>NW_020837976.1:4228198-4590365 GCF_003676395.1 Aethalodelphis obliquidens
TTTTTTTTTTTTTTTTTTTTTTTTTTTTTTTTTTTTGCGGTACTCGGACCTCTCACTGTTGTGGCCTCTCCCGTTGTGGAGCACAGGCTCCGGACGCGCAGGCTCAGCAGCCATGGCTCACGGGCCCAGCCTCTCCGCGGCATGTGGGATCTTCCTGGACCGGGGCACAAACCCGTGTCCCCTGCATCAGCAGACGGACTCTCGACCACTGCGCCACCAGGGAAGCCCTACATGACTGTTTTTGAATTGTGGTTTTCTCAGGGTATATGCCCAACAGTGGGATTGCTGGGTCATATGGTAGTCCTATTTTTAGTTTTTTAAGGAACCTCCATACTGTTCTCCATAGTGGCTGTATCAATTTACATTCCCACCAACAGTGCAAGAGGGTTCTCTGTTCTCCACACCCTCTCCAGCAGTTACTGTTTGTAGATTTTTTGATGATGGCCATTCTGACTGGTGTGAGGTGATACCTCACTGTAGATTTGATTTGCATTTCTCTAATGATTAGTGATGTTGAGCATCCTTTCATGTGTTTGTTGGCACTCTGTATATCTTCTTTGGAGAAATGTCTATGTAGGTCTTCTGCCAATTTTTGGATTGGGTTGTTTGTTTTTTTGATACTGAACTGCATGAGCTGCTTGTAAATTTTGGAGATTAGTCCTTTGTCAGTGGCTTCATTGGCAAATATTTTCTCCCATTCTGAGGGTTGTCTTTTTGTCTTGTTTATGGCTTCCTTTGCTGTGCAAAAGTTTTGAAGTTTCATTAGGTCCCATTGGTTTATTTTTGTTTTTATTTCCCTTTCTCTAGGAGGTGGGTCAAAAAGGATCTTGCTGTGATTTATGTCATAGAGTGTTCTGCCTATGTTTTCTTCTAAGAGTTTTATAGTGTCTGGTCTTACATTTAGGTCTTTAATCCATTTTGAGTTTATTTTTGTGTATGGTGTTCTAATTCCATTCTTTTACACGTAGCTGTCCATTTTCCCAGCACCACTTACTGAAGAGGCTGTCTTTTCTCCACTGTATATTCCTGCCTCCTTTACCAAAGGTAAGGTGACCATATAAGAGCACCAGTGCTTCCTGATGGCACATTTTAGTGAGAAGACCATAGACCAGCCTGGCTCCACAGGCAAAGGATGGAGATACTGGCTATTGCATTGGAAAGAGGTGATCTGGAATCTTGAAACTTCTTGCTGATGGGTGTGCTGACCATCAGAATACTTCTTGGCTGTCAGTAAGTCCAGTGTAGTGCTGGGGAATGATAGTGCCTGATGCCCAGCTAAAAGGTTCCAATCAATGAGAGGAAACTCGTCTATGCAATGGAAAACGTTTCACTGTGTCTGACAGAGGCAGGAGTGCAAAGTCATAAAAAAAAAAAAGAACAAAAATTTGCTTGCCAATTCCCTGATAGCTCCCTTTTAAGCATTGAGATTTCTAGAACTTGGGGTGGTGGGGGTGGATCTCAGATGCCATCAAATAGATTATTAATGTTTCAAGGATTGCAGAATCATAAAAGTTAAATGCGGAGAGTAGCTATTAAGCTTTTTAATTTCTCAGCTGCCAATACACAACTCTTCCACCCTCCTCTCCACGCATTCAGGTAGGTGTCAGGTCTGGCTTAAAAAGATGCCTGTGACTGGGCTTCCTCCTTTGGTGCAGGTGGCTCTGGTGAGATTTGACAGGAAGTTGGCCAGAGTGGTTCCCTAAATCAGGGACATGAGAGGTGGGAGTGAGGATGTTCTGGTATGAAGCTCAACAGCAAGGCAGTACCTGCTGGGGGAGGAGCAGCTGGAATTCACAGCTTCAAAGGCAGTGTTGGAGTCAGGCAGAGAAGTGGAGTGTCTTTTATTTATTGGGAGCTGGTCCTATACACTTGGTCATAATTAAAGAAGGTGGCCACCCATGTGGTTTGATTTGAGATGTGCCTGGAGGCCCTCCCCATCCTCTTTAGCTTGTGCATAACTATTGGGAGCCCACCATTAGCATTTCTTTCCTTTGGGTTAAGATATGATTCCCTATTAAGATGCAAAGCCCCTGGGGAAAAGAATACATTAACCCTGATAATCATTCACTTTGACCTATATTTAAGCATCAGATCCTCTCCAAAAAGCATCTCCTAAAGAAAAATTTTGATGGGATGATGGTGGGAACAGGACAGTAAGGTGGAGAGGAAAAGCCAGCTTTGTAGGAGAAGCACAATCTGTAGAAAGCTTGGGTCTCTGGGTAGAAGAAGGTACTTGTTGGGGAGGAGGATTAAACAGTGTGAAGGGCAAGTCCATATGGACCTTGGGTGTCATATTGACTCTGGCCAGTTCTGGGGTCAGTTCTCAGCCTCTGCACATCATGCCCACTGCTTCCAGCTGGTCCGAGATGCACGCTGAGGTGAACACCAGGGCTGAATTTATGCATCCTTCTTTCTGTCCCAGCTGGGTTTGGCCAGAGGCAGAACAGTACAGAGACATTAAAACAACTCTTAGGGGAGACCTTCAAGATGGTGGAGGAGTAAGACATGGAGATCACTTTCCTCCCTACAAATACATCAGAACTACATCTACATGTGGAACAGCTCCTACAGAACACCTACTGAACACTGGCAGAAGACCTCAGACTTCCCAAAAGACAAGAAACTCCCCACGTACCTGGGTAGGGCAAAAGAAAAAAGAAACAACAGAGACAAAAGAATATGGATGGGACCTGCACCTCTGGGAGGGAGCTGTGAAGGAGGAAAGGTTTCCACACACTAGGAATCCCCTTCGCTGGTGGAGACGGGGGATGGCAGTGGGGGAAAGCTTTGGAGCCACGGAGGAGAGTGCAACAATAGGGGTGCAGAGGGAAAAGCGGAGAGATTCCTGCACAGAGGATTGCTGCTGACCAGCACTCAGCAACCTAAGAAGCTTGTCTGCTCACCCGCTGGGGCGGGTTGGGGCTGGGAGCTAAGGCTCCGCTTTGGAGGTCAGACCCCAGGGAGAGGACTGTGGTTGGCTGCGTGAACACAGCCTGAAGGGGGCTAGTGTGCCACAGCTAGCTGGGAGGGAGTCCAGGAAAAAGTCTGGAACAGCCTAAGAGCCAAGAGACCATTGTTTGGGGGTGCGTGAGGAGAGGGGATTCAGAGCACCGCCTAAACGAGCTCCAGAGACTGGCACAAGCTGTGGCTCTCAGCACGGACCCCAGAGGCGGGCATGAGACACTAAGACTGCTGCTGCAGCCACCAAGAATCTTGTGTGCAAGCACAGGTCACTAGCCACACCCCCTCTCCCAGGAGCCTGTGCAGCCCACCACTGTCAGGGTCCCGTGATCTAGGGACAACATCCCTGGGAGAACACACGGCGCGCCTCAGGCTGTTGCAATGTCACGTGGCCTCTGCTGCTGCAGGGTCACCCTGCATTCTGTACCCCTCCCTCCCTCAACCTGAGTGAGCCAGAGCCCCCTAATCCGCTGCTCCTTTAACCATGTCCTGTCTGAGCGAAGAACAGACGCCCTCAGGTGACCTAGGGGCCAAATCCAAAGCTGAACCCCGGGAGCTGTGTGAACAAAGAAGAGAAAGGGAAATCTCTCCCAGCAGCCTCAGGAGCAGTGGATAAAATCTCCACAATCAACTTGATGTAGCCTGCATCTGTGGAATACGTGAAGAGACAATGAATCATCCCAAAATTGAGGTGGTGGACTTTGGGAGCAACTGTAGACTTGGGGATAGCTGTATGTGACTGACTGCTTTCTGGTTTTATGTTTATCTTAGTTTAGTATTTAGAGTTTATTATCATTGGTAGACTTGTTTATTGATTTGGTTGCTCTCTTCCTTTTTTTAAATATATAGATATATATATTTTTTTCCTTTTTCTCTTAATATGAGTGTGTATGTGTATGCTTCTTTGTGTGATTTTGTCTGTATAGCTTTACTTTTATCATTTGTCCTAGGGTTCTGTCTGTCCGGTTTTTCTGGGGTTTTTTAGTATAATTTTTAAGCTTGTTATCATCGATGGATTTGTTTTTTGGTTTGGTTGCTCTCTTCTTTCTTTCCTTTTTTTAAATTACTTCTTAATTTTTAATAATTTTTTTATTTTTCACTTTAATAACTTTGTTTTTTATTTTACTTTTTTCTCCCTTCCTTTCTTCCTTCATTTCTTTTTTTTCCACTTTTTTCTCCCTTTTCTCCTGAGCCGTGTGTCTGACAGGGTCTTGGTGCTCTGGCTGGGGTGTAAGCCTGTGCCTCTGAGGTGGGAGAGCTAAGTTCAGGACAGTAGTCCACCAGAGACCTCTGGGCTCCACATAATGTCAAATGGCAAAAGGTCTCTCAAAGATATCCTGCTCAATGCTAAGACCCAGCTCCACTCAACAACCAGCAAGCTACACTGCTGGACACCCCATGGCAAACAACTAGCAAGACAGGAACACAACCCCACCCAGTCGCAGAGTGGCTGCCAAAAATCATAATAAGGTCACAGACACCCCAAAACACACCACTGGACATGGTCCTGCCCACCAGAAAGACAAGGTCCAGCCTCATCCACCAGAACACAGGCACTAGTCCCCTCCACCAGGAGCCTACACCACCCACTGAAGCAACCTTAGCCACTGGGGGCAGACACCAAAAACAACGGGAACTATGAACCTGTGGCCTGTGAAAAGAAGACCCCAAACACAGTAAGTTAAACAAAATGAGAAGACAGAGAAACACACAGCAGATGAAGGAGCAAGGTAAAAACCCACCAGACCAAACAAATAAAGAGGAAATAGGCAGTCTACCTGAAAAAGAATTCAGAGTAATAATAGTAAAGATGATCCAAAATCTTGGAAATAGAATGGAGAAAATACAAGAAACGTTTAACAAGGACCTAGAAGAACTAAAGAGCAAACAAACAATGATGAGCAACACAATAAATGAAATTAAAATTTCTCTAGAAGGAATCAATAGCAGAATAACTGAGGCAGAAGAACGGATAAGTGACCTGGAAGATAAAATAGTGGACATAACTACTGCAGAGCAGAATAAAGAAAAAATAATGAAAAGAATTGAGGAGAGTCTTAGAGACCTCTGGGACAACATTAAACGCACCAACATTTGAATTCTAGGGGTCCCAGGAGACAAAGAGAAAAAGAAAGGGACTGAGAAAATATTTGAAGAGATCATAGTTGAAAACTTCCCTAATATGGGTAAGGAAATAGTCACTCAAGTTTAGGAAGCGCAAAGAGTCCCATACAGAATAAATCCAAGGAGAAACATGCCAAGACACATATGAGTCAAATTATCAAAAATTAAATACAAAGAAAAAATATTAAAAGCACCAAGGGAAAAGTAACAAATAACATACAAGGGAATCCCCATAAGGTTAACAGCTGATTTCTCAGCAGAAACTCTGCAAGCCAGAAGGGAGTGGCAAGACATATTTAAAGTGATGAAAGGGAAAAACCTACAACCAAGATTACTCTACCCAGCAAGGATCTCATTCAGATTTGATGGAGAAATTAAAACCTTTATAGACAAGCAAAAGTGAAGAGAATTCAGCACCACCAAACGAGCTTTACAACAAATGCTAAAGGAACTTCTCTAGGCAGGAAACAGAAGAGAAAGAAAAGACCTACAATAACAAACCCCAAACAATTAAGAAAATGGTAAAAGGAACATACATATTGATTATTACCATAAATATAAATGGATTAAATGCTCCCACCAAAAGACATAGACTGGCTGAATGGATACAAAAACAAGACCCATATATATGCGGTCTACAAAAGACCCACTTCAGACCTAGGGACACATACAGACTGAAAGTGAGGGGATGGAAAAAGATATTCCATGCAAATGGAAATCAAAAGAAAGCTGGGGTAGCAATTCTAATATCAGACAAAATAGACTTTAAAATAAAGACTATTACAAGAGACAAAGAAGGACACTACAGAATGATCAAGGGATCAATCCAAGGAGAAGATATAACAATTGTAAATATTTATGCACCCAACGTAGCAGCACCTCAATGCATAAGGCAAATGCTAACAGCCATAAAAGGGGAAATTGACAGTAAAACAATCATAGTAGGGGACTTTAACACCCCACTTTCACCAAGGGACAGATCATCCAAAATGAAAACTAAATAAGGAAACACAAGCTTTAAATGATACATTAAACAAGATGGACTTAATTGATATTTATAGGACATTCCATCCAGAAACAGCAGATTACACTTTCTTCTCAAGTGTGCATGGAACATTCTCCAGGATAGATCACAAATCAATCCTCAGTAAATTCAAGAAAATTGAAATCATATCAAGCATCTTTTCTGACCACAACACTATGAGATTAGAAATCAGTTACAGGGAAAAAAATGTAAAAACCACAGGGACATGGAGGCTAGACAATACGTTACTAAATAACCAAGAAATCACTGAAGAAGTCAAAGAGGAAATCAAAAAATACCTAGATATGACAACGAAAACACGAAAAACCAAAACCTATGGGATACAGCAAAAGCAGTTCTAAGAGGGAAGTTTATAACAATACAAGCCTACCTCAAGAAACAAGAACAATCTCAAATAAACAATCTAACCTTACACCTAAAGGAACTAGAGTAAGAAGAACAAACAAAACCCAAAGTTAGTAGAAGGAAAGAAATCATAACGATCAGATCAGAAATAAATGAAATAAAAACAAAGAAAACAGTAGCAAAGATAATAAAACTAAAAGCTGGTTCTTTGAGAAGATAAACACAATTGATAAACCTTTAGCCAGACTCATCCAGAAAAAGAGGGAGAGGAGTCAAATCAATAAAATTAGAAATGAAAAAGGAGAAGTTACAACGGACACTGCAGAAATACAAAGCATCCTAAGTAACTGCTACAAGCAGCTCTATGCCAATAATAAGGACAACCTGGAAGAAATGGACAAATTCTTACAAAAGCACAACCTTCTGAGATTGAATCAGGAAGAAATAGAAAATATAAACACACCAATCACAAGCACTGAAAGTGAGACTGTGATTAAAAATCTTCCAACAAACAAAAGTCCAGGACCAGATGGCTTCACAGGAAAATTCTATCAAACATATAGAGAAGAGCTAACACCCATCCTTCTCAAACTCTTCCAAAAAATTGCAGAGAAAGGAACACTCCCAAACTCATTCTATGAGGCCACCGTCACCCTGATACCAAAACCAGACAAAGATACTGCAAAAAAAGAATATTACAGACCAATATCACTGATGAATATAGATGCAAAAATCCTCAAGAAAATACTAGCAAACAGATTCCAACAACACATTAAAAGGATCATACACCATGATCAAGTGGGACTTATCCCAGGGTTGCAAGGATTGTTCAATATATGCAAATCAATCTATGTGATACAGCATATTAACAAATTGAAGAATAAAAAACATATGATCATCTCAATAGATGCAGACAAAGCTTTTGACAAAATTCAACACTGGTTTATAATAAAAACTCTCCAGAAAGTGGGCATAGAGTGAACCTACCTCAAAATAATAAAGGCCATATACGACAAAACCACAGCAAACATCATTCTCAATGGTGAAAAACTGAAAGCACTTCCTCGAAGATCAGGAACAAGACAAGGATGTCCACTCTCACCACTATTCTTCAACATAGTTTTGGAAGTCCTAGCCATGGCATTCAGAAAAGAAAAAAAGTAAAAGACTCCAAATTGGAAAAGAAGAAGTAAAACTATCACTGTTTGCAGATGACATGATACTATACGTAGAGAATCCTAAAGATGCCGCCAGAAAACTACTAGAGCTAATCAATGAATTTGGTAAAGTTGCAGGATACAAAATTAATACACAGAAATCTCTTGCATTCCTATACATTAATGATGAAACATCTGAAAGAGAAATTAAGGAAACGCTCCCATTTACGATTGCAACAAAAAGAATAAAATACCTAGGAATAAACTTACCTAGGGAGACAAAAGACCTGTATGCAGAAAACTATAAGACACTGATGAAAGAAATTAAAGATGATACCAACAGATGGAGAGATATACCATGTTCTTGGATTGGAAGATCAATATTGTGAAAATACAATATTGTCAGTCTACAGATTCAATGCAATCCCTATCAAATTACCAATGACACTTTTTGCAGAACTAGAACAAAAAATCTTAAAATTTGTATGGAGACACAGAGGACCCCAAAAAGTCAAAACAGTCTTCAGGGAAAATAAGGGAGCTAGAGGAATCAGACTCCCTGACTTCAGACTATACTACAAAGCTACAGTAATGTAGACAATATGGTACTGGCACAAAAACAGAAATATAGATCAATGGAACAGGATAGAAAGCCCAGAGATAAACCCATGCACCTATGGTCAACTAATCTCTGAAAAAGGAGGCAAGGGTTTACAATGGAGAAAAGACAGTCCCTTCAAAAAGTGGTGCTGGGAAAACTAGACAGCTACATGTAAAAAATGAAATTAGAACACTCCCTAACACCATACACAAAAATGAACTCAAAATGGATTAGAGACCTACATGTAAGACCAGACCCTATAAAACTCTTAGAGGAAAACATAGGAAGAACACTCTTTGACATAAATCACAGCAAGATCTTTTTCGATCCGTCTCCTAGAGTAATGGAAATAAAAACAAAAATAAACAAATGAGACCTAATGGAACATAAAAGCCTTTGCACAGCAAAGGAAACTACAAAGAAGATGAAAAGACAACCTTCAGAATGGGAGAAAATACTTACAAACAGAGCAGCTGACAAAGGATTAATCTCCCAAATATATAAACAGCTCATGCAGCTCAATATTAAAAAAAAAAACAACCCAATCCAAAAATGGGCAGAAGACCTAAATAGACATTTCTCGAAAGAAGACATACAGATGGCCAAGAGGGACATGAAAAGCTGCTCAACATCACTAATTATTAGAGAAATGCAAATCAGAACTACAATGAGGTATCACCTCACAGCAATTAGAATCAGTATCATCGGAAAATCTACAAACAACAAATTCTGGAGAGGGTGTGGAGAAAAGAGAACCCTCTTGCAATGTTGGTGGGAATGTAAATTGATACAGCCACTACGGAGAACAGTATGGAGGTTCCTTAAAAAACTAAAAATAGAACTACCATATGATCCAGCAATCCCACTACTGGGCATATACCCAGAGAAAACCATAATTGAAAAAGACACATGTACCCCAGTGTTCACTGCAGCAGTATTTACAATAGCCAGGACATGGAAGCAACCTAAGTGTCCATTGACAGATGAATGGATAAAGAAGATATGGCTCATATATACAATGGAATATTACTCAGCCATAAAAAGAAACGAAATTGAGTTATTTGTAGTGAGGTGGATGGACCTAGAGTCTGTCATACAGAGTGAAGTAAGTCAGAAAGAGAAAGACAAATACCGTATGCTAACACATATATATGGAATCTAAAAAAAAAAAAAAAGTGGTTCTGAGGAGCCTAGAGGCAGGACAGGAATAAAGACGTAGATGTAGAGAATGGACTTGAGGTCACGGGGAGAGGGAAGGGTAAGCTGGGACGAAGTGAGAGAGTGGCATGGACTTACATATACTACCAAATGTAAAATAGATAGCTAGTTGAAAGCAGCCGCATAGCACAGGGAGATCAGCTCAGTGCTGTGTGACAACCTAGAGGGGTGGAATAGGGAGAGTGGGAGGGAGAAGCAAGTTGTAGGAGATATGGGGATATACGTATACGTATAGCTGATTCACTTTGTTATAAAGCAGAAAGTAACACACCATAGTAAAGCAATTATACTCCAATAACTATGTTAAAAAAAAAAAAAGAAAAGAAAAGAAAAGAAAGAAAGCCTCCGGGTTGCCTAGAAGCAGAAGCGGAGTCCCAGAGGAAATCAAGGACATCTTCTGTGTCATCAGCTCCATGTCCCTTTATGCTTCTGTTTCATGCCTCTCTCTTGCTGCAGTTTCTTTTTGTTTTTCCAGTCCTGTGGTAAGAAGTGATTACCAGGAATAACTTCTGAATTCACAGTTTGAGTGAAGGTAGACTGAGATGGGAGCTTTGAGGTCCAGGTTTAAATTCCTGAGAAAGAGATTCAGATACCCCAGACTGGATCAGGTTATTGCCCCAGGGCCAATCAACTGTGCCTATAAAGGTGGGACCAGGTGGCATAAACTTGGCTGCTCCCCAAATAACTCACATCCCCACGAGAACGGAAAGGACAGGCTGAGCTGCTGTCCTCAGGAAATTGGAGATGGGAGGGAGAGCTGTGCAGCCCAAACACAGCAGGGTTGCTGGATACCCTTGAGGAAATTTACGCACATATGAGAAGTGGTACCATCGCAAATTTTGTTTTATGGTGTCAGCTGGGTCCTTGACAGAGTCCAACAGTCCTTTTATCCATCTGTAGTCAGTAGTTCCTCAGTCACCTAAGTTGATTTTCAACCTTCCCGCAATCTTTCCACCACCTCCTACTTTACAGAAAAAATAAAAACCACTGGGCCCAAAGTCTTTCAAGCCTCAGTTACCGCTAGCTGAGAAACTGATCCACACCCACACCTTCGCATGCTTTCTCCTGTCGCTTCCTGCTCTAGCAGCTCATCCCTCTATGACACGTCTTCATCTGCTTTGCCTCCAGGCTTTTACCTATAACTATAATTGTGGTCCAAGGTCAGGCTTCTCCTATAAATCTCGCTCTGGCCCTAGCTCCCTCTTCCTTAATTTACAGTCAGACTTCTACCTTCGGAGTTTGATTTCCAATTTCATCCTCAATACATTCAATCTGGCTTCTGCCTGCCCCACCCCTCTGAACACCAATTCCTGGTAACCTCTCTGGCTAAGGTCGCCAGTGACCTCCTAATTGCCAAACCCAATGGGTGATTTCCAGCCTTTGTCTTAATGTGCCTCTCTGCTGCATTAGACACGATCTTCTAAATATGTCTCGAATCATTTAGTTTCTCTCTGTCCCTGTGGCCATGCCAGACCCTCTTCAAATTTCCCCTGAACTCTTGTAATAGTTCCCTTAATGGCTTTGGTTTTACTCTTTCTACTGCTATTCAAGTTATTTTTCTGAAACAATCTGATCAAGCCATTCTCCCACTTAAAATCTTTCCATCACTCTCCGTAGCCCAACCAAATGGGCTCAAAATCCTTACATGGTATAGAGGGCCTTTTATGCCATGAACCCACCAGCCTTCCCATCCACTTCTTCTGCCCCCACCTCCCCTTTGTCTCCTGTGACCATGAATACCAAGCTGCTTTTAGCTCCCTCAACAAGCCACCCTCTTGCGTGTGCTGTTCCTTCCACCACGTGCCCTGGGATATTGCTCTGTTTTTACATCTCAGCTCAAAGATTCCCTCTGCAGTGAAGCCTTTCCTGACTGCTCCAGGCAGAGTTCACTGTTTTTCTCTTCTGGATTCCCAGGCCCCTTATATGTTTCTCAATTGTAGGGCTTCTCACGTTGCATATTTATGATTTTCTTACACGTCAGCTTTTCCCATAAGATCACCAGTTCCTCAAGGGCAAAGGAGGGGGTTTAATCATTCTTAGTCAATAAATATGTAGTAAATGAATGAGTAAATGCGAAGGGGTATCCGTGGAGACTGAGCTGGAAAACTGTGGAAGTGAAACAACACAAGTTGACAAGAACATGGATCGTTTCTACTTCTGCCCTTGCTGTCCTTTATTGAGATTTAACCTGTTTCCTTCGGTTGTATATTCCCTGATTCAAGTAAATAGGGCCTCCTTCATTTGCACCTGCTATCTTTTATAGCTCCCATCAAGGTATTACTCAGCTCCTTCTGGCTTCTACCTCTTTGCTTTTCTCCTTAAAATCCAGTTTTGAAAAGTAAGTTGAGGAGTGCAGCCACTGAAAGATCTTCATTGATTTATTTTGCCTTCCTTATTTATTAATGGGACCACTTTCTCCTTGATATTTCCTGTTTTGCTCTCTGATGTATTTGTAAAAGCTCTGCCCCTTCCTTTCAACCCCTCTGCATTTGATCACCCCAGCTTCTGGTGATTGAGGGTTTCCTTCTCTCACCATCAATTCTGACTCTGGTTGAGAAGCTTTTAGGTCTCCTTCCCGAAGTGCCTGTGTCCTGCAAAATTTTCAAATGACCTTAGACCTTTGTGTTGATCCTTAAGAATCAAACTACTGACTTCTTCATCCTTGCATCCTTTTCTCTTTCACAGCTTTAGTTCTTGCTTAGCTTAGTGGTTAAGAACATGATCTTGGAGCCAGGCTCCCAGAGTTCAAATCTCAGCTCTACCACTTACTGACTGTGACCTTGGTCAAATTCTTTCAACTTTGTACTTTACTTCCCTCTTCTGTCAAAATGGGCTCCATAATAATGCCTACTTCCTGAGGTCCTTGTGAGGAAAGTTTATTGAAAGGTCTAACATACATAAAAGAGTGCTTGGCACAGAGTATTCCTTCCATGGGTCTTAATTGTTTCTACTGTTTCACCTTCACCTCTTCCCTCACTTTTCTTTTCCTGTTCTCTGACTGGTTAGCATGAAGCATTCAGGATCATCTCCTCTGAGCAGGACATTTTTCTGGGCATTAAATGTGTAATGATCAGAGGGTGAACACAGGTATAAAGAAAAGTCAGACCCTGCTTATAAACCTTGGGGATTGTAACAAAAGAGAAATGGAAGTGACATTTTATCACACGCTTACAGGGCTAGGCAGTGTGATAGGTACTTTATATAGTTTATCAGCTATTATTTCTTCCTTACAGCAGTTGTTTCAGGTTGAAATCATGATCTCTACATTTTATGGAGGGAGAGATTGAAATATAGTACAGTGAAGGTTCCAACATCACAGAGCAGGAGTTAGCAGAAGTGGAATTGGAAACCAGATTGGCCTGGCTGTAAAGCCCGTGCCCTTAGTCACATGGCTCTATCCCATCCCAAAGAGAAGAGTGTTATTATTATTCTGTGATGAGATGTGAGATCAATGGAAGAAGAAGGAACTGAAGCAGGTGTATCATTGTTCTAGTGTGAGTGACAGTTAAGGAGTCCCCGATAAATAGGTGACTGTAAAACTGGGATAACTCTGAGAGTAAGTACTACAGTTTTTGTTTTTGGCTTTTTTCAAGGAGGGAGGTGCAGCAGAAAACAAGCAGCACAGGGCCCTGACATTTGTAGTAGCTCGGTGAATGTTTGTTGGATGAATACATGAAAGCAAAAGAGCAGGCAGGGTGGAGCATTGACAGTTCTCTGGGAGCTCACCGTGGGGTGGGGCTGTGGGCAGCGAAACCTGGCAGGAGGTCCCAGGGCCAGCTGGTCCTCTGGTTCAGAGTGTGTGCAGGACACCACGGCGGTGGTGGGGACATCAGGAGGGGCTAGAGTTGGGTGGGAGGAGAGAAGGTCAAGGGCACCTCCTGGGGCTGCCCACTGTGCCGGCTGCTTGGGAAGGGTTTGATTCATAGGAGGAGTGGGGCCAGGCCACATCCACACTTCCTTGGTGATGGGGGACCCCTGGGCGGCTTCACTGATCCTCTGTTTCCTCCACGAGGTCTGGCGTGGATGCTGAGGGACAGCTGGCTAACCTGGGCTAACCCACACACAGGTTCACGTCTGATGTGCCCAGGAGACATGAGGACTCATTTGAGGTGGCCAGGTAACCCACGTGGGCCTTGTTGTTAACAGGGTGACTCTGGTTGCCCTTCTGGAATCCATACTCCCTGCAGTGACCTGAAATCCATTCAGGACTCTGACCTGGAGCACACTCCAACCTGCTTCTCTTTTCTGTTCCTCACATGAGGAGGCTCATTTTTGCTTCAGGTCTTTGCATGGGCTCTTCTATCTGCTTAAAATTGTCTTCTCTGACTCCTAGAAAGGCTGGTTCCTTTGTATAAGTCAATTCTAAGCTCCAGTACCTCCCTACTGCCCTGTCTAACACAGTCACAGTCTTGATGGTATCACCCTGTTTTATTTTCTTTATAGCATTTATTGTTACTCAGAGAGTCTGGTTTGTTGTTTCCTTGCTTAATTTGTCTTTCCCGTGAGTCTAAGCTCTAGGGAAGCAAGAGTCTACTCTGATTTGTTCGTTGTTCTTGCCCCAGTTCTGAGGGAAGTGCCTAGCACATAGTAGGTACTCAATAAATATCTTTGGAACAAATGAATGGATCTGAGTATCACTCTTGGTGCACTAGACTTAGCTTTACGTGAACATACTCAGTCTCTGTCACCATTAAATTTCCCTGGTTTCTGGTTCAAAATACTAGAATGCAGTTTTATAAAAGTGAAACTGTAGAATTTAATTGAATGCAATGCCTGGAACAGAGTTGGACTTCTGTTCTGTAAGATCACAGAAGGGAGAGTAACTGGCATGATTTTAAGATTCTGCAATGTGATTTACTGTAAAGTGAAAAATCAGGTTACCAAGAAGCACTTTTATAAATATTATGTTTTTTCCTTTCTCCATTTAATAAAGAGAAAATCCACCTTGATGTTCATTTGGGGTTCAGCACTTACAAAGTTCAAAATTGAGAACCAGTGAGGGAAATTCAATCCTGCCTATTCATTTGGAAGTGTTCCTGTGGAGAATTTCCTGTTCATGTTTTTACAGGTTAGAACACATTTTAGTTCTTTCCTGAAGCAGCTTTACTTTCTCTCTTTTTTCTTATTTTAAGGAAGCAATCAACCCATGCAGTGTTTCTCAAATGTCTTAATCAAGTAGCTATCACTGGGAAAGCCCATTCATCCTCACAGCTTTAGCCTTCAACCTGCTTCAGAGCAGTTCCCTTACTTCCTTTTTTTGCACCGACTCCTCATTCTCTTCCTAGTCCCATTTCCTCTCGTGCTTCCAGGACTTCTTTATTTCTGTGTCCTGCCTACCCTTGAAATTTAATGTAACAAAATAGCCCAGTATCTAACAGCCAGAACGAAAACCCCTCCTCAAATTCCCAAATGACCTTCAAAAGTTCTACCTGTGTCTTAGTCCCTGAAAAGTATGGTCTTGGGGTTACTTTTTACTCCTTTTCCTATAGAAGAATCTGAGGAATAGTGTCCAAGGTCTGCAGTCTTTTGGGGACGGGAGGAGCCTCTAAGGCCTCTTAGTTTTCCTTGGGTCTTGGGCAGAAGGAAGTGTCTCCTGAGCATCTACAGAGATTCCCACTCTCTTGCTCAGTGCCCCTTATCATCTGCCCCCCTCATGCATAGACCACAGTCTTAACCTCTGCACTGGGGCTGGCTGATGAAAATGCTTCTCGTGTGATGCCAATCTGCTCCAGCATCACTCTCCTTAGTGGAAGAGTCTTATTTTTGCCTCCCAAGGTAGCAGATCTGCCCTAAGATTTCTCAGCAGGCCCCACCCTGCTTCGGGTACCAGTATCAATGATCCCCAGGCCTGTGGTCCCAACCTTCCCAAGCCCTCACTTTTCCTAGAGCAGGTAAAGCCAGACATATACTTTAAGCTTATTCCTTTTGAAATGCTTTACTTTGAAAACAACAAGACTTTCAAACATGTCCTTAAAATAAGCCACTTTTCACTAGCAATACCAAAGACAAGTTTGGGTAAGTTTCTTTCATTCAAAAAGATATGTATTGAAAATCTTGTATGTGCAGGCACTGAGCTAGAACCTGGGGAGTCCAGGTGGACATGAAGACTTGAGGAAGATAGACGTTGATAAAATTATCACATAGGAATGTGTCCTTGCAATAGTGATAAGTCCTTTGAAAGGAAAGAATAGGGTGCTATGAGAGAAGGCAACTCATGCGATTGACTTTATTTAGAATGCAGAGCCAGGAACTCATAGAAGTGATTTTCAACTGAAACCTAAGAAGTGGGTAAGAGGTAGGAAAGCAAAAGAGATAGCAGTGTGGGGATAATGCACCAGCTAGAGGAAACTGCATGCAAAGGATCTGAAGAAAAATGAGCTTATCTCTATGTTGGATAAGCTTATTCAGGGCTGCTGGAAAAGAATGAGCTAGTCATTGAGAAGAATGGTAGATATGAGGTGAGCTTGGGGAGATGGTCAAGGGAACTCCATAGAGCATGTTTGGAATTGATATTTAACTGTGAAAACAAATGAAAGCTATTGATAGTATTTAATCAGGGGAGAGAAGGATCATTTGAAAAAGATCTCTCTGGATAAGGAGTTCGAAGGAGTAGAGTGTGGAATCAGGGAGACCAGTGAGAAGGTTACTGGAGTCTTAGTTTGTAGGGGAGGTGTTAGATATGGGGAAACAGAGACTGATTGAAGAACTATTTTGGAGATAATCATGAGGGTCTTCAGAGTTAGACTAAATGCTGAGTGTGAGATGGCAGTATCAGAATAAGTCTTGGATTTCTGCCGTGAGTGCTTGGTTGCACAGACAGGTTCTCTAGTGATGCTGATTAAGATTTGGAGAGGAACAAATTTGGTGGCCTGAGACCAAAAGCTGAATTTGAGACAGGTTGGATTTGAGATGTCTTGGATACCAAGGGAAGATGTCATGTTGCTGGTTTACTACATAGATCTGGGGAGAAAATAAAAATTTGGGAACATTGGCATAAAGATGGTATTTAAAACCATGAGAGTGGATGTGATTGCCTGGGAAGAGAGGAAAGAAAAGTATCTAGTTTGTCCTTATCTTCATGATGCTAAATAACTTGACCAAAAAAAACTGATGCAAAAAGTTGACAATGTCTTGTTGACTTGAATTGTCTGTTTAACTGGATTCACCCATTTATCTGGAAGCCCTAGGAACTCCTGACACAGACATGGCTGGATAAATCAACATTTCTCCATTCTTTCTTAGAAATCACCTCCTATAGCAACACAGATAAAGAAAATTAATTCAACTATCCCTCCTCTCCTCCCCCACCCCCTTTTTTTTTTTTTTTTTTTTTTTTTTGCGGTACGTGGGCCTCTCACTGTTGTGGCCTCTCCCGTTGAGGAGCACAGGCTCTGGACGCACAGGCTCAGCAGCCATGGCTCACAGGCCCAGCCGTTCCGTGGCATGTGGGATCTTTCCGGACCGGGGCACGAACCCGTGTCCCCTGCATCGGCAGGCGGACTCTCAACCACTGCGCTACCAGGGAAGCCCCCCCCCCCACCTTTTTAATTTGTGAAACTAGAAGATAGATGCAATCTCTGGATTCCAAAATGTATGAAAGAGTTGTTGAAACGAGCTGAGATGTAGCAGAAGCCACGTGGGAGAAAGTTAAGAGAAGAAACACAGAGACTAGAGAGAAGACCCAGTGATATCAGTTCTTAGAAAGTGCCAGAAGAAAATACTCTCTGTGGCAAGAGGCTCCTTCCCAGAAGATAGATCTGTTACTTCTCTCTGAACCTGGTTTTTCTCAGGAAAGCAGAGGAGGCAGGACCATACAGAGACTCACATAGACTCTCTATATTGGCAGGAAACCTCCATCTCTGTAGTAAGGAAGAAAAACCTTTAGTTTATAAAACCTGCCAAATGGAAGACTACCCTTACTTCTCTCTCACCTATCGAGGATACTCCTCGATACAGCTGGCTGAGGGAAATCTAACTCTTTCAATAATGAGCAATAAAAATAAATTAGCACAACATTGATATAAAGATTCCAAAGAAAACAGGTGAAACCAGTAGCAATAGAAAGAAGACCTATCCAAGATCTGTCACTGTGGACTGTATAAAAATTATGACTAAACATTTTGCCGTAATTTTTAAAAATGAAGTAATTGCCTTTTTGAAGGAAGACCCCAAAATAAAATGGGAGAAATCAGAGAAGATATGGCAAGGAGATGAATTATGCTAGCAGGAAAGATGTAGAAGGAAAAAACAAACATCACAGGAATGAAGGCGAAATTGGAAGGAGCGTAAAAAATTGATACCCCTGAACACATAGTAAGGAACAAGAAAACAGAAAAGCTAATAAACTAAATGGAAACAAAATAAGAGTTTAAAAGGAATAAAGAGAAAAAAGATGGATATGGAATACAAGGGGCAATCCAAAATTGGAGTCACCAAAGACAAAAACCCAAACAATGAAACTATGAAAAATTGAAAACATAACATAAAATAATATGACAGGACTAAGATTGCTACATCAATCAATATAAATAAGCTTAACTCTCCCACTAAAAAAAAATATTTCCAGCTTAACTTAAAAAAAACCTAGCTCTGGACAGGAGACAACCCTAAAATAAAGTGACTCCAAAAGGTTGAAAATAAACTAATGGGCAAAAATATATATGGGGCATTTGGAGAAAGCAGGCATTGAGATAATGAAATCAGACAAGTAGAATGCAGGCCAAAGGCATCAATCAAGTCAAAGAAGGAATTTTGTGCTACTAAAGTACGCAATAATGCATAATGAAGATATCACAGTCGTGCTAAGTGTACCCCGAATCCCACATTATCACTATTTATAAAGTAGAAATAGAAAACAAAGGAGAAAAAGATGGAAACACACTGAAAGGGTTTCTCAATTGGACAAAAGTTAAGAAGGACAGCAAAATAAAGCTAACACTTAAAAACAAAATAAAAGAATCCAAAACCCTTCATTAGAAAATTTAAAAGTTGTTCTAAAAGCTCTTGAGTCAATGAGAAAATAAAAACTCAAGTTACAAAACATTGGTAACTAAAGCATTACCGATTAGAATCTAAAGGATAAAGCAAAACAGTACTCGGAAAAAACGTTATAGCCATAAATACATAGATCAACCAAAAAGAAAGTATGAAAATAAGTGAATTAGGGAGCGGTATCTGGTAGCCCCATGAATACACACTCTCAGTCTCCTTTTCAACTAGAATGTTGTCAAATCCAGTGTCAATATTGAAGTGAGAGCCAATTTTGCTGTTCTACAGCCCTTGTCTAAGTGCATAGGTGAATGTTTTTCATTTTGAAATACTGAATAGTCTATCTTCCATCACTTCTTGGAGATGCAGGCTTAGGATTAAAACAAGAGTTAGCTAAACAATTTTCTCCTACTGTCTCCCCCTGGTGAACATAAGATGAAGACATAGAGGGATGCATGGGTCAGGAAAGAGATGAGACGTCACAACAGGACAATTTTAGGAAGGTTTGTTTACACATGTGTTGGTAAGGACAATGATTTTCAACCTTGGCTGACATTAGAGTCACCTGGAGAGCTTTTAAAAAACATCAGTGTCCCTGGTCTTTCCTTTTGTAGCACTTTATAACAATCTGTGTTTATTTTATCAATGCCTGTCTTTCTTGAGACTGTAAGTTTCATGAGAACAGAAACCTCTTCCATTTGGATCCCTCAGTGTCTAGTTCAGTGCCTACTCAGTCACTCCAGAAATTTTAATTTAATTGGCCGTAGGAGAAGCCCATACATTGGTATTTTAAAGAACTCCCAGGGATCTAAGGAGCAGTAAGGTTGGGGACCACTGGCGTAGGAGATGCTTAAGGGAGAGTGCAGTCCTCTGGGGCTAAGGCAGACTGGCTGTTGCCACCCTAAAGCTCAAAGGGGTCAACAGGGGGAATGGCTCCTGGGAGTGTGGACCAGGCCACCGTGAGAGGAGCAGCAACCTTTGATCAAGAGACAAAACTGATTTGAGGCGAAGTTGCAGGGAGAGAGCCAGACCTTCTTTTCCTCCCTTCTTCCATTAACTGAAGCCAGTTGGAGGTCTAGAAGACAGAATCTTTGCTGTAGTCACACTGTCAGCCTCCCGGGGCAGTGAGCAGGGTGGAAGAGACTGGGGGAGCAAAAGGAAGATATGCAAGCACAGGTGGAGGTACTCCCTGCTGGGAACTGCTGTCCTCACGCACATGTTACAACGGTTTGGGGGGGACAACTGGAGACAAATGAGATGAGGAGAATGAGTTGTCAGCGTTTGAGCTGATAGATCCCATTATCTGGAGAGATCCTCTAACCCATATGCATCAGCACACAAAAAATAGAATGAATGACTGAAGATGGGTAGGTGACAGGGGAGTTGGGCTAGACTATCAGAAAAGGTAAGCTTAAAAAAAGCAAAATGGTTCGGACACAGCTTTACAATGCTGGTGGTCCATCCCCTGCCTTCCCCCTATGCCCGGGGGAAGGTGGGGAGCAGACTTGCTCAGGGTCACAGCCTGTTCGATAAGGCTCTCAGTGAGGTCCTGCCTGAACACATGGCTCCTCTGGGAATTCAATACTGTGCTCTCAGTTTGAGTGGTAGCAATTAACTTATGTTTCTTGGGACTGGAGAATGATGGGAATCACATCATGGAACATACTATATTTGACCTTTTCCACCTTTCAAGGCCATGTAAGTGAATGTGTGTACACATATGCATTTCCTCCCATCAGCCATATATGTAACATGCAGCTATAGGTACAATGCAATTCTGGGGTTAACTACCTCGATCTCCTTACAAATATAGCTGGAGATGGCTAAGGCAGTGGTCCTCAGCTGAAGCAGGCATCATAAGGGCCTGTGGACACAGACCGATGGGCCCCACCCCAAGTTTTCTGATTCAGTAGGTCTGGGGTGGGACCCGAGTTTCTGCATTTTTAACAAGCTCTCAGCTGATGCAGAGCTGCTGATCTGAGGACCCCATGACTAGAGTATAGAGATAATCTCTCTTCTGGTTCTGATTCTGGATCACCTGTTCTGCTACTGCTGTAAACTCTGCTAATCCACACTCTGGTGATCTGTGTTAGTTTCATGTGCTGCCTGCAATGGCTCTGAGCCCTGATTTCTTCAACACAGAGTCTTCATCATTTGAACTTCTTTTTCTCTCCTTAGTTCTATTCCTGCTAGTTACTGAAAGGATCCATCCATTACCAGGAGGTATAATCTTCTCCATTTGTATCACTGATCTTTGCCAATTCCAACTGATGACCGTCAACAGCATCAATATATTTCCTCTCCTACCGCTGCTCTTGGTGGAGTTACATAGAGCATTAGCTTCAGATTGGCTAAAAAGCAAGACGTGGCTCTACTGCTTACTGGCTATGTAACGCTGGATAAATGATTTGGACAATTATGCATCTGCAGAATGGGGTATTTATTCTTTTAGAGGGCTGTTGGGAGGCTAGAATGAAATAAGATATGCAAGAGGAAAAATGCCTGGCTCAACGAACATTACATAATAACGGATCACCCTGGATTTTGGCAAAAAAAAATAATAACTTTCACTTGAAAAAAATTTTCATTTCCCTCTTAGAATTAATTTACTTTTAATGAATTCCAAAGGCAGTGGTTCCCAAACTATGTTTTGAAAGGCAGTGCGCTTGGTGGGTACAGACTCACAGTCTAACGTTGGCATTGCAATCTGGGTTCTGCCATTGACTAGCTATGCAACCTTGACAGTGTAACTTAACCTCAGTTTCAGCATCTGTGAAATGGGAATGGGAAGAGAACCTTCCTCAGAAGATTATATGAGGATTAACTTACATAATGCATGTTTGGGGCTTAGCCCACTGCTGGACATTTCATAAGCACACGATAAATTTTAAGTGCTATCATTAGGTTTTGGAGAACAGCACAGTCTTATGACTAGACCTAGAGTTTGTACTTCAAAAATAATAAAATTCACATAATAAATAAAAGATTCATAAATGGAATGTTTTCAATTTTGTTTTTCCTTCAATACATTTTTAATCTTCAGTGATGGCTACTGTTTATCTTCCAATGAGTGCAGAAGGAAAAGTCGTACTTATTCTAATAGATTTTTTTCCCTCAGACTCCCACACTTGAGGAGTATTTTCTGGGTGAGCTGTGTGGGGAGTTTTGACTTTATTGAGAGAGGCATTGTAGATCACAACTACCCTATGAGGCCAGTGTTTCAGGTCAGTGTTCAAGATCTAGAAGGTTGTGCATATATTACCTCTCTTGTAAAAAACTGTTCCAAGTTATGATATGATAGAATTAAAAGTATGAATATTTTGTGTTCCACAATTTCCTCACCTTTCATTTGGTCACTCTATCAATTGAGTGAACATGTTGAAAATAGTTGTTTGGTTACTTTCCAAGTTATACTATTAAATACCCCATTATGGTGACAGGGCCCGGAACTTTGCTATTACACTTTTTAGTTAGCGAACACACACACACGCACACACATACATTCTATAGACGTACACACACAGAGCGTACACCCTTCTGAATTTATTCGTATTAAATGGCCAGAAAGCTTTAAGAGTGCATGAGTGAGTGTGCCGTCTTCTCTACCTATCCCAGCTTGCTTTTAGCACAGTTAAATCTGGCTTGCTACTTGCTTCACATAATGCTTAACAAATTCTTGTTGAATAAAAGGAAATTATACTGAATTCTCTGACGTCTATGCAATAGCCTGAGAGTAAAATCTCTGTAGGTTTCTCTTCCTTCCCCAGTGTTCTCTTAACAAATTAGTTTAGAGTCACTGACCTACATCTCCAAACTGTGACCATTTCCCCTTCCAGCTCACTGATGGGCATTTTTCCATGGAAGGCTAATGGGCCTCCTTGCCAATGCCTGTTGCCATTACACCTTAGGAAAGGGTCCAGCGTCCTTTGTTTATGAGCTGCCTGAGATTACCAGGAGGACACGACTTTAAAAATAGTTACCCCACTCTGAATGGTGGGGGGAATTAATCCAGTTTCTCACAAAGAAGGCTGGAGGACTCGCACTGATGCTGCCTGAGGCTTTGAATCAGTTTGCCTGGCACAGAGGGGCCCCTGCTTCTGCCTTCCCATGATTGGGCTGGTGGCCGTCTTCTGTTGGGGCCGGTGCTGTGTTGGGACAGTGTTCCCACCATCCTGATGAGGGATACAAACATATTTGCCACTTACAAACGGTGAGCCGTTTGTGCTTTGTGGTTTTAACCTTTCTTTAATCTGTATTGCTATAAAAATTTGCAGCGCCATTTTAGAATCAAGAAGAAGGCTAAATTGTGTGGCTCAGTCCTTTAACTTAACCTGTTTCACCAGACCAAAACTGCAAGGAGAGTGTGTGCAGAGGTCTTTCCGAGCTGCCTCCACCTGTCTTTTCTCAGTGGCTCTGTTTTTTCCCTTACCCAGAAGCCATTGGAAACAGGAGAGCATTTCTCTGTCACAAAGGTGCTCACAGTACCCAAAAGAAAACAAACGATACAGTACATGGTATATAAAATGAAGGGAGGAAAAGAACATCTTAGGTAAATACCAGACTACTTATTTTATGATTTTTAAATGTCATTTTTGCCCCAATATTGCCTTTTTTATAGAGGATGAATTATAGATCCTCCAGCACTGGGAGACCAAAGCTCCCTTTCTTCAATACAGCTGGTCAAGTTAAGAATTGAAGTCCTGGTAATTAGTTATGAGTTTCTTAGCACCGAAGACCAGACCACTGAGAAAACTCTGCGAGGTGACCCCTCCAGGGAAGACAGTACACCCAGGAAAGAACCAGAATGGGCAACCATGAAGCACAAAACAACATCCCAATCTTGTTGCTACAAACGGACGTTGTCGTGGGCATTCTCTTGCAAGAACAAAATTCAACCCAGGCCTTCATTTGTCTGACCAGGCCTCTCTCTCCAAGAACTGGTTTTGAGGCAAATTATTTCAGGGTTGCACAGGCTGGTAAAAGTGGAATTGGAAGCTATCGTCCTTGGCGACCTCAGGGCTCAGAACTGATGCTGTGAGAAGGGAAAGGGGGTTGAGCTGAGGTCACAGGGAGACCAAGAGCCAGAAACCAGGTCACAGGGAAGGAGGGGTAGCCAGCCTTCCTAGAAGAGGTTTTGAGAAACTAGCTAGAGGGAGCCGGTATGAACTGAGATTCCTGGAGGAAGGTCATGGGCGGCAAAAGGGGAAAGAAAGAGAAAACTGAATTAGTACCACTCCAGCCCTCACCCACGATTTGATTGCTCTCGCTTGGTGCCTACATAACCAGAGGGATGCAGGCTTACAGAAATGGAGATTGAATTAGGAAAATTCAGTTTACATAGACAAGAACGAGTTAATCCAGACCACTTGGGGTTAGGATCCAGTGGAGTGGGGGATATCCCTTTGTTTTGTTTGGGAAAAGCTGTTTGTGTTTTTAAAACCGAGTTATGTGAATTAACTTGTCCTGTTTTCCAACTTGCCTGTATAGGCAAGCGAGCCTACTGTAGTTTCACGGAACATTTTGCCAGAAACCATATTATTCTATTAGAAGGTCAAGGCAAATCCTACCACAAACTTATAATTGCTTAAATCTTGAATTTGTTGCTCTCCATCTTCCTTAATCCAGCTGCTTCTATAACAATAATTCATTTTCTGGACAAGCAGTACTACAGAGAATACCTAGCATCTACTGAAAACCTGTTGTTCCTGGCACTGCGTTTGTGACAGTAATACTAGCCAACACCTCTATAGTGCATCTAGGTGTCAGCGATATTTTAAAAGGTTTACATCTGTTACATCGCTGGGTCCCACCACAAGCCTATAATATGGGTACGATTATTACCTTCTCTTTAGAGATGAAAAAACTGGGGCCAAGTGAAGTTAGATGATTTGTCCCAAAGTTATACAGCTGGTGAGTGACAGAAGCAGTATTTGAGCCAGACTGTCTGGTTTCAGAGTCTGGGCTTTGAATGGCAACCCTAATTTCATTTCATGCTATTAAAACTCTGAAGTAGGTAGCTACTATTGTCCTCATTTACATTTTACATACGAGGAGATTGGAACTCAGAGATGAAATAATTTAACCAATATTGCCTAGTGAGGGGGACAGACAGGATTCAAATCCAAGCCTGTTTAAATCCTACCTTAACCAGAGGTAGAGCTGTGGTCAGTGGCTTTAGACCTGTGCTTTTCAAACATGAATGTACCCATGAGTCATACAGATTCTGATTCCACAGGCCCAAGATCCTGCCTGCATTCCCAGCAAGCTCCCAGGTGATGTTGTTGAACCACAGACCACAGTGCACATAAGCTTTTAAGGGTTGGGGGCCAGGAAATAGAAAATGTTCCTCCGCTACTCCCCTCCCCTCCCCTCCCCCCAACATGTATGTGGAGAGGGTGTCTCTGAAGGTAGCAGCCTGGAGGGGACAAATACAGCTCGGGATTCTCAAATTAAAGTAAACTCGCTATTCTCTTTCCTAGAGCAACATAGAGACCCATTGAGATTCAGGGAGTTTCACATGTATAACCAATTAAACTCTTTTTAATTTACTGAAATCCATGTAGTGATCAAATTCATCCTAAATTTCATCACGTTCTCCATAAAATATCTCTTTAAATTTCTTTTAAATACATTCCTTCTTGATTTGCATTTATGTCCTTTTGTTCTGATCTACCTCATAAACTCAAATTGACCGTCAACCAAAAATTTATAAGACATACCGAGTTTAAGACTTCGTTCAGATTGCCTCTGCATCACCAACTTTTAGAACCAAACATTCCCATTTTGTCCATTTCTCTTCAATCTGAAGAGAATTTGTTATCTTGAATTCCTGCATTCTTCCTACCCTCAAATATAGCTCTATCTTTCTCTTTAAACACCATAATTAGATTCTGAACCTCAAATCTATATGTCAACTGTGGCTTACCCAGCCCCCTAGAAGGCTGTAGTACAATATCCTGGAATTCAGGATTTATGCCAAGCCCCCTCTTCAGCTCACTTCCACTGCCTACTGAGCTGAAAATTGAAATGCTGGCTCAGTCTATAGAGTCAGACTCTCTTCTTCTGTTGTGTTAACTAATTCATTACAAACCTTAGCTTGACCTGCTTACCCAAGAGCACCTCATACTGAAGAATTTAAATTTCACATACAATCTCTTTATCCCTTTCCCTTATTGATCAGATTTATTCAGGGCAACAATTATCTCCCTCTGGATACTAATTTTCTCCCCCATTTCATGGCATCCTCAACCAAAGCTCACGGGCACACAGCAATCCTTCATTAACTGAAAACATGCAAAGTGCACAAGTCTTTCCAATGGAAAATTCGATACAAAAGCCAAATGAGGTAAACTGCATTACTTGACCTGCCCTGGGACACTTTAAATGGTGTTACATATTAATACTTTGCCAAGTCTCAAGATGGTGGGCAGATTCTCATCAGAGCCCAGTGTCCTTTTCTGAAGGAGGGAGACATCCTCCCCCTTACCGCTCCCCCCAACACACAGATGCAGCCCCGCTGATACTTACTGGGCAAGAAGTACTCAAAAGCATTGTTCACGTGGAGAGAAACATGACAGAACAGGTCAACTGGGGTCAGCAGGTCTAGGCACCCCCTCAACTTAGTATCTGATTAATACATGTTTGTTTATAGCCACACACGTCATTTTATAATCACACCCAGTATATGTGTAATTGTTTGGACTTCCAAGTATTACTCTTGCTATTTTGGATGCCTTACTATATTCTGTTCTACAAATACAGCCTCACCACAATTTATTTTTATTCCTCCAGTCTTAACATGTTTGAGTTGTAGTTACCTTAGGGAATTTCTTTTGGTTGTGCCTACGCAGTTGGAGCAGCTGTACTTGAAGACAGTCTCAGACAGAAGCTGCAGGGCTTTCATCCAGCCGAGACACTAAGAAAGGTGTTCCTGCCATAATTTTGATTATTCCTGTCCTCTGACTCCTGTGTCCCAGAGCCGTAATGTCGTCAGCCGTCATGTCCCGACTCACGTTTTCCTGGACTTTGGATTTCAGACTGCCCTTGGCAAAGTTCCGCCCATGAATTGGGAACTCCCCAAACTAATGGCTTGCCTCACTGTTCAGGTGGCTGACTCCTCTGGATTGCAGAGCAAATGTGATCACCTAGACCTCACCACTGAATGTTCATGCCCCTGGACTTCAGCTCTGGCCAAGCTCAGTGATCACATTGGGGATAACAACTGGATTACTTAAATAATGGAAAGTGCTCCCCGAATTTTAAGATTGGATTGACTTCCAAAATACGAATTCACCTTCATTTAGGAAATGTCTGTTAAGTGGTCTTGCCATGTCGAGGCGAGGCTTGTTTGGGTGCATCTTGCCTGAAAGAATAGTCTGAGTGACCACCAGCCTTGCCCTTCGACCCTGAGGAACGAGATTCACACCATGGTTTAGCACTCCTGTGTATTCAAACCTTGAGAGGGACCCCCAGTGGCGTCGGAACGTACAGACACATTAAATGCCTTCGTGGGGTCAGGGAAGAGCGACCAAGGTTAATGTGCTCTGGTCCCTGATCTCTTTTCACGTGTCCCTTTCTCTATTGTGCTGCAAGCATCATGTCTGCAGGAATGCATTGTGACCAGAATACACAATACGGGTCCCCCAGCATGTGACTGACAGCGTTATTCAGCAAGTAGCCCAAAAGAACGCTGCCCAAGATCTTTTGAGCCCTGGAAAGTCATGAGATCCTGGAGGCAATTATCACAGTCAGTATGTCCCTCCCTCCTGCAGATGGTAATAAAAATGGTATTTATGAAACACCGTGGCTGTGGCTTCTGAATCGAGACAGTCCCTCTACGGAGGGCTCAAAGGGGCTTGAGCTCCGCCCCAAAGAGCACTGTGCCCCTGTCACCGGCACCCATTAATTCCTCCGTGTCCCGAGTTCAGCGGTGACAGGAGAGTGCTGTACCCTTGTCATTGGATACTGGCTGACTTTTGTCGTACAGAGGGTCTCCCATGAGCCAGGGCAGCTTGCTGGACGATGTTTTCTTCACCAAGATGGGTGATGATGGTTAAACCCATATGTGGGCTTCTGGGCAGCACTCCCCACTGGGGAGACATATATGCGAACACATTAATGTATATATTTAATTAGGTTATAATCTATTGACCATAGATACTAAGGCACTGAGCAAGCAATTAACAAAACAGCTTTGACTAAATACAGTTAGCACTAAATATAGTTGGTTAATTGGTATTTAATATGCTTATTAAATGTCAATTAAGTATCTTTAGCAATGAATTGGTACCTAATTAACTTACTATAGCTATCCTGTTACTTGACATTTGAACAGCTAAATATTCTCTACAAGTTTAATGTTTTAATAAGAAACAAATTATCCATGCATTTGCTCATGAATTTTTCCATTAGTTTAATGGGATTTAAATGTATCTCCCAACTTGGATACATGTTTTTCTTATAATCAACTGGTATTTTACATTTCAGACTGATTTAAAACTTGAAAGGCTGATTCCATGAGAAGAAAAAGCTGTAGAAGTCAGAAACCCTGTGTTTTGATCTTAGTTCTACCACTGACACCCTGTGTTATCTTACACATATTATTTCACTGCTCCTGAGATTCAATTTTCTCATCTGCTGTGTGGTGTTAAGAATAAAAGTTACAATTATTGTAAAAATGAAGTTATATAAAGCATATGAAAGCACTTAAATAAGCAAGACATCTTCTTCAAATTTATTATTAAAAATTCTTAGGAGGGCTTCCCTGCCGGTTGAGAGTCCGCCTGCCGATGCAGGGGACACGGGTTCGTGCCCCGGTCCAGGAAGATCCCACATGCCGCGGAGTGGCTGGGCCCGTGAGCCATGGCCACTGAGCCTGCGCGTCCGGAGCCTGTGCTCCGCAACGGGAGAGCCACAGCAGTGAGAGGCCCGCGTACCGCCAAAAAAAAAAAAAAAAATTCTTAGGAAGGTTGTGTGCAATCATTATATTGACTGAGTCTTCATAGTTATATACAAATCTTAAGTTAATTTGTTGTTGGAATAGAAATCCAATGTCATCATTTTCTGAATTGTCCCTAAAGTATAACATAAACTTGGCCTTATTAAACCTGCAGCTGCGGAGCTACCTAGGTTGCTCTTCAAAACATGCATGCCTTCCTCTTCTGGCCGTTTGCCTCTTCTGGGTCCTGCCCATGATCCCATTTACTTTATGGGTTTGAGCAGGTAGCAACCTGTTGGTCTTTTATCCAGAAATTGTTGTTCTATGACTATGGCTCTATCTGAGTATATGCTGTGTTTTAAATTTTATGTTTACTCACCTGTTTTATGGTCTCAACGGAGCTCTATGTCAATTCTGCTATTTACTTGTCTTTGAAGGCCAGTTGATGATTTATAATCTTAGTAGCTTTCTTATGTCTGTTGATAACACACAGCAATGCAAGCACTGTGTTTCCACTTATATTCACTTGTTTTACATCTTCTGCACTTCATAAACAAGGCTTCTTGTATTAAAAACTCTTGCAATAATTTTAATGCCAATTACTCTATCTTGGTTCACTACACTGGAACCTTCACATTCGTCAAACATTTACTTTACTTCAGCTATAAATATGACAAATTAAGTAGAAAAGAGTTGCTGGATGTGTCTACCTTAGATTTTGTTGTTGGGCTTTTTATAAGTGATGTGGTGGCTTGCAATTATTCTATTTTTCAAAGTTTTTATTGTTTCAAACTATGCCCATTATTGCTGACTAATTTATAGAGGTTGCAGTTGTGGTGGCTTAACCCAGTTTTATTTCCAGGGCAATATACATTGTTGAAGTTAATTGTTCCCTAACCACTTTTTCCATATGGCAGAGTGAGTCTCTCTGTGATAGCTCTGGAATGATTTATCTAACATTTTGTCATTTTCCCTTCGATATTGCTTAAGAAGTCTCCTGCATCTTTGTTGAGCCATAGCATACTACCAAGTGAATATATTAAAACTGCTATCTCAGACCCACCAATTGCCTTAATTTTATCGCCTGCTTTGAGATTAGTTTGTAATATTTTCTCCAGAAGTGAACTAAATGTTATTATCTTTATTACCACTGTTGATGCTATTGTTACACAGGTGCAAAAATATTCTTATCTCTGCTATTTCTGAATCTTCCCCTATGGACCTACGGTTAGTGATTAGCGCTACATTAGTCATTCATTGACAAATATGGAGCTCCAGATTCGTGCTGGAAACGATTGCAGACTTTCAGTTAGAAGTCTAACTTCACACTGAAGTTAGCAGAAACAGAGGGTTTTATGCTACCTCAAAAGGCTGAGACAGTATAGTACAGCGTGTAAAGCTAGACTCAGAGAGAGTATCTGTATCCCATCAATAGTGGAAAGTGACTCTTTGCTTCGACTTCTGCATCTGCAAATAGGAGAGAAAAAAATAATACTTACCTTGTAGGGCTGGTGAGGTATTATAGGGAGAGTTTAAAGTACCTAGTGTGACACATTGCAAATGATAAGTTCTCAAGAAAAGTCAGCTATTATTGAAATAGAATGCTTTTCTAAGATATCTCAATATTAAGTATGATTTAAGCAAGTGGAAGAACAAGAAGACCCTTTTTAAAGTATCCTATTGCTTTATTAACATCCAAGCAAAAAGATAGTAAATGACAGCAAGTCTGTGAGCTGAGTATGTGTGCTGTCCGTGAAAACATTAGGTACAGAGCACCTGGCCTTTTATTGATGCTTCCTTAGTCAACAGAAGAAAAGCAAAGAGAATGAAAGGGAATTTATTCCCCTACCCCTATATAATGAACTGTCCTGACTGCATTGTTTGAAACACAGTGAGGAAGGTTTGATATCTGTAGCGCACATCGTGTTGTGAAATCATTGATGTATGTATTCTAAGTTGAGTATATCAGGCCACTAGAACAAAGACATTCCAATATCCATGTCAAGATGATAACTGGATTATTTAGATGTCAAAAGTACAAAGTGTGCATTAAACCACTTTATGCCTCGGTATAATGAGATCCTGTATAGGAGATGTATACATACTAGTCCTGCATAAGTCAAACAAATAAACGTGATCTGCACTTGGGCAATGGTGCAGGACAAGCACTTATGAATCAGACACTTTCATTCAAACAGAGCTGGGCTCACCAAAGCTGGCTGGCAAGATAGAGCTTTTGCATGTGTACTTAAACTGGCATGTGTCAGTTCCTTCACTGGGGTTTTTACGTCAAAAAGAGAACTACTTTATAGAACAGGCCATCAAGTGGAATCCACATCACTTTATCACTTTTCACTCTGAGTTTATAACAGAAACACACACACACACACACACACACACACACACACACAAAATCCTGGGAGTAACCTTAAAGCAATTCAGTGACTGAATGTCAAGCATCTGCTGTGGCCAGGCAGGCCCTGTGCTAGGCTCTAGGGAACCAGAGATGAGGAAGACAAGGAGTTTGTGATCTAGCAATGGAGACAGAAGGCTTATGTATATTCCTTCCCGCAGTGTGATTCGTGCAATACCAAACAAAGGGCTTTGGGAGCGCAGAGGAGGTAGCAGGAGATTCTGCTAGGCAGCTGGGGTAGGGGGTGCAGAGAAAGAGAGGAACATGTTGTTGAAGAAAGTATATTATCCAGTTTCTCAAACATACTGATATTTATATTTCATAATCTACAGACTTTCAACACCAGTACCTGTGGAGTTTGAACCCTTGGTTTATTCTGGTTTATTCTGAACGTGGGGACAGACTTGTTCTTATTGCTACCAAAAGTGACTGTAACTTTCAGTAAAGATTGAAACTGGATAGAAATGAATTGAAAGGTCATCTTGGTGAAACTCTTTACTTCTTTCTTCAAATTTGTTGGCTGTTATATCAAAGTGAGTGGTTATTTGAATGTTAAATCAAGGAATTTGCAACTAAGAAAAGTTCCTGGTATCATATGCTTGTTAAAAGATTAACTAATTTCTCACAACGGCCCTGAAAATCTAGTTACAGTTGACACGTATTGACAAATTCTGGTCTTAAATATTCTCACCCTCAAAAATAATCACAATTATTAGTATTATTATTTAAAGAGTAAGTTCACATAGATTATCCATTCATTCCTCTCCCTCCCCCGCCCAGGGTTTTTCAAGTACGTGAACTATTGCAATAGCATACCTACTTGGTATCTGTTTCCAAACGTTTCCCATCGCATCCGTTTTCCACACTGCCTTCAAAATATGCTTTCCAAAAGACAGATCTCTTCATACCACTCTCTTGCTTAAAAACCTTCTCTGATCCCTAATGCCTAATAGAACAAAGCTGAGACAGCTTGTCTAGGTGTTCAAGACCATTTATGATTTGTCACCAATGTAGCTTTCCTGCCTCATGCTCTGCCAACCTTGGTGGTGCTCTCCAATCATGCCTAACCACTTACTGTTCTTTCAGCCTGTCTTGCCCTTCTTGGCACCCCTGCCTTGGCGCATGTTTCTTTATCCTAAAGCCCTCTTGTCTGATTTTCTGCCATTTGAACTTGTACTTTAAGAGCCAGCCCGATGATTAACTTTGTGAAGTTTTCCCTGACTTCACTCTTAGAAGTTAATCTGATGCAACCTTAACACGTGCACATAATTCTATGGAAGTGCATGTACGTATTTCTGTTGGAGTAGGTGCCCCATTGTGCTGTAATTATTCATTTATGAGCATCTCTCTCTCTTAATTAGAATCACTTTAATAAGCATCACCAGAACAGGACGATATCATTCATGTTTATATAGCCAGTACATATTGGAGGACTTCGTCCATAAATACACAGTATATAATCAAGTATCATTATCCTTATTTCACGAAAGAAGGATCTGGTGCTCAGAGAGGTTTGCAGACTTGCCTGAGGTCATCAGGATCATGAGCAGAAGAGCTAATGCCAGACCCTCAGCCGTACTTCATAATGCCAATTACTCACCACATGTCTACAGATTTCAGGTTTCCTAAGAGTCATCATTGAGAGATTGATTCTTTTGTTTACTTAACAGACTATTATAAGCACTATATTAGTTTTCTGGGGCTGCCATAATAAAGTACCACAGACTGTGTGGCTTAAACAACAGAAATTTGTTTGCTCACAATTCTGGAGGCTGGAAGTCCAAGATCAAGGGTGGTTTCTTCTGAGGCTTCTCTCTTTTACTTGTAAATGGCCATCTTTTTCTGATGTCTTCACAGGGTCTTCCCTCTATGTGTGTCTGTGTCCTAATTCCCTCTTCTTATAAGGATACCAGTCATATTGAATTAGGGTCCGCCCTAATGACCTCATTTTTAACTTAATTATCTCTTTAGAGGGTCTGTCTCCAAACAGTCACATTCTGAGGTACTGGTGGGGTAGGGTTTCAGTATACAAATTTGGGGGGACACAGTTCAGCCTGTAAGAGGTACCTTGGTAAGTGCTAAGCTGGGCAAACTTTGAGGCAGACCCCACTGATGTTCACGAGTTGGCAGCCCATCTCACATTTCCCTTTTCATTGACTGTCTGGCATTTGGGGTAGTGGAGGAGACATAAGAGAAACTTCTGACACAGTTAACTCCTTCGACAGTTAATTAACAGAGGAGATTATTCATCTCATTTCCTCATTTCTTCCTGCTCACTGTCAACACCTCCGGCCATCTCGGGGTCTTTTGTTCTAAAAGTCAGGATCCCTATGTAAGAATGTCTTTCCTAACATTTGGATGACTTAATAGAGCAATGCCACCTCTGTATTTATGACTTCCCCCATCATTTGTGCTCCGGCTGCAAATGGTTAATATTGTAAAATCAGTGAAGTAAGGAAATCTGCCAAAATTTACAAGGCAAAAACAGGAGGGCAGCACAAATTGGAAATTCCTTCCCCTAAGTACCCAAGTCCTTTTCTTAATGCTGTGAATCATGGGATAAGAGATTTTAGGTAAAAGCTGGAAAGTTTCCTCTTTATACAGTCAAAAGCCAAGATTTCTCATGCTTTTCTGAAAGAAATATATCCTGTAAATGCTGACAATATCGGTCACAGCCTTAATGCCCACATAAAAGAGCGATTGTGAGACAGACACCTTCCCCCAGTCGTCTCTTTGGGTTTCTCCTGTGTTGCTACCACTTTTAAATCATCACGCACTTTCTTCTCTACGGCAGAAGTGCTCCCAGGAGGACTAAACATCTAAAACGTCTTCTCCCAGGGTCTTCTTCTAACTCAATAAGAAAGTTTAAAACTCCTGACAAAGTCTCCTGTCTTTTTCTCCCTTCATGTTCCCTTCAGCATCTTCCTTTTCTATTTCCCTCTGTGATGTGATGTATTACAGATTCAGAAATACAATGTTGTGTGAATCCTGGAGAACTCAAAGAACAAAGAGACAATGAGCAAACACACAACACACTCTCTGAAACGATGGAGCTCCAGACAAGGTGCGAGGGGCTGACCTTGACTAGTTGGATTCAGGGTGCAAAGATCAGCCACAGGGAAATTTTACCAGAGGAATGCAGGCATAAATAAGACCTATAGTGTTCTAGAAAAATCCAGCCGTATTCCCTGTGTACTAGCTTGACACTTCCATGACTGTTTCTGTAGCATTCTTTCCCTAGGACTTTTTTCCATGTGTTTATTACATTTCAGCTTATGTTGAAACGTGCTGTTTCTTCTTTTTTTTTTAACATCTTTATTGGAATATAATTGCTTTACAATGGTGTGTTAGTTTCTGCTTTACAACAAAGTGAATCAGCTATACATACACATATATCCCCACATCTCCTCCCTCTTGCATCTCCCTCCCTCCCTCCCTATCCCACCCCTCTAGGTGGTCACAAAGCACCGAGCTGATCTCCCTGTGCTATGCGGCTGCTTCCCACTACCTATCTGTTTTACATTTGGTAGTGTATATATGTCCATGGTACTCTCTCACTTTGTGCCAGCTTACCCTCCCCCATCCCCGTGTCCTCAAGTCCATTCTCTACGTCTGTATCTTTATTCCTGTCCTGCTCCTTGGTTCTTCATAACCAATTTTTTTTAGATTCCATAAGTATGTGTTAACATATAGTATTTGTTTTTCTCTTTCCTACTTCACTCTGTATGACAGACTCTAGGTCCATCCACCTCATTACAAGTAACTCAATTTCGTTTCTTTTTATGGCTGAGTAATATTCCATTGTATATAATGTGCCACATCTTCTTTATCCATTCATCTGTCGATGGACACTTAGGTTGCTTCCATGTCCTGGCTATTGTAAATAGTATTGAAATGAACATTGTGGTACATGACTGTTTTTGAATTACGGTTTTCACAGGGTATATGCCCAGTAGTGGAATTGCTGGGTCATATGGTAGTTCTATTTTTAGTTTTTTAAGGAACCTCCATACTGTTCTCCAGAGTGGCTGTATCAATTTACATTCCCACCAACAGTGCAAGAGGGTTGCCTTTTCTCCACACCCTCTCCAGCATTTATTGTTTGTAGATTTTTTGATGCTGGCCATTCTGACTGGTGTGAGGTGATACCTCACTGTAGTTTTGATTTGCATTTCTCTAATGATTAGTGATGTTGAGCGTTCTTTCATGTGTTTGTTGGCAATCTATATATCTTCTTTGGAGAAATGTCTGTTTAGTTCTTCTGCCCATTTTTGGGTTGGGTTTTTTGTTTTTTTGATATTGAGCTGCATGAGCTGCTTGTAAATTTGGGAGATTAATTCTTTGTCAGTGGCTTCACTGGCAAATATTTTCTCCCATTCTGAGGGTTGTCTTTTCATCTTGTTTATGGTTTCCTTTGCCGTGCAAAAGCTTTTAAGTTTCATTAGGTCGCATTTGTTTATTTTTGTTTTTATTTCCATTTCTCTAGGAGGTGGGTCAAAAAGGATTTTGCTGTGATTTATGTCACAGAGTGTTCTACCTATGTTTTCCTCTTAAGAGTTTCATAGTGTCTGGCCTTACATTTAGGTCTTTAATCCATTCTGAGTTTATTTTTGTGTATGGTGTTAGGGAGTGTTCTAATTTCATTCTTTTACATGTAGCTGTGCAGTTTTCCCAGCACCACTTACTGAAGAGGCTGTCTTTTCTCCTTTGTATATTCTTGCCTCCTTTATCGAAAATAAGGTGACCATATGTGCGTGGGTTTATCTCTGGGCTTTCTATCCTGTTCCATTGATCTATATTTCTGTTTTTGTGCCAGTACCATACTGTCTTGATTACTGTAGGTTTGTAGTATAGTCTGAAGTCTGGAAGCCTGATTCCTCCAGCTCCATTTTTCTTTCCCAAGATTGATTTGGCTATTCGGGGTCTTTTGTGTTTCCATACAGATTGTGAAATCTTTTGTTCTAGTTCTGTGAAAAATGCCATTGGTAGTTTGATAGGGATTACACTGAATCTGTAGATTGCTTTGGATAGTATAGTCATTTTCACAATGTTGATTCTTCCAATCCAAGAACATGGTATATCTCTCCATCTGTTTGTATCATCTTTAATTTCTTTCATCAGTGTCTTATAGTTTTCTGCATACAGGTCTTTTGTCACCTTAGGTAAGTTTATTCCTAGGTACTTTATTCTTTTTGTTGCAATCGTAAATGGGAGTGTTTCCTTAATTTCTCTTTCAGATTTTTCATCACTAGTGTATAGAAATGCAAGAGACTTCTGTGCATTAATTTTGTATTCTGCTACTTTACCAAATTCATTGATTAGCTCTAGTAGTTTTCTGGTGGCATCTTTAGGATTCTCTATGTATAGTATCATGTCACCTGCGAACAGTGACAGTTTTACTTATTCTTTTCCAATTTGGATTCCTTTTATTTCTTTTTATTCTCTGATTGCTGTGGCTAAAACTTCCAAAACTGTGTTAAATAATAGTGGTGAGAGTGGAGAACCTTGTCTTGTTCCTGATCTTAGTGGAAATGTTTTCAGTTTTTCACCACTGAGAACAATATTGGCTGTGGGTTTGTCATATATGGCCTTTATTATGTTGAGGTAAGTTCCCACTATGCCTACTTTCTGGAGGGTTTTCATCATAAATGGGTGTTGATTTTGTCGAAATCAAACAAAATTTGATTTAGATGATCATCTATTTAGATGAGCATATGGTTTTTCTCCTTCAATTTGTTAGTATGGTGTATCACATTGATTGATTTGCATATATTGAAGAATCCTTGCACTCCTGGGATAAACCCCACTTGAACACAGTGTATGATCCTTTCAATGTGCTGTTGGAATCTGTTTGCTAGTATTTTGTTGAGGATTTTTGCATCTGTGTTCATCAGTGATATTGGTCTGTAGTTTTCTTTCTTTGTGACATCTTTGTCTGGTTTTGATATCAGGGTGATGGTGGCCTCATAGAATGAGTTTGGGAGTGTTCCTCCCTCTGCTATATTTTGGAAGAGTTTGAGAGGATAGGTGTCAGCTCTCCTCTAAATGTTTGACAGAATTCGCCTGTGAAGCTATCTGGTCCTGGGATTTTTTTGTTGGGTGATTTTTAATCACAGTCTCAATTTCAGTGCTTGTGATTGGTCTGTTTATATTTTCTATTTCTTCCTGATTCAGGCTCAGAAAGTTGTGCTTTTCTAAGAATTTGTCTATTTCTTCCCGGTTGTCCATTTTATTGGCATATAGTTGCTTGTAGTCATCCCTCATTATCCTTTGTATTCTGCAGTGTCAATTGTTACTTCTCCTTTTTTCATTTCTAATTGTACTGATTTAAGTCTTCTCCCATTTTTTCTTGTTGAGTGTGGCTAATGGTTTATCATTTTTTTTTTATCTTCTGAAGGAACCAGCTTTTAGTTTTATTGATCTTTGCTATTGTTTCCTTCATTTCTTTTTCATTTATTTCTGATCTGATCTTTATGATTTGTTTCCTTCTGCTAACTTTGGGGTTTTTTTGTTCTTCTTTCTCTAATTGCTTTAGCTGTAGGGTTAGGTTGTTTATTTGAGATGTTTCTTGTTTCTTAAGGTAGGATTGTATTGCTATAAACTTCCCTCCTAGAACTGCTTTTGCTTCATCCCATAGGCTTTGGTTCATCGTGTTTTCAATGTCATTTATTTCTAGGTAGTTTTTGATTTCCTCTTTGATTTCTCCAGTGATCTCTTGGTTATTAAGTAGTGTATTCTTTAGCCTCCATGTGTCTGTATTTTTTACAGATGTTTTTCTGTTATTGATATCAAGTCTTATAGCATTGTGGTCGGAAAGATACCTGATATGATTCAACTTTCTTAAATTTACCAAGGGTTGATTTTGTGCCCCAAGATATGATCTATCCTGGAGAATGTTCCATGAGCACTTGAGAAGAAAGTGTATTCTGTTGCTTTTGGATGGAATGTCCTATAAATATCAATTAACTCCATCTTGTTTAATGTATCATTTAAAACTTGTGTCTCCTTATTTATTTTCATTTTGGATGATCTGTCCATTGGTGAAGGTGGGGTGTTAAAGTCCCCTACTATGATTGTGTTACTGTCAATTTCCCCTTTTATGGCTGTTAGCATTTGCCTTATGTATTGAGGTGCTGCTACATTGGGTGCATAAATATTTACAATTGTTATATCTTCTCCTTGGATTGATCCCTTGATCATTATGTAGTGTCCTTCTTTTTCTCTTATAATAGTCTTTATTTTAAAGTCTATTTTGTCTGATAGGAGACTTGCTCCTCCAGCTTTCTTTTGATTTCCATTTGCATGGAATATCTTTTTACATCCCGTCACTTTCAGTCTGTATGTGTCCCTAGGTCTGATGTGGGTCTCTTGTAGATAGCACATATACAGATCTTGTTTTTGTATCCATTCAGCCAGTCTGTGTCTTTTGGTTGGAGCATTTAATCCATTCCGTTTAAGGTAATTATCGATATGTACGTTCCTATTACCATTTTCTCAATTGTTATGGGTTTGTTTTTGTAGGTCCTTTTCTTCTTTTGTGTTTCACATACACACTCACAAAAAGAGAAAAAGGAAAAAAATATATATTTCGTTGCTCCCAAAGTCCACCTCCTCAATTTGGGATGATTCGTTGTCTGTTCAGGTATCCCACAGATGCAGGGTACATCAAGTTGATTGTGGAGATTAAATCCGCTGCTTCTGAGGCTGCTGGAAGAGATTTCCCTTTTTCTTTGTTCGCACAGCTCCCGGGGTTCAGCTTTGGATTTGGCCCCACCTCTGCATGTAGGTTGCCTGAGGGCATCTGTTCTTTGCTCAGACAGGACAGGGTTAAAGGAGCAGCTGATTCAGGGGCTCTGGCTCACTCAGGCTGAGGGAGGGAGGGGTACGGAGTGCGGGGCGAGCCTGCGGTGGCAGAGGCCGGCGTAATGTTGCACCAGCCTGAGGCTCGCCGTGCGTTCTCCCGGGGAAGTTGTCCCTGGATCACAGGACCCTGGCAGTGGCGGGCTGCACAGGCTCCCGGGAGGAGAGGTGTGGATAGTGACCTGTGCTCGCACACAGGCTTCTTGGTGGCGGCAGCAGCAGCCTTAGCGTCTCATGCCCGTCTTTGCGGTCCGTGCTGATAGCAGCGGCTCGCGCCCGTCTCTGGAGCTCGTTTAGGCGGTGCTCTGAATCCCCTCTCCTCACGCACCCAAAACAGTGGTCTCTTTCCTCTTAGGCAGATCCAGACCTTTTCCCGGACTCCCTCCCAGCTAGCCGTGGTGCACTAGCCCCCTTCAGGCTGTGTTCATGCCGCCAACCCCAGTCCTCTCCCTGCGGTCTGACCTCCGAAGCCTGAGCCTCAGCTCCCAGCCCCGCCCACCCCAGCGGGTGAGCAGACAAGCCTCTCGGGCTGGTGAGTGCTGGTCGGCACCCGATCCTCTGTGCGGGAATCTCTCCGCTTTGCCCTCCGCACCCCTGTGGCTGCGCTCTCCTCCGTGGCTCTGAAGCTTTCCCCTCCGCCACCCGCAGTCTCCGCCCGCGAACAGGCTTCCTAGTGTGTGGAAACCTTTCCTCCTTCACAGCTCCCTCCCACTGGTCCCGTCCCTATTATTTTGTCTCTGTTGTTTCTTTTTTCTTTTGCCCTACCCAGGTACGTGGGGAGTTTCTTGCCTTTTGGGAAGTCTGAGGTCTTCTGCCAGCATTCAGTAGGTGTTCTGTAGGAGTTGTTCCACATGTAGACGGATTTCTGATGTATTTGTGGGGAGGAAGGTGATCTCCACGTCTTACTCTTCTGCCATCTTGAAGGTCTACCCTCAAACGTGCTGTTTCTAAACAGGCTTTGCCACCTTTAGTTGCTTTAAGAAGCCCTTGATCATTCTTTCCTCTTCTTTGCTTTCTGTATTAGTGAGACTACCCTCTCCCCTTGTTGGAGAGGCTGTAACCCAGGAATTGGGTGACTGGTTATTGGACCTTCTGGTGTCAGCTTAAGAGAATAGTGGGGAGCAGGTGGGGGAGATAAAAATAGAATTTATAAGCCTGATAAGGGCTCCTGGCAGGAGACTAACCTTAACAGGGTAAGATGTTTACTTATGGATTTTAATATTTTGAAAAGTAACCAGCGCGAACTGATACTAAATAAAAGTTCTGTAAAGGAAACCACAGCCCCATGCTGAGAATCATCCCAATAGTCTCTCCTTCTCTTGGCTGTGAATCTTTCTGCTTCCCTCTGACCAGCTTGAGAAATGTCTGAAGTGGGAATTGGTGGGAATTGCCACCCATGCCAGAGGCCGGGGGAATTTACGGTACCCAAGAGGGGGCTTACGCCTTGCGCAGCAGCTGATAGGTCAGAGGTGGGGCTACATCAGGAGAGAGGGAAGTGTTGCAAAGGCAGAGTGGCTTGGGGTGGAGAGAAGGGGTTACAGGAAAAGAAGCCATCTCTGTAGAGCTCTCCTGTGGATTCTGCCTGGAGAATCCACACAGGGGTTTCCGGAAAGGCTGAGCCCAGGGCTCCTTTACGGTACAACGGGATATGTTGACTTGACCAGGGGGAGTATCTTTCCCAAATATTTGCATTCCCCTCCCTCTCCTCTGTGGTTTTGTGTCACTGGAAACTTTTGCTCACAAGCTTCTTGTGACTTATCTGTAGTTGTAGCCCAGCTGAGTTGCAAACCACATGTTTGATCTTGGACACGTCATGTTTGCCCCTCAGGGCTCAAGTTTCCTCATTTGCAAAACTGGGATGACGGAACCTACTTTGCAGGCTTGTTGTGAGGTTTCAATAGAACAACGAAAGGACCACTGGTCTGGTATGCAGTGGGCACTCGATGTGTGTTCGTTATTGAGACCAGAGATGGTTTTCCTCCCAATCCTGCCTAGCATGTAGGACCATTCCCTGTATACCCTCAACAAACGTTAACTAAAGTGTGCCATGAAGCTACACCTTTGAGGACGAACAATCCCACATATGGGGGTTTTCCTGTTTCCTGACACTCCCCTCATCACTGCCAGATTCCCCATACATACACCTTCCCTCTGGCCACTTGGGAACAACTGTTTATTTGAACTTAGCTCTGGTTTCATTCCTCTCTGATGCTCCCTCTGCCTGGAACATACTGTCCCATCTGTACCCAGTTAACTCCACATCCTTGAAAAGTCAGCTCAAATATCCCTTCCTCTGGGAAGCTTTCCCTAACTCCTGCCCCCCTTTTCTGTGCTGTCACAGCACAAATGACACCCTGGTGTCTGGTCGAGATAATTGTTCTTCTGCCCCATGAGCCCGAGGGCACCCCTTGTGCACTATTGTGTCCCCAGGACCTGAACAAGGGACTAAGGTATGGTGGGCACCCAGGAAAGGGCTTTTGATGACACAACGCAGGGCTGCATGAATGCATGTGACAATATTGCTCTTTAATAGTAACGGAGTTTGAGTCATAAGCTGAAGCATGTGTCAGGAGATAGGACCATGACCGTAGTCCCCTGAGTCCAAAGCACCTGGAGTGTGTGGCCACAGGAAGGTAGAGAAGGATTCTGGAAAAGAACTCCTCCTCTTCTCGCAGAAGAGGAGTTATTCAGAAAATAGAAGCACCCGACTTCTTGCCAACGGAAGAAACTGCAGGAAAGGATACTCTCAGTTCCACCCGGTACTACCTCCCTTAGCATTATTTGTGGGAATAATGCATGTGGCACCGTCAGAGCAACATGGATGGGTCCCTGGGGATGCCCCAGCCTGGCTCCGGGTCTGCAAATCCCTGACTGTTGAGAACGACCCGGGGCATACCTTGCTTTCAGGAATCACTGCAAATAGAATGTGACTATTATGATAATCAATTAATAATCAATTGGTTTAGTAATCTTCCCTTGTAGAAAACCTGCTGAAACAATGATGAATTGTGCAGACTCAACCAGGGCCGAAAGATGATAGAGGGGGGAAGAAAGTAGCTTTGCAGTTTAAACACACACAAAAAAAGAAAAAAGAAAAAAAAAAATTGGAAACCAAATCCCCAAGCCTGGCTGTCTCTGGAAAATGAATTCCACAGGCACCGGCTCCACGATGTTTTATCGAATGTGCTTTAGACTTGTAGGTGATGCATTGTCCCTCAGAGTCATTAAAAGGAACCCAGATAGCTGTAACGCGGCTCAGCTTCTAAGAAGTGCAGACTGTCCACACTTGTACTTCCACACAATATACGGTTGTTGTTAGATGTGCACATCCCCACATGCTGCCTGGATGGGGGCCTCTTTGTCCTTTATTCAGATGCGGGATAAGGATGCTTTTAGCACAGCACAATGACAGCCATGCTTCCGCACTCAGAGCCCAAGCACGAGACAGAAGCGAAAAGTTCCTTTGTTCCTAACGCAGTGTTCATCTTTTGTCATGCGGGCCCCCAAAACTAAGGTACATGCAGGCCATTTTAAAATGATTTGGATAATTTCTGAAAAACATAATCTCTCCTAATTTGGGGGGTAGGTAAGGCTGTTAGCAAAGCTTTACAGTCTGTTGTTGTGGACACCGTACACTGAAGGCATTTAGGGCTGTGCTTAGGGAAAAAATATCCATGTGGGTTTGTATTTCATTGAAAACAGAATGGTCACTATCCAGAGTGCAGATGACGGCTCCCTTTGTGACACTGCTTTGGGGGTCCAACAAAAACCCTGCCCTGTCTACAAAAGACACGGGCCGAGAAACGCTCGAGGGAAAGCTTCGCTGAGACTTAGGCTCCAAGGAGGCAGCTTTGGGCATTTTGTGTGCAGGATGCTGGACCTCAGAGCAGGCTCTCGCTTCATTTTTTTTGGCAAAGAGGGCAGCGAACATTGATGATTGAAGATTTGCCCGAGTGGAAGCCAACAGGGTGGCAAAGTTTATTGATTCCCCCGAAGCCCCGGCCCCCAGGGAGTGCCTGATTACATCTTAATGTTTTTCTAATGTGCCTCAGCATTGCAGCTGTGGACATTCCTTGACAGAGAAACCGTGCAACATGGTGTACATGTGGGCGGGGAGGGTCATTCGTGTGCCCTGGAGCCTCAGCTTCTCCTGGAACATCTGAAGAGGAAGCCAGTATTTTAAGACTCGGAGATACTTCTGAGTAGAACCCTGTTGTTTTGCATACTTACCTTCTTGTCCAGACTGACAAGTCGACCTGCCGTGGCGTGTGGGTGTGAGGGATCGTGTGCTGAAATGATGACACGAGTGGTCTTCTCCATTCCTGTCATGAGCAGTTGCAGAGTAAACAATTTTCACCGTCTATTCCAAAGACTTTTATTTTCTCATTTACAACCTACAGATTAAAACAGCTGAACTTAACACATCTTTGCATAAAATCACATCTTAACGATTTATTTTTAAAGCACGAGTTTATCATCATTATTATTTCCTTCCACCACCCACTTCTGGTGACACTTAAACCAACAACTCTATGGGAGGGACCAGCAGATGTCACTGTAGTTCTGTTCATTCATCTTTTCTCTTGACGGGATTCTAGTTCTATCATTTTGGCCTCAGCCGATCACATTTCTTATTTAATCAAAGCATAATGCATCATAACATTTGTAATTCATGTTGTTGTTATTCTTTCATTGTGTGCGGAATTGGATACATATCTTTGCAAACAGAGGTGCAAGCTAAAAATAGCCCAGACACCCCCAGTGAGGTGTGGAAATCAAAGGCCCTGCTGGAGAGTCATGATAAGACACAGGGACAAAAGAGCAGGGAAGGGTGTCTGCACACTGACGCTTGGTTCTGATGGACAATCTCAGTATTAAAGACGACACATTCCCTTCATTCTTACAGAGGGCCTCCAGGGAGCGTCAGCCAGGGGCAGTGCCGGGTGTGAGGGCGGGTCCCCTGTCAGGGTGGCTGGGGACCATCAGTAGAGGAGAAGGAGAGCAGGAGCTGGAGATGAGGTGAGTCTTTGGGAGTGAAGTCCCTGGCGCACAGCATTCTCTGCATTGAATAAATCATTGCCCTCTTGGGTGAAAAGAAAGATCCATGTGTTAACTTCAGGGTTGTTGTTTGGCTGAAGGTACCACGTAGTTTCTGGAAGGTTTGGTGTTTGAGGGAGAGATGTTGACCACACAAGAAAGAGAGTAGTATGATCTGCTTGCCTGTGTTCTCCTTACTGATAGAAAGTGTTGAATTGAAAAAAATCAAAAAGGGCTTCTTTTTAGAAATAATCGAATTAATCTTTGGGGGAATAGGAAAATTTGTGGTACTTATTTATGCTAACTTTGCATTTAACTCAAGTGAGGAACAAGGATATCATTCCATCACAGAGACTGGACTTAAGCACAGATGACCCAGGGATAAGTAAATGAAGCCCTAGAGACTGTGAACAAAGCCACTCTAATGGAATAAGCTATCTTTTAAGATACTTTATTATATCCCCTCTACTGCCCATATCATTCAGTACCACACTAGCTGGGATTTTATGGACTGGCATCCTTCTTAGGTGGACACGTGATGGAAAGGCTGTGTCTGGGATGAAGCTTTTGTGCTCAGCCCTCCCACCAATCAGCACTCCCTACACATATACACAGCTGTTGAGTAAGGAGTTGGATTATTCAATAATATAGCCAGTCCTAGTTCTCCTCCACAGTTTGCTATTTTGACTTAATCTTTATCCAAAAGCTCAAGCCAAAGCCATCCTTATAAAGCAAGATTCTCACTTAAGCATTTTTCTTCCCCTTTCTCTCCTCCTCCTCTTTCTTTATAAAGTAGGCAGCCTTCAGAATGGCTGCCAAGGGTCCATTACTCACACCTTTGCGTAATCCCCTCCTACACTGCGTCAGCGTTGGCCTATGTGGCCAAAAGAATATGGCGGAAGTGATGGTGTGTAATTTATGAGCATAGATGATGAAAGACCTCGTGGCTTCCACCTTCCTTCCTGGCTCACTCAGCTGGCATATTATGAGGACACCCAACAGATTATGGAGAGCCCCAAGGGGAGAGAACTGAGGCCTCCTGCCAACAGCTGCCACTTACTTGCCAGCCATGGGAGGGAGCCACTTTGGAAGAGCTCTTCCAGCCCCAATCAAGCCTTCAGATAACTGCAATTCCAGTTGACATCTTGACTACAACTTCATGAGAGACCCTGAGTGAAAACCATCCAGCTGAGTTGCTCCCAGTGAAACTGTGAGAGATTATAAATATTTTTTGTTGTGTTAGACAGCCAGGGCCAGGGTGAGGCAAGCCTAGGGTACAAAATTTAAGGAGGCACTCACTCTTAGGGTCATGTAAGTGCACGGTCACAAGCCATCATCCCAGATCTGTTGTTTTAAGTCACTAACTCTTGGGGTAATTTGTTACTAAGCTATAGGTAAGTGATATATTCTTCTTCTTCTCCTTCCTTGCTGAGTCCCATTCAGTGAGGCTCAGTCTGACCTCCTAGAGGTTTGTCACTTATTTCTCTTCAGGCTCCCTGTTAACAGAAGCCGTGCTGTCCCTAACCTCTTAGAGGTACCTCCTTTTGATTTAGAGTCCAATAGCGTAGTCTTTTTTGCCAGTCAATTAATTTAGAAAACAAAAGAACCACAACCATGGTGCATTTGCTACTTTTCTAGTATTGATACATACTAATGGCACCTTTATCAGGTGCTATCATATCAAGATGATATTAAGCCTCTCTCTTACCTCAGGTTGTGATAGTCAAGAACATTTTTCACGATGTGAAACAATGGGTTTGTGGTTTAGAACACAGCCTGGAGTCATGGGGGATGAAGTAATAAAGTTAATGTAGGTCAGAGGCTTTTCAGTAAACACAGGGTGACCAAAGAGAAAGACTTTAATGAGAGGATCAAAGAGAAACATCTAGTTCAAATCCGGATAGCAGCTAATTTTGACACTTGCTCACACATGAACAGAGATTGATAGATGCTACTGGGTTGGGTGACATTAAACTTTTCTGCTCACCTCCTGAATATATCAACACACTCAACAATGCCAACAATAACACACCTTCTCAACCCATTTTTTTTTTTATGATTTCAGAAGATTTATGGGAATCTAGAGTTTTAAATGAAAGACAGGCCATTTGTTTTATTATTTTGCCTTTTGGCAAGTTTGAATTTCTCTGTATTTCTTTTAGTCAAAGATCATATTTCCACAAACAAAACACAGTTCAGGAGTCCTTTTAGATCCATTTACACTACTGAGGTGTTATGGAATATAGTCAAATATTATTCAGACCAATGATTACTTAGACAATGTAAAATATAAGAATATTTTTAAAATTAAATTCTGCTCAGGTATGCTAAGAGTTGATGAAAATAAAATTGAGGACCAGCATGTTCTTTCTCCACTTGAAAGACAGAACTACCAGTGTACTATCAACTGTTAAGAAAAAGGAAACTCCTAGCAAACACTGAATTTGATTATAATAAATAATAATAATAATGATGAGCAGAAGCAAGAAGAACTACAATCCTGCAGCCTGTGGAACAAAAGCCACATTCACAGAAAGATAGACAAGATGAAAAGGCACAGGGATATGTACCAGATGAAGGAACAAGATAAAACCCCTCAAAAACAACTAAATGAAGTGGAGATAGGCAACCTTCCAGAAAAAGAATTCAGAATAATGACAGTGAAGATGATACAGAACCTTGGAACAAGAATGGAGGCAAAGATTGAGAAGATGCAAGAAATGTTTAACAAAGACCTAGAAGAATTAAAGAACAAACACCTAGAAGACTTAAAGAATAAACAAACAGAGGTGTACAATACAATAACTGAAATTAAAAATACACTAGAAGGAATCAATAGCAGAATAACTGAGGCAGAAGAACGGATAAGTGACCTGGAAGACAGAATGGTGGAATTCACTGCTGCAGAACAGAATAAAGAAAAAAGAATGAAAAGAAATGAAGACAGCCTAAAACACATCTGGGACAACATTAAACATAACAACATTCGCATTATGGGGGTCCCAGAAGGAGAAGAGAGAGAAAGGACCCGAGAAAATATTTGAAGAGATTATAGTCAAAAACTTCCCTAACATGGGGAAGGAAATAGCCACCCAAGTCCAGGAAGCGCAGAGAGTCCCAGGCAGGATAAACCCAAGGAGAAACATGCTGAGACACATAGTAATCAAATTGACAAAAATTAAAGACAAAGAAAAATTATTGAAAGCAACAAGGGAAAAATGACAAATGACATACAAGGGAACTCCCATAAGGTTAACAGCTGATTTCTCAGCAGAAGCTCTACAAGCCAGAAGGGAGTGGCATGATATATTTAAAGTGATGAAAGGGAAGAACCTACAACCAAGATTACTCTACCCAGCAAGGATCTCATTCAGATTCGACGGAGAAATCAAAAACTTTACAGACAAGCAAAAACTAAATGAATTCAGCACCACCAAACCAGCTCTACAACAAATGCTAAAGGAACTTCTCTAAGTGGGAAACACAAAGGAAGAAAAGGGCCTACAAAAGCACACCCATAACAATTAAGAAAATGGTAATAGGAATGTACATATCGATAATTACCTTAAACTTGAATAGATTAAATGCTCCAACCAAAAGACACAGGCTCGTTGGATGTATACAAAAACAAAACCCATATATATGCTGTCTACAGGAGACCCACTTCAGACCTAGGGACATATACAGACTGAAAGTGAGGGGATGTAAAAAGATATTCCATGCAAATGGAAATCAAAAGAAAGCTGGAGGAGCAAGTCTCCTATCAGACAAAATAGACTTTAAAATAAAGACTATTATAAGAGAAAAAGAAGGACACTACATAATGATCAAGGGATCAATCCAAGGAGAAGATATAACAATTATAAATATATATGCACCCAACATAGGAGCACCTCAATACATAAGACAAATGCTAACAGCTATAAAAGAGGAAATCGACAGTAACACAATAATGGGGGGAATGTGAACACCTCACTTACACCAATGGACAGATCATTCCAACAGAAAATTAATAAAGAAACACAAGCTTTAAATGACACAATAGACCAGATAGATTTAATTGATATTTATAGGACATTCCATCCAAAAACAACAGAATGCACTTTCTTCTCTAGTGCTCACGGAACATTCTCCAGGATAGATCATATCTTGGGTCACAAATCTAGCCTTGGTAAATTTAAGAAAATTGAAATCGTATCAAGTATTTTTTCCGACCGGAATGCTATGAGAGTAGTTATCAATTACAGGAAAAAATCTGTAAAAAATACAAACACATGGAGACCAAACAATATATTACTAAATAACCAAGAGATCACTGAAGAAATCAAAGAGGAAATCAAAAAATACCTAGAGACAAATTACAATGAAAACACAATGATCCAAAACCAATGGGATGCAGCAAAAGCAGTTCTAAGAGGGAAGTTTATAGCAATACAAGCCTACCTCAAGAAACAAGAAAAATTTCAAATAAACAACCTAACCTTACACCTAAAGGAACTAGAGAAAGAAGAACAAACAAAACCCAAAGTTAGTAGAAGGAAAGAAGTCATAAAGATCAGAGCAAAAATAGAGAAATAGAAATGAAACAACAGCAAAGATCAATAAAACTAAAAGCTGGTTCTTTGAGAAGATAAACAAAATTGATAAACCATTAGCCAGACTGAGCAAGAAAAAGAGGGAGAGGACTCAAATCAATAAAATTAGAAATGAAAAAGGAGAAGTTACAACAGACACTGCAGAAATACACAGCATCCTAAGAGACTACAAGTAACTCTATGACAAGAAAATGGACAACCTGGAAGAAATGGACAAATCCTTAGAAAGGTATAATCTTCCAAGACTGAACCAGGAAGAAATAGAAAATATGAGCAGGCCAATCAAAAGTAATGAAATTGAGACTGTGATTAAAAATCTTCCAACAAACAAAAGTCCAGGACCAAATGTCTTCACAGGTGAATTCTATCAAACATTTAGAGAAGAGCTAACACCCATCCTTCTCAATCTCTTCCAAAAAAATTCAGAGGAAGGAACACTTCCAAACTATTCTATGAGGCCACCACACCCTGATACCAAAAGCAGACAAAGATACCACCAAAAAAGAAAATTACAGACCATTTTCACTAATGAATATAGATGCAAAAATCCTCGACAAAATACTAGCAAACAGATTCCAACAACACATTAAAAGGATCATACACCATTATCAAGTGGGACTTATCCCAGGGATGCAAGGATTCTTCAATATATGCAAATCAATCAATGTGATACACCACATTAACAAATTGAAGAATAAAAACCATATGATCATCTCAATAGATGCAGAAAAAGGTTTTGACAAAATTCAACACTGACTTATGATAAACTCTCTAGAAAGTGGGTACAGAGGGAACCTACCTAAATAGACATTTCTCCAAAGAAGACCTACAGATGGCCAAGAATCACATGAAAAGCTGCTGAGCATCACTAATTACTAGAGAAATGCAAATCAAAACTACAATGAGGTATCACCTCACATCAGTTAGAATGGGCATCATCAGAAAATCTACAAATAACAAATGCTGGAGAGGGTGTGGAGAAAAGGGAACCCTCCTACACTGTTGGTGGGAATGTAATTTGATACAGCCACTTTGGAGAACAGTATGGAGGTTCCTTAAAAAACTAAAAATAGAATTACCATATCACCCAGTAATCCCACTACTGGGCATATACCCAGAGAAAACCATAATTCAAAAAGACACATGCACCCCAGTGTTCATTGCAGCACTATTTACAATAGCCAGGTCAGGGAAGCAACCTAAATGCCCATTGACAGATGAATGGATAAAGAAGAAGTGGTACATATATACAATGGAATATTACTCAGCCATAAAAAGGAACGAAATTGGGTCATTTGTAGAGACGTGGGTGTGTCTAGAGACTGTCATACAAAGTGAAGCAAGTCAGAAAGAGAAAAACAAATATCGTATACTAATGCATGTATGTGGAACCTAGAAAAATGGTACAGATGAACCAGTTTGCAGGGCAGAAATAGAGACACAGATGTAGAGAACAAACATATGGACACCAAGGGGGGAAAGTGCCCAGGGTGGAGTGGGGTGGTGGTGGGATCAATTGGGAGATTGAGATTGACATATATACACTAATATGTCTAAAATGGATAACTAATAAAAACCTGCTGTATAAAAAAATAAATAAAATAAAATTCAAGAAAAAAGCTATTATGATATCAAACCCTTATATAAGCTTGTGAAAATTTCCTTTCCTATAGAAGAAAAAAAATTATTATGATGCTGATAATAATGAAACAAGTGGAAGGAGGAAGAGGAAGAAGAGGAGGGGGAAGAATAAAAGGAGAAGGGGAAGTGGAAGAGGAAGAAGGGGGGAAGAATAAAAGGAGAAGGGGAAGTGGAAGAGGAAGAAGAGGGGGAAGAATAAAAGGAGAAGGGGAAGTGGAAGAGGAAGAAGAGGAGGGGGAAGAATAAAAGGAGAAGGGGAAGTGGAAGAGGAAGAAGAGGAGGGGAAGAATAAAAGGAGAAGGGGAAGTGGAAGAGGAAGAAGAGGAGGGGAAGAATAAAAGGAGAAGGGGAAGTGGAAGAGGAAGAAGAAGGGAAAGAAGGAGAAAAGAAGGAGAAAAAGAAGAAGAAGGAAGAGGAGGATGAGAGGGAAGCGGGGGAGGGAGGAGGAGGGGGAAGAGAAGAAGCAACAGTACCAGCTAACATTTATGGAGCATTAACCTCCAGGCACTGTTTTAAGTGCTTTACATGTATTAGCTTATTTAATACTCACAAAAACTCTAGTGAGAGAAACTATTTTTATCCACATAATACAAGAGGAAACAGAAATTGGGTAGCTAGAGATCCCATGGACAATAAGTGGCAGATTCAGGAAGGTTATTCTCGAGGTTCCCAATGAGGCACTGTTAGTGTCCTTAGAAATTTTGTTAATGTCCCTCAGTTCTGTTGTTGAGGTCCTGAGCATGGTCACTTCTAGAAGTGACACCTTACGCAACACAACTCAATGGCCCATCGCAGCCATAACCATAAAGGCCAGAGTGGGGAGATGCGGAAGGACCTTCACTCAGAATGGGCAGAAGAAAGTGAGACCGCCACAAAAATACGTTGACAGTAGCTTCAAGCAACATGAGATGGCTTAGAGAATTTGGTAATTAGCATCAACAAAAGCATTGATTTGTTATGAGAGATACTTTTGACTGAGTAAGGGACATCATCAATGTTCTTTTTTATACCCATAGTTATGGACACCAACCACAAGGAGTCTGTAAGTGACAAAGAGCATGGGGAAGAGGTTGTTCTTTCAGCCTCTCCATATACTTGAATGACAGCTTCAGCATCAGCACTTCCACAACTAGAGTGTAAGCTCTTAGAAGGGAGGGACCACCTAATCTTTGGCAGCACAGTGTCTAGAACTCAATAGCCATTCAAATATACTGACCTGATGTTCAAGTAGGAAGAATGATTATATACTCAGAGCCAACGAACCACAATGGATACAAGAAATAACAGAAACCTCTGGCCTCTAGGCTTTAGGTACCTGAAAGGTCTGTGTTCTGGTCCAGGCTCTGCCACCTCCTGGCTGTGCGATTAAAGAAGTTACTTAATCATTCTAAATCTGTTTCCTTACTTATGAAAAGAGAGGATTGCAACATATATTTCTTGGAGATATTTTGAAGATGCAATTATGAGATAAGAGCTGAGAGCATGAGCTGTGGAACAGACTGCATGGGTTTTGAATTTTTGCCCTGCCTCTTAATTAAGTATGTAATCCTGGGAAAATTGTTTAATCTCACTTTGCCTCAGCTTCCTCATCTGTAAAACCTGATAATAATAGTACTTACCTCACGGGGTTTTTGTGAGGAGTAAGGAAGTTCAGACATATAAAATGCTGAGAACGATATCTGGCACATTAGCAAGATCTGTTTAAGTGTTCCATATTATAGTTAAGTCACATAATGCTTCTGAAGCTCAGGGCACAGTGCCTGGCACACAGAAAATGCTCAATTAATGGTTGTTATTGTGCATTTTACTGGTAATAGTCAACATTAGCTGGAAGGAGTAGGGGCATCTAATGTGAAATGTGAATGAATTGCAAATGACTACATTGTTGCAATTTTAATAATGCTATTGTCTATTTCCTGTGAGTGACACTAAATTAAATTGTTGGCTCATCAAGTGGCTGTTTCCTGGGATTTTTGAGTTTCTTTAACATCCAGTAGCCCTTCTGGCTAATGTCACATGTTGATTTGTTAGTGATGATCATTTACTGATGATCAATGTTGAACCTTAGTCACAGTACAAATATCCTCTGTGTTTTATGGGCTGTATATTTGGAACTTTAGCAACCCTTATCTGAGGGGACTCTTCCTTAAAGGCACACATTCTGATTTTATTGTGCCCATTTTTCTCAAATGTAATTTTTTCCTACAGAGCCAGGGCTGGCAGAGGTATTGCAGAATCACAAGGTGGGAGACCTTTAGACCCGTCAGAAGAGCCAGTGGGGTCAGAGCTCTGTCTCTCCTTCTGTATTTCCTAGCAGGAGTGGTTTCCCAGGTCCTTGTTCTCAAAGGACCAACAGGGTCGGGCTTGTTCTCAAACGCAGTCTCTCCTTTTCGCTCCGGCTGGCTGTCGGAAGGACTCACCCGCGGTTGCTTGTCAGGTGCAGGCTTTTGGCAACCTGGAGGCAGGCTCAGTGGAAGGTCATGTTTCCGACCACGGCATAGCCGTTGACAGGAAGGGCTGGCATGTATCACATCTCAGCGGCCAACCAGGTGATTGCTTTCCTGAAGGTGGGAACAGGTGCTTCTCCCATGTCTCCACTGTGCCTCTTTTTCTCCAGTCAGGCTATTTGGTGAGTTGCCCTTTGGTAAAATCCACTTAGATGGTGCCTGGCAGGCAGGCATTTTATGCCACTCGGAGGCAGCCGTGAGTGCTGGTCTTGGCATGAATAGATCGCCAATCATGCCTGTCCCGGGGCCTGCACAAACCTTTCCCTCAAACCAGCCCACGTGTAGAGAATGTCCATTGGTAGAGAATTCTAAAAATATGTTAAATAATTGTGCTCAGAATGCAATTTCTTTGGGGAGGGGAAATATTTTTAAAGTCACTGCTATCATTTTATGATCATATTTTAAAATATTTTTAAAGTCATGGAAAACTGCACGTGAATGAACTTGTCAAGGCTATCTGTGTTTGGGGTTCCTGGAGCCAGCCTGCCAGGACTTGGCCCTTCCTACCGCTGGGAAGGGAGGAAATGTCCGAGGGGACTCATGCTCCAGGACGAGCAGTGGCCTTGTTTTCAGGTGTTGTCACTCCACAGATACTCAGAAGGCAAATTTTGTCTATGACCGCAAGGCTGGGCTGCCTTTGTGAGGGGGAGGGGACATAAGTTGGCCTCATTCAAAGTCGGGTCAGAAGGAGAAGTTTTGCTTGATGAGCTCATTCTCCAGAAACAAAATCAGGAAAAGATTGGGATCCATAGCCTGTAAGAATCTTACAAAGTTCTGAGACTTTTATGATATCCCCACATGGTGAATGTTCCCATCCCCCTGTACGTCTCTACTGGGTGATTTGTAGAAGAGCTTTTCAAGAGAAGGGGGGCCTCGTGCCTGTGCTCAGCTTTGCAAGGAAGAGGGCTCCTGGGAAGACTGTATCCTATTCTGCCACTTGGCTGTGTGGTGTGTGGCCCCAGGGGACAGAGCCTGGTGGCAGCTGTAGAGTAAGGCCGAGGCTTGTAGAGAGAGGCAGAGGCTTGACTTCCTTGGTAAGAAAAGAGAGTGCAGGCCGGACCCACAGGGTACCAGAGCATCCCGCCTGCCTCCTGCTTCTTCCTTTTGCTCTTGTTGGTGCTGCTTTTGTCCTAAGGACCAAACTATCTTAGCTGCCCAAGAGGGAGACCTCATTCCTCTATTCAAGGAAACTCACTTGACATGAAAGAAACACACACACACACACACACACGTGTGTGTTTCTTTCATATCAAAATAAATAAATATTTATCTATTTATTAAAAATATATGTCATTGGTATCAGCCAGGGATTTTTGCAGTTTTAAAGATTCTAGGTGATAAGAAGCAATGCTACACTCAAGGGACTAGCACTGGCTGGAGACACTTCAGTCATCAGTTAAGGGCCTATGGGGGAACTCTTTCTCCTGCAGAGGACTTACAAAGGAGGAGGGAGAAAAATGGGTAGATCTGGCGAATCCATTCTCTAGGAAGACAAAGCTCAGGCCAATACAAAGCTGTTACACTGAGTTTATCCCACTGCCAATTGATGTGTGCTGTTCAAGTGGCCTTCCTAGGACCCTTCAAACAGGACCACAGAGGCTTCCGTCTGTCATCTGTAAGGCCAGCCTTGTGTACAGCTGGGCTGACTGTGAAAAATGAAACATCCTTGACAGATAGTAAATTTCACTAGAATAAGAACTGTAACCATCCTTGAGCATAAATTCTGAATGTTTAGTTCAGAACTCAACCTCACGGCCACTTAATAAACATTTGCTGACTTTTTGATGTACCGCTCAGAAAAGACGTGTCCATGAAAACAAGCACGCACAGCATTTATCTGTGTGACCTTGAGCCAATTCTCTAGCCTTTCCGGATTACTGTTTCCTCATCTGTAAAAGAATACGGTGCTGAACATTTATTGGGTGCTAACCCTGTAGCAGGCATTGAGCTGAGCACTTTATAGTCATGATCTCATGGAGCCCTTAAAACATACCTATGGAGTATGAACTGTTATTGTTTTACAGATGAGGAGACTCTGGCATAAAGAAACTTCAGGTCACTGAGCGGTTAAGTGGCAGCAGTCTGGCTCCAGAGCCCATGGTTTACTTACTACCCTGGAATAGGAATGATGAAGATGCCTGTAACTAATTTACTTATGCGTTAATCACCTGATCTCTGGGGCGTGCCCTCTGCTTCAGGTCCCCTTGAGCTGTGGTGTGAATTCCGTGGGAGAAGGAGAACAAAGGCTCTTGTGTCAGGAATGCTTTTGGTTGCAAGTAACAGAACGTCCAACCCCCAGCACCTTGCAGGCAATGGGCTTTCTGGGAGTGGTGGTTCTGCTGTGCGTCTGCGGGCATTAACCACCCTTAGAATCTTCAACTGAAAGGGCTATACTTTCTCAGGCTTTTTCCAGGTGGCACCAAAAGCAGGGAGAGGTGTGAGGTTCTCAGCTTCTGTGTGAGCTTTGATTTATCATCAGATCCACACAGGCCACCTGTGCTGCTCCCCACTCACCGCCCCTCAAGGTGAAACACCTCCTCATGGGAGGGGGAACACAGATGCTCTCTGAGCGGTGAAATTGGAGGAGTCTTGGCTCTTCCTATAACAACTCTTCATTTCCTGGAATGCCTGCAGCCCGTTTCTGCGAAACCAGGCCATGAGTAACTAACTAGAAGAGCAGTGACTTGAGAATTGAAAAATTACTATTGGTGAAACCCCCTGATGGTTCCCTTCATTATTTAAAATTAATGTCTTTTACAGGTGAGCCTTTGAAATAGGGAGCATGGCGACTAAACGTTTGACTACTGCCACTTACGAGGGTCTGTGTTTTTCACATTGCCTCTATTGTATTTTATGAGGGGATATCCCCAAATGAGGTTAAAATGTCCCTTATACCCACGTTTTCTGCTCCATTTTTATAGCCAATGATAATGCTCTCATTGAGGCTCCCAACACCTCCTGGGCATTGCAATAGCTTCCCCACTTGTCTCTCTCCCTCTAATCTATCCTGTTCCCTCCCACCGAATTAATCTCTCTAAAGTACTGCTTTCATCATCTTGTCACTCTGCTCATAAAACTGTGTGGGACTCCTCTCTACCTAATGAATAAACTCCAGAGTATGCAGCCAGGCATTCCAATGCTCCGTCCTCAGGCCTCAGTTTTCCCTCTTTTCCCCTTTATTCTCCAGTGAGAATTTGTTTCCCCCCCTATGCAGCTCCTTACACATCTCTGTCTGCCCCTCAGCTCTGCTCTACTCTGTGTCTCTGGCTCTCCTACTCGACCCATCACTGGAGGCTCCCTTCAACCATGTAGCCTCCTCTGCCAGGCTTGCCGTCCTCACAATCTGTTCTCCCTTCTCCCAGATATTCTATAGTCCTTATTACCCTGAAACACTTTCAGGACTAGCCAGGTTTGAGCAAGTGCTAGATGAGCTTATTACTTACGGCTCCAAGACTTCACTCTACCATTTCCCCTATTTATTGCCAGCAGCAGAATTCATGAGGCTTGTTAGTATAATGAACAATTTCAGGGATGGATTTGAGTCAGACGCACTATGGTAGACATTGTTAGTTGCCCATCCAATGTCTCCCTTCTTCTTTACCAATGAGATTCCTATTTTATTCAGTACAGTAACCTGCCCAGTCATAGCTCTTTAATCTTAAATCTAAGATAATCAGAACACTCATACTCCCATTTCTCAGCTTCTGTTACAGCCGGGAGGGGTCATGTGACACTGTACTGGTAAGTGTGCCAGATATCTTTGAGAAGGGATTTGTTTCCTGATAAAAGGCACAGTGTTTGAAGAGAAAGTGCACTGTTGTTGAACCTTTCACTTCTTCCTGCCTTGAACATCATTAGGATGTTTGAGACCCATACTGACCATTTTGCAACCATGAGGTAACAAGCCCGAGAATGAAAAGTCAACACTTTAAATATGGTAAACAGAAGAACAGGAAGAAGTTGGATGCTTCATGTCTTTGTTGAATCAGTACATCAACATGCAACTACATCTTAACTTCCTGTACGTGAGATAATTAAATGTCTTGAATATTTAAGCCACTGTTAGTTGGATATTCTGTTACTCGCAGCTGAAAGTATTTCTAACTTGTAAAATCATATTCATATTTCGAGAGCCCTAAACAATGCATGAACACTGTATATCTAACCAAATGCCTTGAACCAGTACAGGGGCAAATGTCGTCATATTAAAGAAAAAAACTTTCAGGAAATTAACATCAGACGCATATGCATCCAAGTACACTCCATTTACCAGAGAAGTAAACCCTCTCAATGACAAAATCTAAAGTGCTAATTCATAACCATAACGATTAATTAAATAATAGGACAGTTGAGCAAGATAAACAAAGGAAATTGTAGAAAGAGTACATTAATTCCACTAACCAGGAAAAAAAAGTTACACTGGCTCACATTTTAAAATAACCAAATTTTTAGGTGAAAATAAGGTCCCACTACTATTTACATATTAATTTTATTTCACTGTTTGTTAGTGGAAACTCCATTCCCTTGTCTTCATGTTTCCTTGAGAGGGCTTCTGTCAAAGCAATATTCCTGCCTGTCTTCCTACTCTTACTCTTTCCTTTCCATGAAAAGTGTGAGTTACGTGATAAGAAAATTCGGGAGAAGGTTCTGGGCATACTCTCCCCAGCTTCTCCATGGCTAGAGATATATAAATTAGCAAATAAGTTGTGTATACATGATAATTGAAGATGTAAGGTTGGATGAGCTTATTTGGGGAAAGTTTATATAAAATACAGCCAAAGACCAAGACCTGCAGAGCACTAACATTTAATGGTCAGGTAGAGGGATATGAGCCTGTTAAAAAGGATAACAATGAGAAATGACAGAGATAGGAAGGAAACCATGAGAATATCATGCAAGCCGGGAGGAAAGGCTTATAGAAGAGAGTTGTGCTCAACTCTGTGAAACATTGCCAAGACAGGGAAGAAGAGATCTAAAAAGTGTTCATCCACTGACTTTAGTCCCTGAGACTTCAACAAGAGTATTACCACTGGGGTGACGGGGCAGAAACCCTGTGGAAGTGTGTTGAGTATTGAGTGAAAGGTGTTTAAAAGAGGAAATAGTAAGTTTAAGAAAAATTCTTCTAGAACTTAGTGTGAAGGGAAGAAAAGAGAGGCAGAACTGAAGTTGAAGAGTAATATTAAATGTGATTTAAGATGATTTAACAAGTCCAATGGGAAGGGTTTGCTTGAGAAGAAGAGTCTGAATATATCAAAGAAAAAGAATTATTGTTAAGTGTGAGGTTCCTAAGGGGATGGGAGGGGGTCACAGGTAAATTGTAGCCAAAGAATTGACTTTAGCTTTTCCATCTTTAAAGGAGGGAGGGAAGCACAGGTGTAGGTTTGTAGATCAGAAGGACAATGCGTTCTTGTTGGATGGCCTCGATCTCCTGTGTGAAGTGGATGAGATCATAGGCTGAAAGTGAAGGGGAAGCTATGAGTGGGGGAAGAGAGTGGAGGAGATCTGTTAGTCACAGAAAGTAAGAGATTGAATTGACCAATATGCCATGTATGGATACATGGATACAGTATTCGTGACCCATTTGAGGTGGATGGTCATGAAATTATAGTGAAACAGTAATAATTTTTGAAAAATTAAGCACAGTTGTTTGAAAATTCTCCCTAAATACTCTATTGCCTATGGGTTTGTTTATATCACCCATTTAGAACAATCTTGGTTGTTTGTCAAGTCTTATCTTCTTGTATGCCCAGTTATTTTTTTATTGAGTACTTAGTGTTTAAATAAAAATAATCAACGCTTGTTATCACACAGTGTCTATGAGTCAGACATTCAGGGCCAGCTTAGGTGGATGGTTCTAGTTAGGGCACTTCCATGTTTATAATCAAGGTATCGGCTAAAGCTGTAGTCACCTCATGGCTTGGCTGGAACTGTGGGATCCCCTCCCAAATCGGTGCATTCATGTGGCTGTGGGTAGAAGGCCAAGGCCTCAGTTTCTCAGCACGTGGACTCTCCAGAGAGCTGCTTGAGAGCCCTCTGACACAGCATCTGCCTTCCCAGAGTGAATGGCATAAGGAGCAGGATGGAAGTGAGTGCTCACTTATCTTTGATTGAGTGTTTGACAGAGAAAATTTGAGACACCGGATAATGTTTTTTTCCTTCAGAAAGGATTTGTCACTGTTGCTGGAAAGGAGCTGGGTTAAGGGCACTAGCAATCCCAGGTCCTTCATCCAATCAGGAATGGATACGATACGAAACGTTAGCCCCTGTGAAGATGCATATATTTCCAGTTCACTCTTACTTCTTGGGTATGGCCCTTTGGTTTCCCAGCTAATTGCCTGGGGTGCTTACCCAGCAGGCCTTGAGCTCCAAGCTTTGAGTCCCCAGACCCTGGAGACTGGCAGAATTCCTGCCCAGTTCTCAGTCTCTCAACTGTGCTTTCAGAATTACAGGTGCCTGATGGGCCACAGTTCTCAGACTTTAGGGTATATCAGAATCAACTAGATGGTTTGTTGAAGCAGATTTCTGGGTCTCACTTCAGCGTTTCTGACTCAGTGGATCTGGGGTGGAGCCTGAGAATGTGCATTTCTAACAAGTTCCCAGGTGCTACTGCTTACTCAGTGCCCACATTTGGAGAACCACCATTCTAGGGGAAAGGCAGCCTTGAATGGGCTTCCTTCCTCTCTGGGATTTGACAGTGTGATTTCTTACTGCCTTGGTAACTTGTCAGCGTCATTAAACTGATGTTTCTTTTCAATATTTCTTATGATCAGAGAGAGGATTGTTCTGAAACACCTACTCTGCTGTTACCAGAAGAAAAACTTCCAAACTAATAACGATGGCTAACACTACAGAGAAAGTATGATGTGTCAGACTGTGGCCAGCATGGCTGTTGATTGAATAACCCTAGGGGGCCTTGCGCATATTGTGTTTTATATGCCTGGCCACACCACGTTGGTGGAGTTGTGCAATGCAGCAGCCCTGTGTAGCTGGGTCCTGTGCAATGATCTTTTTTTTTTTTTAATTTCTTTATTTAATTTCTTTATTTTTGGCTGTGTTGGGTCTTCGTTGCTGCGCGTGGGCTTTCTCTTGTTATGGCGAGTGGGGGCTACTTTTCATTGCGGTGCATGGGCTTCTCATTGCAGTGGCTTCTCTTGTTGCGGAGCACGAGCTCTAGGTGCGCGGGCTCAGTACTTGTGGCTCGCGGGCTGTAGAGCGCAGGCTCAGTAGTTGTGGCGCACGTGCTTAGTTGCTCCGCAGCATGTGGGATCTTCCCAGACCAGGACTCAAACCTGTGTCTCCTGCATTGTCAGGCGGATTCTTAACCACTTCGCCACCAGGGAAGCCCCCTGTGCAATGATCTTATATGTATTATTTCATTTATCCTCACAAACACCCTATAATCCTTACTTGCAGATGAGGAAACTGAATCTTAGAATGAATAGCTTTCCAGAGGCCACAGGGTTTGTCGATTGCTAAGACTCTATTTCTTGATACGTGGGAAACCAAGTTTGCATTAAGCCTTTGACCTTCCCTCTTTCCCTATGTGTAAAATGGTAATGACAAGGTATTCATTTAAAAAGTAAGGGTTTCGAAAGCCCCTAGACACTTCAGACATTATTATTGCAACATAAAGCTCTTTACCTACAGGTCAAAAGTTCAATGGTAGGCTGGGTCGATAGTGACAAGTCTGATACTGGCCATCTGCTGGCTACTGCATGGTTCATGACAAATGGATTGATGGGTTCAGCGCACTCGCCAGTCCGCGTGGGAAGGGCATTGCCAGACACTGGTTGGCATTCTCAGCACAGAGGCTGAGGCCTTAGTTGGAAGGACTCAGCTTTACTGACGTTGCCTCCTAGAGAATATGTGTGCGGGGCAAGGGGGAAAGGCATGAGTTGCTTGGGAAGAAAGAGAGAGAGATGTTGTCTTAACCTTCCATCTTCTTGACTACAAAGAAGATACCTCTTTCCAGACGCAGGGAAGTGGTGGACTTCCTGGTTTGTCATTCACTTTGGGGACTTTATCCACCAGAGGCGAGAAGACAACTGCCAGTAGTAAATGATGCGGGTCATGTTGTGCAGAGGAGACTGCTTTTGCTCTTTCAGCTAAAGTGAGGAGAGGACTGGAGAACACACAGGAAGGGGAGCAGAAGAGGGATGCATGGGCATGAACATACTTAGAGGAGGAGACCTCCCTTTCTTCTTTGCACACATAAACATTCACGCGAGAATCTTGAGGACAAGCGGTAGGATGTCCCGTTGTTTCTCTTTTGTCTGATTCTCTCCCAGCTGGCTCCATGCTCTTACAGGACGGCAGGGTCTCCATCCACAGCTCTTGTTATGTCCCTGGGGTCAATGTCAAGGACAGGTGTGGACCCTGACGCCTCCCCCCCTCCCCGACTGAGGTGTACTATTTATTGCCGTCTCTGGGTCTGGGCATTTTCAGACCAGTTTTGGCTCAAGAAACATACAAACTGCTCTTAAATTTTTTATTTTTTCAACAAGAGGCACATAATTTTTGTAAGCTACATTTTCTTTTTTGTTTTCTTTTACTATGTTGTTCCCATTACCAAAGTCCTTGCCTGAATCCAAGGGTCTTCCTGACTCTGGTCTGAGTGTCTGAATCTTCATCACACAATCACTAGAATGGAATCTGGCGAGATCCAGATTTCAGTGAGTCAGTGTGTGAATGACGTTGAAAAGGCAGTGAAAAACAAGAGCTCTTCTTTCCAGAAATCTGGTGGTGGAGGAGAAAGACAGCCACGGGGCAGCGGGAGGGGTTGCAGGGAGGTTTGTTAAGATGAGGGAGGAATCGTGCGTATATTTTCAGTTTGAGAGATGGTGAAGAGAGGGAGAATAAAAATGTGCTGGACAGAAGAGGAATGCCAGAGAAGCAAGAGAGGAAAGGAATCAACTGCATAGGAGGAGGAGGTATTCCCGAAGAGGATGAGGTTCCAAGGGAGGAAAGGGCGCCGTTACGGATCCATTTCAGACGAGGAGAGGGCGCTTCACCAACAATATGCTCTTATCTTCCTTGCACAATAGAAGTCAAGGCTGTGCACTGAGAGGTGGCCAGGAGCCTGAGGACTTGCCACAGATTTGTGGGAAAGGGAAAAAAGTCACGAGAGAACAGAAATGGAGGGCTGCAGGCCGGGCTGGATTCAGATGGATTTGCACTCTCTGTCTGCATATTGGTGTCACCTTTAAAGTCATCCAGCAAAGCTTGCTTTTCAGTCATGCAGGGGGGATCACTGCTTTACATTATGCAAGGAGGTTTGATGTGAGGATTGGAGAGAAAGCAGGCTATAGAGAATTCCACCCAAGATGTACGTGGAATGGGGGAAAATACCCCAATTGGGGTTGTCAAAAAGTTTTCAAAGAACTTTATCAAAACAAAAACAAAAACAAAAACCTTTTCTCTTAAGTCAAAACAGCATGGAAAATAATAATATGGCGTTCAAACTCCATTCTCTCTGTTCGGGGTGATGCTTGAAGGAAAAGAAAAGTGTATTCTGTGGTTAGTCATATTTTAATTGGTCACAATATGAAGCAAAAATTCAAAATGAATGCTAAAGTATCTCCCCTCTGGAACATTCAATTAAAATCTGTGGGGGGAAAAGCCTCAAAAATGACAGCCCGAGCATAAGGACAACAATAACAACAAAAGTCACTGTAAACCTAGACTTCAGGTGGGCAGATGACATTGAAATGAGTCAAGTGAGTGTGTGTGTGTGTGTTGGGGGGTACATTGGGGGCAGGGGCGGGGGCTGGAGGGATTAACTCCAGGTCCTCCTAGCAGAAGGCTCAACCCAGCCTGTGCACTAAACATTAGTCCCCCTGCAAAAGTGTTTTGCTCTGAGCGAAAAGTGTGACATGGACAGAATTCATCCTAGGCATCTGCAGTCCTGCCTTTCCACGCCCTTCTTAGCCTTCGTAGTTCCTGCTTCCACCCCTTAGGAATATCCAGTGTCTTCTCTCACGCCTCCTCTCTAAGGATTTGAAATGTATTCACACTAAGGTAAAAATAACTGAAGATAGAAAAGACCAGTTACTGATCTCAGGAGTATCTGCGCTTTAATAAGCCAAATCTTAGGTAAAATAAATGTTACTGGACTCTGAAACAGCATCACACGCATGGAAGCCTATTCTTCTTATTCACTGAAGGCACTCTGGGACCATGCCACGCGCCTGCCAGTAAGAAGCCTACGTGGGATAGCTTAGAGAATTGTTTGAGTCCTGGAAGGGAAGTTAGAAATTTTAACATGTTGTATTGATTAAGATGATGTTGAAATCATCATAAGAAAAACTAAAGGTTATTACAGACAAAATGATCTGTGAACTTTTTAGCATTTAACACTGCACTTGACAATTTTTGTTCTGCTTTTCCTCAAAGGAGAAAATACGTGCCTCCCAGGTGGGGTTCAGGTGTGCAGATGAGCGTATGCACGCCTGTGCCCCCAGGTTTGGCGAGATCCTTGTGCATCACATGCTCCACCTGAAGTCCCCATGCAGAGCCAGTCCCTGCCACTTGTGAACTTTCTTGGTCCTCATAGCCACCACATGAAGGAGATACTATTATCTCAATAGTACAGAAAGGAGAGCCGAGACAGAGAGAGCTTGAGTGACTTGCCCAAACATACACAGCGTGCAGGTTGTGGACCTGGGATTTGAACCCCCAGGTTCAACGGGGGTCCAGTGTCTGGGCTCTAAGCACTCTGGAAACTGGCCGTGAGAACTTGAGACGGACAACATAGAGGCAGTTGTTTCTGAGCTCCCTGCTGAAGGATGAGTTTTCCAGGTTGGCGGGGGTGAGTGGGGTTTGCTTAGCTTTCCACACACATGACAAAGCGTGGGAGATTTGGGGAAGGCAGTAGCTCGGCAAGGTGGGTGGCTTAGGACGGACATGGGGGTGGGGCTGACCATGCATCCCAGTTAGCCCATGACAGCCTCAGCTTTCATCTGTCTTCCCAGCGTTACACATGGGAAGCGTTACACATTACACATGGCACCTGCTTGGACTCTCAAAAGAGTCTGGGTTTGGCTGGTATTACTTTGTCGCCTCACCTTTGGGGGGCTGTTCCTATGAAACCTTGAACGGCATCCTACAGAGTTTGGATTTCATTCTGTGGGGTGGGAAGATAGTTTTGATGCCCAGAATTTCTTGGGAAAAGGACAGGAGTCACAGAAAGGAGATCGATCTTTATGGTACCAAAGGACCCACTTTGTAGGATTGTTGTGGAAATGAAATGAAATGGTTGAGAACAGATGAGTAGTAGTCAATTGCTCAGTATACATTAATTCCTCATATCCCTTTCTTTTCCCTTCTTCTCTTTCCCCTCTCTCCCCCATTCCCCACTTCACTCCACCTCTTCCTCCTCTGATTTCTTCTCCTCACCATCCCTGGGAACCGTAACCCAGCCCCTTTCTCCTCTGCAATTCCTCCTCTCCCGTCTTCCCCTACCTAACCTCCCTTCCTTCATTGGGAAGCAGGTGTTGGAGAGCTTTCAGAAGGGGCAGGTGCAGGGTGCGGATGGTGAACCCACGCTAAGAAACAGAATCCAGGGAGCTCCTTATGGTAGCCTGGGTATGTGGAAGCCATCTGAGGTACAAAAAAAATCACAAGAGAGACCCGATTCTTGAATTTTAAAAACTCAGCAAACTCAGCTGAAGGCTGTTACATTGGATGCTTATTCAACCTCATCCTGGCTGTAGTAGATGGAAGAAAAAGCCCCATAACAACCGAGAGCCCACATTTTAATCCTCACAGCTGGGAGTCTGGTCAGGGTCGTGTTACCAGTATAAACAGCACAAAGCCAGCAGTCTAATATTCATATTTAATAGACTGAGTAGTACACATCCGCATCACACATCAAACACAGTGTGTTTTTGAAGCAGATATCAAATAATGTTTCCACTCTAGATTATGTTCCCTTTGTTCTAGGGCAGTAGAAAAGAAATGAGTGAAGAGTCCCTGGGGTCACATTATTTGGGGAGCTGATAACAGCAGGCTAAACAGTGAGAAAAGGAAGGGCTGGGGAAATGATGCGTATTTATTAAGCACCATCAGTGCAGGAGGAATGTGGTATACATTATGTTAACCCTCCCAACAGTATTATGAGTAGGGATTATTATGCCCATTTTACAGATGAGGAAACTGTCCAGAGACTAAATAGTTGGTAGTCATACCAACAGGAAGTGCTAGAACTGGGATCCAACTACAAGTGCTTCATAAGAATAGCCATATTTTTGCAAGTGCTAATACCCTAATGTCACCAAAATATATATCCATAGATAATTTCATAGCAATGGGTCCACCTGACATTGGATCTGCTTATGGCTTATCCATTGTACAGCGTTATAGCATCCAACCCATTTGACCACGCCTTCCTTCCAGAAAACAGGCCTCCCTTGATGCTGGTTTCCTGATCTTTCTACTACTGCTCTAGCTGCTTCCCAGTCCCCTTTGCCAGTTTACCTGCTCCTTCTGGAAATTTTAAGTCTCTTTAAACCACCCACTTCTCTCCACCTGCTCTGCCAATACCCCAGTCCAAAGCATCGACTTCTTCCACCTTGACTGTTCATGGGCCTCTGAATACTCCTGGAAAGACCTCTCTTCAGGTGCACGCACTGCAGTGACCACCCTCTACCTGACCTTCTCTAATGGCCTCCCGTATGCTTAGAATAAAATAAGGGAACAGTAATGATCCTTATCATGACCAGAAACATCTGCATGTTCTCTGTGGCCTCCCTCTCCAGTTTCATCTTAGGCCCCTCTATCCCTCACTTTCTGCTTCTGACACTGGCTTTCTCTGTCCCTCAAATGATCATTTTTGTTTTAGCATCAAGGCCTTTGGGTAAACTTGTCCCCTGGTCTGAACGTTGCTACCCCACTCTTTGCTGAGCTCCTGTTTATCTTTCAGGAACAAGGCTTCCTCAGGGAAGTTTCCCAGAATGCCTAAAAAGTAGGGTGAGTCTTTCTGTTATGGGCTCTCAAGGCCTCTTGTACTTCTCTTTCGTAATAGCTATTACCATTGATTATTTGTGTAGCTTTTAGTTTAATCTCTCTCTCTCTGCGGCTAGTTTGTAAGTCCATGAGGACTTTTTCAAGACCCTCTATTTCACCACTGTGCTCCTAGCATCCGGAACAGTACCTGGATCATGTGGAATAAATAAATGAGAGAAAAAAATTTTCAGTTTTCAAAATCGTCATTCCCAAGGTAAATTTGCAATGCTGTTGTATATAATATTAACATACTTCGAAGATTTAAACTCAGGGTCCCTGCCTTCTCAATTCCATCATCATCTCAGCTCCCTTTTCCAGTTAAGTTCAGAGCTCTATCCAGATGTCTACCAACACTGCTGCTTTTACAAGTTCTGTTTGAGTATGTTTCCCTCCCACACCCTCTCTGGTTCTCATCTTCTCCATTTCAGCTATTGGTGTCACCATTCCTTTTACCTCTTTAAAGTCAAAACAAAAGACACTTTAAAAGGCACATATAGAGTTCTTTTATGATTATAAAATTTTTATATGTTCATTGTGGAAATTTGAAAAATATGTTTATAAAAAAACAAGAAAGTGAAAATGAGCTAATTGTCTAACCAGCAATAATCAACTGTATCTAATTTTTTTCTATGCATACACATACATTATTTTTAAAGTGTGGCAGCATTCTGCCTTCTTTTTGTAATTAACATTATTTATTTATTAAGGCTGCACTGGGTCTTAATTGTGGCGTGTGGGATCTTCATTGCAGCATGTGGGATCTTTAGTTGCAGCATTCGGACTTCTTTTTATTATGGGAATTTTCAAAATAGAGAAAACTATATAATTAATAATTATCACCATTTTGTCATTCTTGTTTTATCTAATTCATTTATTTTTGAGTATTGTGCAGCAAATTCCATATAATTTCACCCTATAACACTTCAGTATGTGTCTCCAACACTGAACACTTTAAAAAAAAAACACTGAAATGTCATTATCATACCTAACAAAACTAATAACAAATACTCAGTTTCATCTAATACTTAGTCCATGTTTGATTTTCTCTGTCTCCAAAATGTCTTTTTACAGTTAGCTTGTTCGATTTAGAATCCAAAGTCTACATACTTTATTTGACTTATATACACAAAATTTTTAAAATTAGGAACATATAGTGCAAGCTGTTTATAATCTGCCTTTTAAATTAACTTCTTATGCACATTTTCCCATGTATTAAATACTTTTCTTCAATGATTTTAAGGTCTGTACAACATTCCATACTCCTCACCTCCAACATCTCATTATTGCACATTTAGCTTATTTTCAAATACATCACCCATGAGAAAGGCTTGATATACATACATGAGAAATGACTCATGAGAAGTAGAAAACCTGGGCTCACGATGAATAAGCATGTTTGTTAGATTTTTTTGATACTGTCAAATCGCTGTACAGAGGTGTACATCAGTTTTCCCATGAACAATGTATTCCTTGCAAACACTAGGTGTTCTGATAGAAAAAATATTCTTACTTTTATCCGCATCGATAGGTAAAATAGTATCTTTTTATTTATTTGCATTCTTTAGTGTGGTTAAACATGACTTCGTATGTTTAATAGCCTTTTAGATTTTGTTTGGAAATTTTTATGTTCATATGCTTTGCCCACTTTTCTAATATGTTTTACATTTTCACTGTTGGTTTGTAAGGGTTTTTGGGTTTGTTTGTTTTGTTTTGTTTTTCGGTAAACTTTACCGAGGTTATCTTGTGAATGCTGTAAGTGCTGTGTTTTGGAATTTGTTGTTTGCCCTTCTAGAATTGTGTTGTATTCTGCCCTGTTATATCCTTAAGCAATCCTAATTTTTAATCCTGTTCCTTCACAATTTCTTAAACGTGTCAACTCCTCTTTCATATCACAATGCTGGGACTCTAACTGAACTTCTCAACAGCTTTTCCCTCTGACTGACTTTTAAAAAAAAATCTCCACTCTCTTTTCTAGTCCACTGTGAAGGCTGCTGTCTACTGAATATTTCTATAGCCACTTTCATCATATGACTACTCCATTCGTGACTCTGTATCGGCTTTCTATAGCGTATCAGATGAAATCTAAACTTTTCTGCCCAGCATTTAGTAACATCCATGGTTTGACTTAAACTATCTTTTCTAAACTTATTACTGATTCCTTTTGCACAGGAGCCATCCACGGCAGCCTGGATGATGTCCTTGCCCTCCCCATCTGACAGCTCTTCTCACCATGTTCTTGCTTGTCCTCTTTTCAAACTCACTCCAATCCAAACCTCTCCATCTTTCAAGGTCCATCTTCAAGTCCCATCTGCTCTGTGAAGTCTTCTGTGAGTTGCCTCAGCCCAGAGAGCTCTTCTTCCTCTAGTTCTCCAAATACTTACAGTCAGATCCATATATCTTTAAGCATCTCCTAGTTGTTCAACTATTTAAGTTTGGCTTCCTCAGTAGAAGTGTGATACCCTTTTTGAGAGCAGGTGCTGTGTCATCTTCTTTCGATTCTCCTATAGTGCACGGGCTCGCCCCAGGTTTGGACACTTACTAACAACAAATTCTTGATGACTTGAGTCTACACGGGAGGACAGTATCACTCACTTGCCAAGAACAGAGCAGGCACTATGAATCATTTTCCTAGTAGTGATCAAGGTGGTCACAGAGCACCTATAATCTTTAATCCCATTCTTCCTTTTGACTAGTTCCTTACATCTAAACCGTGAGTGATTGGATTACATCTTCATTCAGCAGGAGTGCAATAGAATTTTCATCTGTACACAAAGCTAACTGACTCACTGAAAGCAATTTCGTGATGTCAGTAGATGGACCCACTGTACAGAAAGGCAGCAACAGATGGGCATGTCCCTATCTTAGCTGGGAGAGGGGAAAATATGAGAGTCAATTTCTTTAGAAGCTGAATGATAAACTCAAGAGGATCTTCACAGAAGCTGTATTTCCATTTGTTAGGAAAAGAAGACAGATGAGTTCAGTGCTCACTTAATAAAAGTTAAACACAGAGGTAAAAATGGAAGCCATTTGCTTATGCTCATATCAGAGGAGAACACTGAAGGTCAAGGGGGTATGTCCAATGAATGGTTTTGCAAACAGGCACCTCCTGGGGATTTTTACAATCAGTGTCATCCACAGAAAGTCACTGTCTTTGCTATAGTGAAGGACAAATCATCTCCCAATGGGTCTGCTTTTCAAGATTCCATGATGAACTCTACTCCTAGAAATGTCCGAACCAAAACAGAATCTTAAGGATCTAACTCTAAATACAAACTTAAAGTAGGAGATAATTGTCCTGGCTGTATGGCAGGTTTTCAAAGAAATCATTAGAATGACATATTTCATCAGAGTGCCTGTCGTTTTGTTCAATGATGTATCCTAGGTACCTAAAAAAGTGCTTGGTAGCTAGTAGATGCCCAATAAATATTTGTTGAATTTAATTTAATTGAAGTGTTCTTAAATTTTTGGTCCTATGGTTGCTTGGGTACATGTGGGTACATGTGTATATGTGTCTTAATGGAGAGAAATAAAAAGAAAAAGTGCATGCTTGCTCCCTGTGCTATATATAGGTATTATCAGTAGATATAGTGGTAGGTTTCAATTTACAAAGTTCTTTCACCATTCACTCACTCATTCAGTTGATATTTATTGGGTGACTATTATGTACCAGGCACTGTGGTGGGTATCAGGGGTACGGACACGGTACCTGCCTGTATGTGTTTACGATCTCGGCAGGAAAGATAGGCAGATAAACAGACTGTTACAGTGGAGGTGTCAGATGCAATGGTCATCGAAGGCGGCTTAAGAAGGAAAGCTACCCCCATCTTAGGGGGTCAGGGATGGTTTCCGCAAGGAGGTGCTACTCCAGCTGAGACTGAAGGATGGAGGTCCTACTGGAGGGACTGGCCCAGAGGGAAAAAGATAGAGATATGTCCGCTTGCCTGTCTAATGAAGATCCTCCTCAAGCCTCTGCCCCCGCCTGCTCCCCGTTGGCTGTGAGATGGGGCCGCTCTGACACAGAAAACGTGGGTTCCGAATGAGCTGCTCACACCATGGCTGGTACGGCGTTCCAGGCCCTGGGGAGGGCGGGACACGGGCTGAGCGTCCTTCCTCCGATGAGTGGTCGACACCACCTCCCGCCTGTGGCTTGCTCAGTGCCCAGTGCAGTGGCCGGGGCCTTCAGGACTCTGCTGCATGCAGGTGGGCAGTGCCGTTGTACCGCCCCAAGCACCACCCCTGGGCTCTGGGGCCACCCTGCTGCTGTCACTTCAGAGAAATCATTCACTCCCTGCCTTAGTCTCCTGAGTGGCCGCAAGCAGGTCAGCGTCACTAGGGAGACTCCCATCCTTTTCTCTATTTCTGGAAAAGTGAGAAGAATAATGTGCTGTGCTAAGCTCCTTCACCTGAACTCAAGGGGTCCCGAGTTCTTTCCTGGGCTCCCTTCTCTTTGAGGGTCAGTTGAGGCTCTCTTGTGCCCTCTCACCTTGGCTTCTGCCTAGAGGAACAACTCTGTGTGCACTGTATGTGGCTCCTGATTTACTGTGGAGTCAAGAAGATATAGTAACGAAGGCCACTAGTTAGTGAGTACCTACGATGTGCCAGGGATTTTGCAACCATGATCTTTAATAATATTAACAACCCTGCAAAGTAAATAGCAGTATCAGGTGAGAAAACTGAGACTCAAAGAAGTTTAATAATGTGCCCAGGGTCCTACTAAGTTGCAGACTTAGAATTCAAATTCTGGTGCATCTTGTTCCAAAGCTATGATCTTTTTAGAATGTCATGTGACTACCCATCTACCCCATCGTATTCCTAATGACTTATTTCCAAGGCAGTCCTCTATCAGAAAGCTTCAGCTTTCTATAACCCCCATCTCCCTGTAGCAGCAGGAAAGAGGTTTCTGCCCCCGGATCCCCTCAGGCAGCCCCCTGACCACAGTGCACATGACTCCAGGACACTCGGGTGCACCCTCTCTCAGTCAGGAGCACGTAACCTCTTCTTCTCCCCCCTCCCCACTCTTAGAAACAGTGGCAGATTATAGCTTTGTAATGGCTTTCAACCTTTGGGTTTATTATTAAATGGCTGCGATACACCGGTCACTAGGAATACAAAGATAAGAGAGAACGCCTACCCTCAAGTCCAGTAAGAGAGCCAGACTCAAGGTCAAATAATAATGACAGCGTAGTACAGCAAATGCAACCATTGGATTGTATATAAGGGACAGTGAGAAGAGACAGGTAAGACCAACTCTGTGTAGGGAGTTGAGGAGAATTTATAAGAAGGTGATGCTTGGTCCAGGCCATGAAGGATAAGTAGGAGTTTGGTGGGCAAATAAGGGAGGGACAGGACACTGGGGACAGGGGTAGTTTAGAATCAATCTCAGGGCCCTATCCTGGCTTGGCCAACGTTACTTGTATGTGCAAGGATAAGGCAGTGGCTCAGGTTCCCCTTTTCAGGGAAAGTATGCTACAAAAGCTACCGACAGATCTTCAGTAAGTCCCATCTGGCTCTGCACATATGATGCAACTTCAGAAAAACCTGGGCCAGTGTTCTTGTTTCCTCAGATGAGCATGAAACTCCTTAGTCCTAATGTTCCCTGCAGTGGGAAGGGCCTTCCAGGAGTCCATTTAGTAAATGAAGCTGGAGCTGCTGAGTGGTTGACTCTCAGCTTGCAGCTGTCATCAGCATGGTTCTCCTAGAAACGTCCTCACACCCAGGCTACCCAGCAGCCAGCTAGGAGAAAGGGACTAATTGTCTTCCCATTTCTTCCTCTGATTATAGGGATTCTGTTAATGACTGTGGGGAATGCAGCATTTCCAGAGGAAGGACATTTTAACGTCTTTAAATAACATTTCTATATCTAATTGCAAAAGTAACAAGTATTCATTGTAGAAAAGGTTGAAAAGTAGCAGGGAAGAAAATATTACCTGTCAGACCTTTACTAAGAGATAATGATGTCAATATTCTGTTCTTTGTGCATACATTTATAAAAAACTAGAGAAAGAGTAAGTGTGCTACAGAAACTCTTTGTAACCTATGTTTTTCAGTTAGTAGTATGATGAAAACATTATATCATTAGTACTCTTCTGGTGTGTTGTTTTTAATGGCTTCATAATATTCTCTACATCAGGGGTCCCCAGTCTCCGGGCCGCAGACCCATGCGGGTTAGGAACCGGGCCGCACAGCAGGTGGTGAGTGGCAGGCGAGAGAGGGGCGGGGCTTCATCTGCTACTCCCCATCGAGCCCCATCACTCACATTACCGTCTCCCACGACACCCCACCCCGGTCCGTGGAAAAATTGTCTTCCACGAAACCCGTCCCTGGTGCCAAAAAGGTTGGGGACCGCTGCTCTACACCATATGGCTTATTCATGATTTATTTAAACAGTCTTCTATCACTGTGCATGGTGATTGTTCTTTGAATTTTTCACAGCCATAAACAATACTGTGATGAACATCTTGTAGCTAAATCCTTGGGCACATACACGATTACTCTAATTGCAGGAAGGGTGTGCAGACTGGGTTGAGAAGTAAGCCTTGTGGGAGGCGCGTGGATGGCAGCTTGCTTGAGAAGTTGTTTTCCTGGTTGCACGGGCTTAGAAGGCAGGACCAACCAGAGCCCGTGGCTCCCCCTGCTGAGCTGCGTTGGAACTGACACCATCAGGCGCCACTGTGTTTGCTCTGAGCCTGGCTACCCGGCTGGGGCCTCCCGGCTGAGAGCCGCGGCGCAGGGTGGGACAGCGCCCTGGGGAGAAGGGGAGGGTGCAGGAAATTTTCATGACACCAGGCTTCTGTTCAGTGCTTTGGATAAATAAAAGTAGACACCCACCCAGGCCACATCTTTAGTCTCAGATGTACTACAGGTGGATTTTGGAATTGGTTCCTGGGGTACAGGGAGAAGCACCAACCCCTGGGACATCTAAACCAGGCGGAGAAAGAGCCCCAGAAGTGTTGTGTGGAAACGGACCCTCCGCAGGCCGTGCTCGGCTAGATGACCTCCTAGGTCCTTCCTATCTTTATTCTGGTGAATATCGGACCCAATTTTAGAGGGTGACCAGACTCAAAATACAAACATTGAACACCTAAGCCAGCGCTTGTGGAGTGACAGACACATCCTCCTTCTCTGTAACTTCAGCCTGAAGTCTGCCTCTGTGCTCTCCGATGTTTGGGGCGGGCCGCATGCCTTCCTTAGTTTCCTCGGTTGGGGGAAGCTCTGCTTTCCTGAGGTGATGGCAGAAGCACATTCTAGAGCCCACTCTGCCCAGGTGACGGCGCTTCCTACATGAGTCCCGCCGGCACGTGAAGGGGGAGTGAATCCACACCCGGCCACCCGCACCTTCATTAACTGGCCCTCCATGTAACTGGGGCCCTTGGGACGGGGCCGCAGACTTCCCACTTGGCCACGGGCTTGATAAGAGTCCTCAGCTTTTCTCAGCTGGAGTGAAAACAGTTGACACAGCAGGGGCACAGACGGTTGTGAGATGGTAATGAGGCTACAGTATTATTGCCACAGGCCTGGCCTGCAGTTGTCTAAACCTCAGTCAACACACATTTGTCACTAGAGTGGGATGCATCCATCTAGTTATCACTAAAATCTTTGAAGGCAAGAATCTTTATCTGACTTGTTTACTGCTCTATCCTCAGGCATGTAGCTTGCCTTTAATAAATATGTGTTGAATGAATGAATTAATGGAGCACGTACTATGGCAAGGTACGTGCTAGATGCCAGGGAAGCTACACGGTATGATGGAAAGGCCATGGGATTTGCAGTCACACCGTTCTGGTTCCAATCCATGTTCTGGCCTCCATTTCCTCTTTCGGAAAATGGGACTCAATGATGCCCGCCTTATAGGGAGGTTGCGATGATCATACCTGTTGGTCAAATGCCGAGCCCGGCACCGGGACTCAGCAGGTGCTGAGCAAGCTCTTCTCATCTGTCTCCTTCTGCGCGTCCTGGACTGTGCATCTCCCGGAGGACTCAGCCAGGCTGGGAAGATGCTTGAGAAGCAAGGGCTGCCTGTTTTTACGTTCCGCCGTGGCTCCCTTCTACCTGGTGGAGAAAACTGTGTGTGCCTACGCCACGTCATCAATCTCTTTTCAGGCCACACACCTGGAACTGGGAACTGGAAAGCATCAGCTCCGGTGGCAGCTGGTTCATCTTATAGCTACAGCCCAGACCTCCAGAGAATTTAGAAAAGAGAGGTGGAGGTTTTCATCCCTCTCCATGGAAAAAAAGAGTGAAGCCTCACTTTTACTGCATACACTGGTGTATTGGCTTGGCAAGTGATGCATTTTGTTTTGTAGATTACTTTGCACAAGACTGCTTGACTCCAGCATATGGCACGCCAGAGTCTGACTATATGTAAACGTCAAACATGGAAGATGTCCACTGTCTACATCAGAGAAGGACAGGCAGCGGCGTGAATCATAATTCTTGGTGCACTTATATTCCCCAAACTACTTGCTTCTGTGCTTAAATGAAAGGCTCCATATTGAGTACCAGTCGTTAGCCAGCTGATTACATTTCAGAAGAATGTCTGAACTTCCCAAGCCTTAGATTTCATACCAGAAACCTAAGCTGAAGTATTTTCATGTGGTAACAATTTTGATAGAGGCAAAATAATTTAAACAAATAATTAGCCTTGAGAATAAAAAGTGTACACAAAAGCACAATTAATGAATTTACTAATTGTCCTTCCCTGCTGTGGACATTGCTCAAAGTTGAATTTTAAGCTATTACATAAATATAAACTACTGTACCAAGCCACAGAACTGGATGACTCACCGTTAGTCATTAATGTTGCCTTAAAAACAAGCTCAGGCTCTCAGAGAGAAAATGTGTTCACAGAGGCAGACGTTATTTTGAAAATAAATCCAGTCTTAGATGATAAACTGGTCTTTGAGTCTTTGGGAAAAACACACACACACAAGAGACTTGTGGGTTTTAATGCCCTATGTAAATATCAGACAGGCAGCATTTACCCTCTTCGAAATTCTCCATTAGCTGAAAAGGGATGAATTTGGTCTGTCCTGACCATGCGGTCAAATGCATCCACCCTCCCTCTCTATCCCACCCTTTGCAGAAATGGAATCAAAACGTGAACTAAAGTGTCTTTTGTGCTTAATATTCTCTGTACGTGATGGAGACGGCTTCCTTTTCTTCCCTGTCCTCTTCTTCATCTGCATCTTCTTCTCCTCCTTTAATTCCTACAGAAGCAGTGTTTTCTGGCTTTGCCTAGAAGGCTGCCTATAGAAACTATAAAACAGAAGCTGTTTTCATGTTTTCCCAGCCTGGGAACAAAAGTGGGGGAAGGCCACAGAGGTCTAGTCAAGGGTTAGATAAATTCCTGGCAGAACTGTTGGGTGTTTCCTCAAACAGAACAACAACAAAGAAAGATCTTTGTATCCCTTAGGGCCATTGGTTTTTAATATGGCTCCAAAGGATGGTTATTTTTAATTTTTATATTTTATATGAAATACTACTACAGCAATCACCTAAAAGCAATGCACTTTACATGAAACCTGCTTGTAGAAAGAACCGATCCTTTGTATCTCTGACTTTGGCATCTTAAGGGCCTGTATGTGAATTGACATCAATTCATAAAATGGGACACTCAGACACCCATCGCATCTCTTTATAATGTGATGGACCGATCTAGAGTATTATAGGTCTGATCTTAATAGGGGGAGTAGTAAATAATCAGAAGTCCTAGGATTCTGGAAGGGTCTGAAGTGTTGGGATATTCCAAGTAGGGAGAAAAGGGAATATTCCAAATATTCCACTGATATTCCAAGTCAGTGGTCTAACAAAGGGGCTTCAAGCACTAAAACGTATTTGGAAAAACCACTTAAAGGTATTCCACTGGATGGGGGAGGGCTAGGACTGTGGAGAAGCAGGACCAGGACTGGAAGCAGGAGGAAGAGGTGACAACAGAGCCTCTTCTCCTCTGGCCAGAGCAAGTCTCCATCACGTCCAAAGTGTCCTGTTCTAGGTACAGGGGCCAGGGTCTGTGGCGTGGCTAGGAAGGGGAAAGGGGCAGTGCAATGGGATAAATTTAGGGGCTTCATCCAGGGTCCCCTCCACCAACATGAGGCTCTGTTCACACCCCTCCCTGCCCCTCACCGAGAAGGAGAGGAGGCCGGAGGGAAGGGGGCAGGTTGGTCTTACCGGTGGCAGTGTCGATTAGGTCACGATCTCTTCAATTTCACTTGTCCAGACAGTATGTTTCTGATGATTTGGGTAATTTCAGCAGAAAAGAGGGCCGGGGCCTGTGTTTGTGGGACTAGGAGGGGGAGAGGAGGGAGAAGACGGCAGAGGGAGGGGATCTGACTTTGAGGGGACAAACGACATAGAAAAAAGAGGGGAAAGGCAGGCGAGCCAAGGTATTTTTCCATCTTTACATTTTGCTCGGGGCCATCCAAGTCCACTAGTGCAAGCCCTGGCTCCCCTGAGATGTACTGGAGAGAAATTTCTACAGGCAGAAAATCTAAGCTGCTAGGACTCTTCTTAGCCCTGTGCAGCGGGGAGTGTGCCTGATGCAGAGGTGTCCTGGGAGATGTCCTAGGGGGTCCTGGGGGACAGTCTGCATCAAAGGGGGCACAGGGGCTGCATTTGCTGCTGCTGACTCCTTTCCTGCTGAGTCCTGTACTCAGCGTCCCAGAGAAGTGGCCGGGTGCCTAGGCGTCCTGTCTTCTGCCGGCATTTGGATCCTGGCTCAGTCATCTCCCACCTGCGTGACCTTGGGACAGAGTTTTTGACCTTTCTGTATCTCAGTTTCCTCCTCCGTAAAGCGGGGATAGTCATAGTACCTACCTTACAGACCTGCTGTAAAGAGTAGATGAGATAATCAACAGAAAGCACTAGAGCAGTGTCTGGTACCAAGTGTCATAAATGTTAGCTAAAATCCCAATTGCTTTCCCCTCCAAAGAGTGCAAAATTTGCCCTTGTATCCAAGGCAAGAAAGAATCAGAATGGCTTTGAGTTGTTTTTTTTGCTTTTGTGTTTGTTTTCCTGGAATGGTTTCCAGAATGATTTGGCTTCTGGAGAGGGAATTATAAGGCAGCTGAACTTCACTGGTTCTGTCTTCGACTCATTATCGTGCAGGAGTAACACAGGTTAATCGCATAGCTAATTAAGAGATAACATTAATGGAATCTGAGTTGGTGCCCTGATAAAGCTGAGCCCTGGCAGATAAATGCCGAGGTGGAGCGAAGCCATTTACTTGAGGAGCAGCAGGGCTCCTATCAGGGCACCAACTCCAGTTCCATTAAAGTTATTGATATTACACCCCAATCTAAAACTGTAAGAAAAGTCAGTGCACCTTTTTCTCTGTTTCTTCTTTCTGAGCCCACCCAGCATTAGTGGTACCGGTGGAACAGAATGCAACAGTAGCTAGGTGATACCAGCCCCTATAATCAAACGACACACTTAATAATGAATTAACAAATAATGAATGAATGAACATTAAAGAAATTCATTCAGAGCCAACACCGCTGCAGTTAATAGGCTGCCATTCACAGGGGGACGATGACCAGGCATCCAGCAGAACCGATCCTTCCCTGAATTGATCAGTTGTCTTTTTCAGGGCTTTGCCTCCGAGCAAATCAATGAAGGACCTGAAGTACCATTTCTATATTTCTCCTTGTCTCCTTGCAGTTAACTTGATGAAAGGCTTTTGGAGATTTCCTTTCCTCCTTGCTTTAATAAATTCTCACATGGCTTCTTTAATTGTTGCTTTTTTTACCTTTCTTGGGGAATAATGATCAATTACTGCATTCAGCAAGCTGATGGCCGGCAAATTCTATTTGACATAATGCGGCCATGATTTAGAGGAAGAGCCATCGTGCAAACTACATGGCTGATTCACGAGGAGCCACGGGGATTATACTTTCCCTTCCGTGAGGGCTTGGGCATCCTGCAGTTGGCCAAGTGCATTTCTGAGAGCCACCCACCCACAGCCTAAAAGATAACCTGACACCAGTTCAGGACACCGTCATTCTGGTGATGGATTTGGTGACGTCTTTGCCGACTGCATCCTCATGACTTCCCGCACTCAGGCTGCAGTTGCCCCTTGCCTCTGCTCCCTAAAAGCCCCCACTGGGGCAAATTTCCTTCAGCGTCAATAAGCTCTAACAAAGGCCTTCGACAGAGTGAGGGGAATCGGCCACTGAAGCTACGTGACTTTACTTGGCATTCCTGTGCTGAGAATGTTAAATACCAATTCCGTCATGAGAAGTAAACAGTGGGGCTGTCTGAGAATCACACATCAGTAAAATACAGTCTCTTCCCCAGTTCAGGTGTAACTGGAGATCAGTCTGAACTGTGCCCAAAGGCCAACTCTGCAGATTTTAAAACTTGAATTCTCTGAGCCTTGAGATAACGTCCCTAAAACACAGTGCCTGGAACACGTAAAGGCTCAACGATGCTAGTTCCTGTTATTCTTGTATCTGTGTTGCTGATTTATAGTCTAGACCTAAGTGAAAGCAAAGGCAGATTCCAAAGGGGGTATAAATTAGGAAGAAATAAGGAACTATCCCATCTCTATAATGAACTCAGATAACAGAAACGTTCACGCTAGACTCTTTGACTTTGACATCCTGTATTATGATTTCAAGGGGGAGTGAATTTAAATGCAAGGAAAGTTCTGTCGTTTTTTCAGCTATATAAATTAAAAATAAGATGAAAATCGAACATTCACCCCCTTTTGTGCTCTTCAAAATTCCCACTTATTGAGTATCAAAAGCAGATATGTTCCTTTCAGCAATTTGCCAAAGAAATACGAATACACCTGAGACCCTGAAACTCAAGGGGAAAATTCTTTTTTTTCCCTCCTGAAATTTTAAGCAGAAACTTTACAACCAGATTAGATGTCATAATTGTGTCACCCTACATAAAGGTCTATCATTAAGCTTTAAAAACACATGATTACACTATTTCAATTGTCTTATGAAACAAGTAACTCCTAAGTATGTGAGTCTGCAATAACAAAAATAGTCTATGCAAACTACATGCAAAGGTCCTCACAGTAGGAGAAAGAACTGGCAAAGTAAAGAAACTCATAATTAAGAATTAAATCTCTAAAATCTACACACAGAGCAAACCAGAGTTGTATGTATGGAGAGGGTGACCTACCGTGCCTGTGTACTAAAGAGTAAATTCTATTCTGTTCGGTCCTTGATAAATACACACAGTTTCCATGTGGATCTAACTCTAATTACTGACAATGTCAATATGAGGTACGTGTCCGAGAACACAGAACAGCTAGTGGACATGAGGATTTTCGTGATATTTTTTTCTTGGGGGGTAGGATACCAGGGAACAAAACTTGGGGTTTTGAACCCCAAACAAGCCAGTTCCCCTCTGTGTACATCCTTCCACATCGAGTTCCATTTGGAACAAGAACGCACTACAAAGATGCTTGGCAAGATGCTATACAAGAATGGCCATGTGGGCAAACAGAAGCATCTGACTTTGTATGTACAAGACATGCTGGTGTCAGAATGAGAATCTTTCTCCTGACCATCTTGCTGGGAGGAGTCAAGCTTCTATTTTCTGTTCTTCTCTAAAGTCTTCATTATACCCAGGTTTGCTTCTGTCTCCTCAGTTCCTCTCTCTTTTTCACACCTTGACTTCCACAGTATGTTACACGCCATCTGTATCCTTTCATCTGATTCTTTGTGGTCCCTTTCAACTCAGTTTTTATTTAGTTCATGAGGGCAGAAACAGTTTCATTTATTTCTCCCTATTCCCTGAGCCAGTGCACAATCTCTAGCATATAGAAGGTGTTTCTCAAAGTGTTTATTGACTAGAATTATTGACTGTGGTCCTCTGATCATCCCTTCTCATTCTGATTGTGTCCATCTCCCCTGGGGTGCCTTAGTAAAATGCCTCTTAAACATTACCTTTTCCGAACTCACTACACACACCAGCATCTCTTTCAGGTGGTCAGTGTCTTCTGCTCTCCTGGGATCTCAAAAAAGTTCTCAGATTCTGGGGGTGGGCCCTCTTTCTTCCCTCCCCCCACATTTTCTTTATTATTATTAATTTATTTCTTTATTTTTGGCTGTGTTGGGTCTTCGTTTCTGTGCATGGGCTTTCTCTAGTTGCAGCGAGCAGGGGCTACTCTTTGTTGCGGTGCTTGTGCTTCTCATTGCGGTGGCTTCTCTTGTTGCATAGCGTGGGCTCTAGATACGCGGGCTCAGTAGTTGTGGCTCGCGGGCTCTAGAGCGCAGGCTCAGTAGTTGTGGCACACAGGCCTAGTTGCTCCACGGCATGTGGGATCTTCCTGGACCAGGGCTCGAACCTGTGTCCCCTGCATTGGCAGGTGGATTCTTAACCACTGCGCCACCAGGGAAGTCCCCCCACACACACATTTCCTCACTGGGAAATTGTCTCTGTTTCTTTTGCTCAACAAACTACCCAGGTGGCTTCTGTGCCCACCTTGAGTGTGAAATGGCAAGACAGTAAAACTCCAATCGTTTAGCCATGGAGGATTTTAACAGTGATTCATAGGGGATGCCATAGACTCAGCACTTCTGCTCAATGAGCGAAGCATTGTGAGTCCTGGTCCTTGCTAGAAGTTATTCTTCCAACAGGAGGAACAGTATAGATCCATCTTCACTTGATACAGCTCAGGTGACAGACAAGCCATCCCCAAAGTGGAAAAAAACATTCCCCAGTAATATTTCTCTGGCAGCAGGTATTTTGAAGTGGGCATTGGAGAAAATCAAATGCTCTTTAGCAATACACGCGTATAGCCCCTGCTTTTTTAATTGAAAAGTCACATGTGCTATCAAATCATTTTCTGCAAATAGCACTAAGTGTCTGTGTCAAGCCAGAATCTAGTCAGAAGAACAAAGCTTGCATCAGTGCAGCAGAGGGATTTTATGTGAGGTATTGGTTACAAAGGGATTGGAAATTTTGAAAAACAAAAACAAAAATACAGGTGATGGGAAAGCAAACCAGAGATTTATAACATCAGGAAGCCTCTAGGTCTTAAAGGTCAGAGGGAGGCAGCAGTGTTTCCAGAACCCAGAGGTCAATAGCGACTGGAGTCACAGAGGGGGGGACTGTCCCGAAGATCCGGGACTACAGAGGTAACGGCAGAAAAGCCCCCTGAAGCAGAAAGACAGGGAAGAAATACCTTGGGTTCTCTTCTTCCTGCTCTAAGTTACCCAGAGTAATTTAAAAGCCAGTAAACCCAGTACTGTGCAGTAATTCTAGGGAGGGCTTTTATGGGACACATTCAAGAGGTTTAGAAAGCCTTGGACATGCAAAAGAAAAGAAATCTCAACCGAATCAGAACAAAGACTAGTCTTATCCACAGCCATCTATGAAGTTGTTGTTGTTGTTTGTAACTATTTCTTCTATGTGGAATAAATGGAACTTGATAGCAGACTTCCAGTATGGATTCATTTACGGTTTCTTGCATATAATTATACTTTATGGTTTATTGCATATAGTTCTCATTTCATAGCATATGTTCAGTCATTTCAATTAATGATTTTATTGTCTTCATAAAGTCTAGTGTAGAAGGATTCTTCCAGGTATTGTCACAGATGGATATTCAAGTAGGGTGGTCCCTTCTTGACCATTATAAGAATAATATTGGTGTCCAACCTAGACACATAGGATGTGGTCTTTATGACATTTATTTTTGACCGGAAAAGCTACACGTTACACAACCGCAGAGACGCTTCTCACTTCTTATCTTTAAGCACAGGTCATCCCTGACATTTCATTTCATTAGACAAGACAAATGAAGAATTTTTAAAATTTTCTCTTAAAAAGTCTTACCCAACCTCCCATCAAAATCTGAGACACCAGAACATTCTTCTTCCCCTAGAGAATACCTTAGATCTTCCTCTAGTTCCCCTCTTTCTTCCTCTTCCTTGAACATATTTCTTTCTTCATAACGAAGTACCTATACCAGGCTCTGATTTTCTTGTATCTGAACTTTCACTGTTTTTCCTTCAGAAACTTCCTTTCCTTCTCACAAATCCATTAAAAATGAATGTTTGGGCTTCCCTGGTGGCGCAGTGGTTGAGAGTCCGCCTGCGGATGCAGGGGACACGGGTTCGTGCCCCAGTCCGGGAAGATCCCACATGCCGCGGAGCGGCTGGGCCTGTGAGCCATGGCCTCTGAGCCTGCGCATCCGGAGCCTGTGCTCCGTAACGGGAGAGGCCCGAGTACTGGAAAAAAAAAAAAAAAGACTGTTCATCCTTTATCAACCAAACTGTTCCTACTGTTCAGTTTAGAGTTTCCGTTTTGGCCCCTGGCTGTTCACACTCCTTCCTGCTCTCCCTCCCCTCCCCTTCCCTCTCTTCAACTTCAGTCCAGTCCGGTCCCTGGTCTGCTGAGGACCTCCGCCCAGGGAGCATCTCTGTGCCCTGCTCTGTCCTTTGCTGCCTTTCTCTGAGCAGAACCCTCTCCTTCCTCCCAAGCCCTAGATGGCCTCGCCGCCAGTCCTATCTACCCGACATGTGTTCTTGAAACTTACTCTGTTCACAGAGCAGAGGGGAAATGTGCCATCCTCTGAAATGTCACAGAGGAAAATCTCCTTTTTAGTTAGTTCTTTGAGAAACATGGACAAATTAACATGTTCGTCATATTCCATGTTTGGAATAAGCAGCCTTGATGGTTTTGTTTCAACCACACTTCCTTTCATAAAACAGAAGCTGTTCATGGCCTCCCTTCTGCTCTTTCTCTATCCTGACCCGATAGGAAGGCTCTTCCTCAAAGTACAAATCAGAGCAGCAAATCCAGGTTAAAGCAAGCTCTATGGCAATCCAGAGCCTTCCACCCGACCCCAAGCTCCCCCAACCCCCAATCCCGGTAGCCGAGGAAGGGGAATGCCCATCCTTTCAAGGGCGGGGACCCTCTGTGGAGATCTCTCAGCCTCTTGCCTTAATGAGTTTAACTTCAGAGATGGGCAGCTAGAGCCTTCCCACTGAGCGTAATTACCACGACGGAGCACCTGGGGAGAGATTGTCACAAAGATAACTGGGTCTCAGGCCATTTAGTGCTTTACAGATGAGAGTAAGGTGGTGACTTGGAAAAATGAGGTCTGGTTCGGATAGGAAGATGGCTATAGTTCATTTTCTTCCCTCCTGTTAGAAGCAACAACTGTGTGTTTCTAATTGATGTGCATAAGCCCAGGGCACGAAATGGACTCAGGTGAGAAATCATAGGATCCCAAGGCTGGATGGGACCATAGGGGTCATTCTGTCCACCTCCAGCCTCAGGCAGGGCTGCTTACAAACCACCTTGGAAGGAGGACTCACTACCCTTTTCATCAGCACCTCGGGAGTACTGAACACACAGATAACCGAGGGCTACCTGGGCACAGACGCACGCTACAAAGGGTTGTTTGTGTGTGTTTATTCTGGCTCTTCTTGCTTAAAAGTCCTACCCAGGGTCAGGGGCAGGTCCCTAACACAGGCCGCTGACAGCACACACTGAACTGTCAGAAATTCACCCAGCAGCCTGGATATACTGAAGAACACACAAGGAAAATATATTGAATCATCTTGTGCAAATTTACACCTCACTGAGGAGCTGAAAGAGGAGAGTGATCTTTTAACCACTGTCAAACTCTGTGCGTGGCAGGATGGCATGGGGCTTCCGCTTTCCCCAAAGAAACGGCTGATGGAGGACCTAAAGCAGGGAATGGTGGAGGGCGGATTTGACAGGTAGTCCTGAGGCCATTTAGAAACTGACACTCAGATGCCTGCAGAAAGGGATCTGCTAAGTACAGGTTGGGAGATACAGGGGGTTTGGGACCTGCAGTCTCCTTTGTGGCTTCTGTGCATCCTATGCCTTATTAATGTAACAGTACTGAGAAGACCTAATGTGAGCCAAGGGGTGTGGGCCCCAGGAATGGCAGAGGGAATGAGCTGTCCCATGGTGCTGGTTGGACTAGACGACATTCCACCAAGAAGCCTGGACACATTCCCAAGATTCCAGGGATCAAGGAAAGTTTGTAGGGCAAGGATGCCCTGCTCCCTGCAAGGAAGATAAGTGGAGCTTTCTCTCTGGTCTGTCCACACCTGGAGCCGTTGGATTTCACATGTCCTTGAAGACTCTCGAGGAGACTGAGGAATCCATCCTCTTGGCCAGAGGTGAACAAACTACATCTTGTGGCCTGTTTTGGTACATCCCACAAACTAAGAATGGTTTTTACATTTTTAAAGGGTTGGGAAAAAAGCAAAGAAGAAGAATGTGCAATACAGATCATATCTGGTCCACTAAGCCTAAATTATTTACTATCTGGCCCTTTACAGAAAAAGTTTGCCAACCCTGCTCTAGGCCGCTGGTTCTCAAATTTCCATGTTCATAAAAATCACTTAGGGCACTTATTAAATATTCAGATTACCCCCTCCAGACAGCTGACTTAGCAGATCTTGGACTGGGCTCCCAGTATCTGCACTCTAACACCACCCAAGGCAATTCTAATGTAGGTGAGCATAAGATGACCTTACAAGTGTTCCCTTTCCATTAATCAATAGATATATATTTGCAATTTCTATCTGGCCAGCTCTCTGCTGAGTGTAGCAAGAGACACCACTGGTAGAAGATAACTCAGCCCAGCCCATGGAAGAATTGCAATCTAGTTAGGGAAAGGAAAGCTTCTCAAGTTGAAAGTATTAGATATAAGTCAGGAACAAACGGCATGAGGCTGATGCCACATGAACTGGGATTTCGGGTGTAGGGCCATTAGGCATGGCTGTGGTCACTCTGGTTGCAATCAGTGTGGAATGGAGTGTTTGAGAAAGACTTGGCTAGGTTTGGGATGTGGAGAAGGTATCATTTGCAAAGGGACAGAGCAGGAAGGGGCTTTGGGAATGAAAGCTATGAATATGTGGGCAGAGAGCAGAATGGCTGGACCACCATGGGCATCCTGGATAATAGAACGGATGGACTTCCTCTTCACGGTGAAAGCTACTCAGAAGAGTAGCTTGTCCTCCTTCTCTTCTTCTTAAAGCCTTGTTAGATCCTAAGCCACAGCAGTCAGGATTCTAGATTTTTCTACCTAAAACTATTTTTGCCATTTCCCACTTCCTTCTCACCTGCATCCTCACATACTCTCCAAGCTCCTATCTCGCTGAGATTTTTTTTCATTATGCACTACAAACTTATGCCTTTATTTACTTGCAAAGACTATTCTTGTAGACTTGATTGTTCTTTTCCTACCTGTTCTTTCCCTTCTTGTTTATAAAGAAGATTCTGTCTCATCCCTCAAGACCCAACAGAAGTATTATCTTCTCCTTGAAGCAAAACTGTCTCCAATCTTTTCCCTTCCAAAACAGAGCTAAGCAAGTTTCCATTTTGCACCAACCTGGTGTCTTGAACAAAGCAAAAAGATAGGGCTTGCACTGTAGTAGAATCAGTTGTCTTCATTTCTACCTATCTCCTGTATGAGACTAGGACCTCTTTGAGGTCAAAAAACCATGTTGATCCAGTCTTATTTCCTTGATGCCTCAAACAGTACACGTCGTAGTGGGCAGTAAACATTTCTTTGGTGGGTGGGTGATTGAATGATTCATGAGCAAGGCATTCCAGTTTGTGGAGTCCCCTAAACATCAGAGGAATGTGGCCTTGCTGATACTATCAACGAGCCCCATTACAGGTTTTTAAATAGGGGATGACATTATGGTTCCATTTAAGGTAACTTATAGAGAAAACATTAATGGAAAGTAGGAGTCTAAGGATGATTTGTTGAGTAGGTAGGAAGGCTGGAGATTCTCCCTGGAGGAGTACAATGTCTTACTTCTTTGATAATAACTCCTTGGCATCTCAGCATCTTTAAGTTCAATAGACATCTTCAGCAGATCACGGGTAAGATCTGAGCTGGGCACTGTGATACAAACTGTGTCTCAGCTGGGGCATCTGCTGTTGGATAACCTGAGCTTTCATATGGCATCTCAGAAAAACCTCCTGGGGCCCTGGAAGGCAGGAATAAAAAAATAATCACTTTAATATCAGCTGCAGTTCTAATCTCAGGAATTTTGTTAAATTGCAGCTTGAAACTGCTCACAATGGGAAGTGGTTCTGTAACAACTAAGGCAAATAATTTACCTTAAGGACAAGAACCAACCCTACAGGCATAGAAACTGGAGGAGTTCCAGAGAACAACCAAAAAGTATAAAGACAAAGGAAAATAGGTCCCATGAAGTTTAATAAAAGTTAGGCAATAAGAGGGAAGAGATGGCAGAACAGGCTAAACTGGACCAAGGCAAGTGGAAGTGATGGTTGGGTTCCCGAAGCAACAAAGAGGAGGTCCAGAGAGGTAGGAATATGGAGACATTTTCAATAGGTGGGTCTAGGATTCTGGATTTTATTTGTGAGGGGATGTAGGTGGTATCCGAGGAGGGTGTGGCACAGCCGAATATCCAAACTCCGAAGATACCTAACCAGGGCTTCCGTTTCCCCGACTCCTCTCGTCTACACGGGGCCAAAGGACAAATACAACGTGAGCAGAAGTAGTAAGCGTCACCTCGAGGCCGAGAAGCTCCAGTACCCAATGCGCCTTCCCAACCCTCTCTAATGCTTCTACAGGCCCTGGATTAAAGTTGGAAGCTTCCCCAGGAGGGAGAAGCCTGGATGCTGAGTCACGGCTTGGGAAAGGGCCACCCAGGAAAACTGCCAGAGGAGGGACACCATCTTGGTCTCTGAGTGGGGGAGACCTGAAGTCTTACTGTGCTCATCCTTTGAGATTGGAGGTTGCTCATTACAGCAGCAGTCGCCTCTTCCTTAATCCAGGGTAGGAGGCTAGATTGCCAGGATATTTTCGGAGAGCAGCCTAAGTTCTAGCCTAAAGTATCGTTTGAGGCAGGGCACAAGCAGAGCAGGAAGAGTTCTGTTGGGTCTTGGGACACATACAAAGCTAGGAGGAATCTGGGCCAGTAGTCCTTTTCTCCCATTGATTTTTTGCTGGGGGCAGGCAGCCTTCGACCATTGATTTTAACCACTGATGGAGTCATATTCCCCAGTCTGTCAGCACTTACTCCATTTCCTTTCGTCTGTTTTCACCTGCTGGAAGCTCCACAGCCATCCGTATCTTGAGTTCACAGCTGCACATTTCAGAAGGGCTTTAGAAACAGCTCCCTTCCCCGCATGGCAGTGTTCAGCCCCGTCTCTGCCTCCCTCTTCCAAGACAGTCGTTCTCAGGGCTATTGGCTGTTAGAGAAAAATACTAAAGCTGGAGACAGCTGATCTTCACAGAGGCTACGGCAGGTCAGAGCTCCATTGGGAGGAAGCCGGCGACCTACCAGGAGTTACTTCAAGACCCAAACGCTCCTTTCTCTTCCACAGAACGAGCCATGAAGGCAACAAGGCTCAAAGCGAGCTTCACAGCAAACAGGAACTAAAGAACGTCCAGCAGGTGGTGGCTCAGATGCCAACGCCAACCTCATCCCAGTTGAAGAGTGGGCACAAGTAGAATTGAAAACGGCCCAGAGTGCTTGGCGTGGGAAAGAAGATTCTAAACCTCTGGACACACCTGCAGGAGAGACGGGGGGTGGAGGTGTATTCTTCCTCTTTCTTTCTCCTTCTCATCTGTGGTTGCTGAAACAAACCAACGAACCCAACAACCAACCAGCCAACCAACCAGCAGAAAACAAAACAAGATGGCTGCGGGTGGCTCGCTGGGCCCTACACGCCGGCGGGCCCGTCTGTCCAGATGCCGCAGCCAGTCCTCCCGCTGAGCGAGCCACGCTGCGCTGCGGATCTACCTGCACACGCCAATGACTTGATTTCGAGCAGGCTGGGGACGGCGCGCAGAGCAGGGAGGAAATGGCTCTTGGGTTCTTCTCCATGGCCTTGTCCCTTTTGGCCCCTGGGGGAGAGAGTGAGGCTACCGCGAGGCCAGCCCCTCCCTGCACCGCAACATCTGGCGTGTCGTGCCCGAGGAGGACAACGTTTGGTTCCACCTCCACCCGCCTCGCCTCCGAGGAGGGCCTGGAGAATCAAAACAGACTGAACGCTTTGGAGACACAGGAGATCGGGCTCCCCTTTGTGGCAGATGCAAGTTCTGTCAGCAGGCTGGGGGAAGGCAGGCCATTGGGCGTCCATGCTAGGATTGCTGACACGAATCGAGATTCGTGTTGTGGCCTCTCTTCCCTCCTTCCTAGGATAATAGGCACACAGAATGCTAACTCCCTGCACGGCGGGCCCGAATCTGCCATCCTCTCTCCTCAAGGAGGGCAGCTGCCACAGCAGCCCAGCCCCAGACTCGCTGAGGGGGGAGGGGATGGGGAGTGGCCAGGGTAGCACTGGGATGCCTGTGTGTGTGTGTGTGTGTGTGTGTGTGTCTTGCACACGTGGTGCTTACTCAACCTGTCTTCTGGAGTTTTGTTACCAGTTCGAATAGTCACCTGAGGGGCTCCAGGGACAGCGGGCTGGGCCCATCCAAAGAATAGAAGCCCAGGGTCCAAACGGCTGTCTGTAGAACAAAGAGGCCCCATAAGTCATGGCTTATGCTTCTGGGCCAGCGGAGCAGCACAGACAATGGACATCGCCAGGGTGCTCGTCTCCCCCTTCCTGACCAAATCCTTGTGCAGCTGTGGAAGTCTTCCTGTCCTTCCCAAACCCAGGTACCTCTTCTCTCCCTGAGCGTTGGTTCGTGCATCTTACCTACAGCCTGGAGCCTGGCCTGCCCTCACTTCATAATCTCTCTGATCACCTTTCCAGAGGAACCTCTCCCTTCCCTCTGTGGAGTCTGCTGTACGAATATCTCATAGAATTCTGCCACGCAGCCTACGACTGGCGAAATTCTCTAGGTAATTAGTGCAGTGGGGACTGGCACCCTGTCTTATACATTTTGACATCTCTCAGCAGTGCCAATAACCGTGCTATTCAACTATTAGGCTTGAAATAAATTTTGGCTAAAATGAATCAGTTCTTAGGAAGTAGTAACTTGAAGATTTGTCCCTGAAAACTCTATGCCTCAGAAAAAAAATATTAGAAACAAAGACCCTTACATGTGGCCCATGCTCTCCCCTCTCAAAGCTGCCTCAAGAGCCGGCAGTCCTGTTGACTGATAAATCCCACCGTGCTTGGGTGGTCATTGCCCTGCCCACCATGAGACCACTGGAAATTTCCTCGCTTTGCTATCATTTGTCACGGGCTCCAAAGCTAGAATCACTCATTGCTAAGTTTTGGTTTTCAGGCTCATGCAGAAGTATTTTCATTTGTGTCCTTTTTCCATCCGACTCTTTAAACTAATCCTTCTAGACTTCAGATCTTTACACAAACCTCCCGTGTCATCACTGGGAAGCTCTGGGCCCAGAGCTAAGGTAGGAAGCAAAAAACCCCAAATCTGCACGTTTTATTTCATTGGTACATGTATTTAATCCATCTGCAAACTGTTCATTGGATAGCATTGCAGGCTTCTCTCTCTGGGAACACTAAGGTATGTGTATTCAACAGTGAAAAATAAACATAAGATTTTATTACAAAGTGCCACCGCTGCTCCTGGCATGAGTAATTTGTGCACCTGCATTTTTTAAATGTTTCAAAGTTTTTCCCCTTGGTGGATTCCGTGGTAACACACATTAGCTTCCTGGCTGTCACAGCCTGGGTCTTGTAGGCTCCTGTCTCTTCTGCCCGTGCTACCCAGAAGTCCTTGTCTTCAGAGCAAACACAGTGGCCACCCATGGAAGCCTTGGAGAGCAAGCCTTCCTCTCAAGAATTGGCAAAAGTGTAGATCCCTAGTGCCAAGGAAGAGGGGGTGGACCATCGAGGGAGGAGTTAATGTCAGGTTCTGTCCTCCTCGGATGTGGGGATGGTTTCCGGGGGGATGCAGGGTTGCCCCCTCCTCCACGCTCTTTGCCTCTCAGCCTGCTTTTTCATAAGCATAGGATCCCAGTCATTTGCAGCTCATCACTGAGGTTATTCAGCAAAGAGGGCAACCCAGTATGAGCCAGACAGAACTGAAACACCCAGTCAGCCAGAGAACCTGGAATATGCTAGAGGGGCATTGGAAGGGGAGGGTGCTATTATTCTGAATGGGGTACAGCATCCTGGCTGTCTTTTATCTTTTCCTCCTCCTTCTTCAATGATGCTGATCTTTGCAAGTGTGTAAGTCAGTCTGTGTGCTCAGCGCTCACTAACAATTTCCCCTGGGATACCTGTAATCTCCTGGAAACATTCCTTCGTGCCTTCCGATGTCCTCCACAACAACCCGGAAGGCTGGCAATTCTAAGTCATCTTAGGCACATTCATACTTTCTTCAAGTCGTATCACAGCACATTGAACACTTTGCTCTGGAGCAGCAGGTCTCAGAGGAAGACGATGATGACCCAGTGCTACACCAACTTGATCGTTAAGAATCTCCATCCCTCTAAGCAACACCAGGCAGATAACTTGATCTAAAGAGTATTTATTTATCTGTCCAAGGCTGCAAATGGAGACAGAGGAAGCGCCACTGATGGAATCGTGGGGTGTGAAGTCTTCATTGTTCAGTGTGATCGAGAGCAATGGAATGCTTGTTTCATTTAAATAATACCGAGTTTTCGAACACTGCACACCATCTGGCCTGGGAGCTGCCTGGCCCAGGCACAGGATTGGATGTATATGGCATTTTGAATGGTTTAATTGCAAACTTGTTCTGGTTTTAGTTCAAGGGGTAGTAGTGGAGTAGCTGTTTTCACTGCCAGGGATCAAGTCCCTCTTCTTGCTGTGGACGAGGCTTCTGTTGGCCAACTGGTCATCTCTAAACTTGGCTGTCTAGGAAAGTGATATGATTCCCTTTCAGAAGAGTAAGAAGAATCACACTTTGATATCCTCTATGAGTTTGCACACTGATGCTTTGGTCAAGCCATATGTTTTAATTCAGGGAAAGACTTCTCAAAGTATCCCCTAGAACTTCCTAACTGGCTCCTCTGGTGAGTCCTGCCTTAAATGGATGTATGAACCTTGTCCCAAAGCAAAGGCTCTTTGAATTGTCAAACCACATATTCACATACATGTGCACACCTGCATGTGCACACACACACGCACACACATACACACACCAGTTTATTTGGAGAGAAATCAAAGACTGACTTTGATGTAGTTATCTGGATTGTCTTGTGCCCAGGTTGCTCATGAAAAAAATGTTTTTACAATTGAATTAATTTTTTATTGAAATATAGTTGATTTATAATGTTGTGTTAGTTTCTGCTGTACATCAAAGTGAATTGGTAATACATATACATATATCCACTCTTTTTTAGATTCTGTTCCCATATAGGTCATTACGGAGTATTGAGTAGAGTTCCCTGTGCTATACAGTAGGCTCTTATTAGTTATCTACTTTATATATAGTAGTGTGTATATATCAATCCCAATCTCCCAGTTTATCCCTCCCCGCCCCCGCCTTCCCCCTTGGTAACCATAAGTTTGTTTTCTACATCTGTGACTCTATTTCTGTTTTGTAAATAAGTTCATTTGTGCCAGTGTTTTTTAGATTTCACATGTAAGCATTACTCTATGTAAAGAACATGAGGAGCAGACCGGTGATAACTGAGGAAATGGTCGCCACACTCAGCTGGATTGTACATTGAGTAGCGCTTGAGAAATATCCCTTGGCTTGGATTCAATATCGCTCAGGCTCTGTCCACAGTTTTAGGCAGAGAGGCTATTTGCATTAATTATCTGATTGATTCAGGATGAGTATACAGTATTTGGATAAGCAATGCTGTTAAAATGAACCCCACAATTCTAGCACCTTCACATAATAGAGGTCTCTTGTTCCTCCTATCATTGTCTTATATGATTTGGGAGGAAGGGTGAGGCTCTGAACTGTGAAACCAGCCGGGGTCCAGTCTCTTTCTGTCTTCTATCGCCTCCATCTCCACCACGTGGCCTCCAAGGTAACCACAGAAAACAAAAGAGAGAAAAGAGTGTACAGAGCATATATACCCACTCTTAACTGCCTTGGTCCCAAAGCCCCTCCTCTGTACAAAAGGGATGGGGAACATACGCTCACTGGTGCCAGGGAGAGGGGCCAGTCTCGCCACTGATACCTTTGCCAATATTATCTGGATATTTCATGGGAAAATATCCATCTCCAATCACAGATATTGTTCCATTTCTCTCCTTCTCATCGAGTCTTGGTGCTGGTGGACGGAACAGTTGCAGAGGGCATGTTTCTGGAGTTCTCCTTCTTGGATACCAATTCGGTGCCTTCCACAAGAGTGATGGTCTCAAGATGAGTTGCTGTGAATGGAGCTGATTATAATTGTGTTATGACCACACACATGCCTGAGGTGTTCTTCAGTCAGTCTCGACCACTTCAGTCTGGTTTAGTTATTCTTTACAGTAGCAAAACTTCTTTCACTTGCAATCTGAAAAAGGTACTATAAAATCAGGCTATAAATAATATTTCATTGTGTAGTTGTAAAGGCATTGTATTTTGAAGCATGATAGTGAAATGGAGCAGGACCCTATGGTCCTTCCCCCCATGTCCTCAGCCTGCCTTTTGTCTGTGGAAAAACTTTAGCCAAAGAATAAGTTCAATCAGAGAAGTGAGAAAATGCAGAAGCAAAGGAAAACAGTCAAACAGGACAAAATAATAATAGTTTAGTCACTAAGCAAAGTCAAGGACCTTTAGTTCCTTCTCAAGGTCTATAGATAGTATTCTGAGCCATATCCTGTGGGCTGTCTTGTAAATACTGAAACCCCCCATCAGGTGGAAGAAGTTAACTACATGATGACCAGACTGTAGCCATGACATAAGCTGCCACAATTCCAATAACTGGCCTCAAAGAAATGGGAACAAACTGACCTTGAAACTGAAGATTAATTGTACTTAATGAAGATGACGCTGGTCAGACCACTGATGACCAATTTCAAGATGACTGTCAGAGCTGACTTTGCTGTTTCTGCATGTAGCCCCCTCCCTCCATCTATAAAAGCTCTTGTCCACTGGTTGTTAGTGGGAGGGAGTCGGCCTTTGGACAGGAGTCCACCCTCACCCCTAGTTGCCAGCATCTGAAATAAAGCAAACTTTCCTTTCCACTAACCTTGCCTCTTAATTGGCTTTGGAGCGGCAAGCAGCCGGACCTCCACTTTCAGTTACAATAGTAGCATGTAATACCCAACCCTTTGCCATTGCCTGTTATTTAAACTTGCTTTTGACACAACTACTCCTAACACAGTGCCTCTGACATACTGGGCCTACAGTATCCAAAGGTTGATAATATTTTTTTCAGTCATTCTAAAATATTTCTTACATTAGTGACTTGTCCTGTCTTTGGAATTGTGATTGGAAACAATAGAATAATGAAACTCCTTCAAGAGTTTTGTTAAGTGGGATTTGGACCACTTGGAATAGAAGCTACATTGTTCATGGCTCTAGTTTCATATGTTTGTATGCAACCACTCTCTTGTGCCTGAAATAGATTTGCTGTAGACTTTGTCTCTACTCTATTCTAAGCACACTGTACAAACAAGGGCCTGCTTCTCTGGAGAATAACCAAGCCAAGGATGTCATGTTCCATCTTGATGATGAAATGCAGATTTGTCATTAAAAGGCAAATTCTTCATTTTCAAAAGCTGAATAGAAATGATGCTTTAAAAGATTTTAACTAATGAAATTTAGCCCCTTCTTCCCTCCCCCCACAAAAGAAGAATTTAGGAATATACTCTGGAGCTCAGCCCAGAGTATTTCATTTGGCTTCAAAATGCATACATTTTCTTTTACTTCATGGTCTTGCCTTACAGTATTTTGTTGTGCAGAAGGTAGCAAACCAATGTTGATCGCCTTGTTGAGCTCAGGAACACTGCTTGCTTGGTTTTCCTGATACATTTCCAAGGCTTGTGGCTGGTTATGCAAAATCTATGTGGTTTCTGGCTACCCCCATCAAGGAAAACGTACCCCGAAGGTGCCACCACTCTGTAACTTCTGCATCACCCCCATCTTCCGTATGGCAGGTTCCCTCTCTACTTTGTAGTTCTTTCTTCATCTTCTTTGAAGCCATATGTGCAAGAAGGGAAGACAGAGATGCCTCTTTCCTGCCAACATTTCTATCAGCTTAGGCTGAGTTTTCAGTTTGGACTCTGCTTTGGGAGTTTCTAGGTTTTGAGGGGATTTAAAGACTTTCCCAGCTCACCAACGCGTCCTTGTAGACTTCAGTTTTTTGCAGACTCCTTAGTCAGTTCTCTATAAACGTCCAAATATAAAAGTCTCATTGCATTCCCTTATTCCTGTTCCCATGGCTTGGGTGAGCCCCTGTGGGTGCAGGTTGCTGCTGTGGATGGGCTGAGGATGTGGATGGGCTGAGGAGAATGGATGAATGGAGCTCTCCAAATCCATTTAATAGAGCTGCCCTCAGATAACCAAAGGCTTGCGTGGAGGTGGTAGTGAAGAGGGAGGTTCTGCAGGGGAAACTGCCAGAACCTCAGGAAGGTGCAAGAAACCCAGTGGCTGGGAGAGGCATCCACTTTCCTTCCTATGCGCCGCTGGGGAGCCAGGCATCAAATACCCTTCTGTGTTTTGGGTATTTTGTTTGTTTGTTTTTACTTTGCTTTGCTACAAACTCCAGTGTGACTTTGGAAATTCAGTTTCAAACTGTCCCACACATTCCTCACCCTCAAGACCAGGAGGGAGGGGAGGACCTTCAAGATGGCAGAGGAGTAAGATGTGGAGATCACCTTCCTCCCCACAAACACATCAGAAATACATCTACATGTGGAACAACTCCTACAGAACACCTACTGGACGCTGGCAGAAGACCTCAGAATTCCCCAAAGGCAACAAACTCCCCAGGGCAAAAGAAAAAACAGAGACAAAAGAGTAGGGATGGGAACTGCACCTCTGGGAGGGAGCTGTGAAAGAGGAAAAGTTTCCACACACTAGGAGCCCCTTCACTGGCGGAGACAGGGGCTAGGCGGGGAGGAACCTTCGGAGCCACAGAGGAGAGCTCAGCAACAGGGGTGCAGAGGGCAGAGCAGAGAGATTCCCGCACAGAGGATCGGTGCCGACCAGCACTCACCAGCCCAAGAGGCTTGTCTGCTCACCCGCTGGGACGGGCGGGGTCTGGGAGCTGAGGCTCGAGCTTCGGAGGTCGGATCCCAGGGAGAGGACTGGGGTTGGCGGCATGAACACAGCCTGAAGGGGGCTAGTTTGCGACGGCTAGCCGGGAGGGAGTCCGGGAAAAAGTCTGGAGCTGCCGAAGAGGCAAGAGACAATTGTTTCGGGGTGCACGAGGAGAGGGGATTCAGAGCACCGCCTAAACGAGCTCGCGGGTGCAAGCTGCGCTATCAGTGTGGAACCCAGAGACAGGCATGAGACGCTAAGGCTGCTGCTGCCGCCACCAAGAAGCCTGTGTGCAAGCACAGGTCACTGTCCACACCTCCCCTCCCAGGAGCCTGTGCAGCCCGCCCCTGCCAGGGTCCCATGATCCAGGGACAACTTCCCCAGGAGAACGCACGGCGCGCCTCAGGCTGTTGCAACGTCATGCTGGCCTCTGCCGCCGCAGGCTCGCCCCGCACTCCGTACCCCTCCCTCCCCCCGGCCTGAGTGAGCCAGAGCCTCCGAATCAGCTGCTCCTTTAACCACGTCCTGTCTGAGTGAAGAACGGACGCCCTCAGGCGATCTACACGCAGAGGCGGGGCCAAATCCAAAGCTGACCCCCAGGAGCTGTGTGAACAAAGAAGAGAAAGGGAAATCTCTCCCAGCAGCCTCAGGAGCAGCGGATTAAAGCTCCACGATCAACTTGATGTACCCTGCAGCTGTGGAATACCTGAATAGACACGAATCATCCCAAATTGAGGAGGTGGACTTTGAGAGCAACTGTAGACTTGGGGTTTGCTTTCTGCATCTAATTTGTTTCTGGTTATACGTTTATCTTGGTTTAATATTCAGAGTTTATTATCACTGGTAGATTTGTTTATTGATTTGGTGGCTCTTCCTTTTTAAAAAAAATTTTTTTTTTCCTTTTTTACTTTTTGTGAGTGTGTATGTGTATGCTTCTTTGTGTGATTTTGTCTGTATAGCTTTGCTTTTGCCATTTGTCCTAGGGTTCTGTCTGTCTGCTTTTTTTTTTTTAGTGTAGTTTTTAGTGCTTGTTATCACTGGTGGATTTGTTTATTGGTTTGGTTGCTCTCTTCTTTTTTTCTGTCTTTTTTTATTACATTTGTATTTTTAATATTTTTTTAATTTTTATAACTTTATTTTATTATTATTTTTTCTATCTTTCTTTCTTTATCCCTTTTCTTCTGAGCTGTGTGGCTGACAGGGTCTTGGTGGTCCGGCCAGGTGTCAGGCCTGAGCCTCTTAGGTGGGAGAGCCGAGTTCAGGATTTTGGCCCGCCAGAGACCTCCCAGCCCCATGTAATATCAAATGGCAAAAGCCCTCCCAGAGATCTCCATCTCCAGGCTAAGACCCAGCTCCACTCAACGACCAGCAAACGACAGTGCTGGACACCCCATCCCAAACAACTAACAAGACAGAAACACAACCCCACCCAATAGCAGAGAGGCTGCCTAAAATCATACTAAGTTCACAGACCCCCAAAACACCACTGGACATGGTCCTGCCCACCAGAAAGACAAGATCCAACCTAATCCACGAGAACACAGACACCAGTCCCCTCCACCAGGAAGCCCACACAACCCACTGAACCAACCTTAGCTACTGGGGGCAGACGCTAAAAACAGTGGGAACTACGAACCTGCAGCCTGCGAAAAGATCCCAAACGAAGTAAGTTAAGCAAAATGGGAAGAAACAGAAATACACAGCAGATGAAGGAGCAAGGTAAAAACCCACCAGACCAAACAAATGAAGAGGAAATAGGCAGTCTACCTGAAAAAGAATTCAGAGTAATAATAGTAAAGATGATCCAAAATCTTGGAAATAGAATGGAGAAAATACAAGAAACGTTTAACAAGGACCTAGAAGAACTAAAGAGCAAACAAACAATGATGGACAACACAATAAATGAAATTAAAAATTCTCTAGAAGGATTCTATAGCAGAATAACTGAAGCAGAAGAACGGAAAAGTGACCTGGAAGATAAAATAGTGGAAATAACTACTGCAGAGCAGAATAAAGAAAAAAGAATGAAAAGAATTGAGAACAGTCTCAGAGACCTCTGGGACAACATTAAATGCACCAACATTCAAATTCTAGGGGTCCCAGGAGACGAAGAGAAAAAGAAAGGGACTGAGAAAATATTTGAAGAGCTTATAGTTCAAAACTTCCCTAATATGGGAAAGGAAATAGTTAATCAAGTCCAGGAAGTTCAAAGAGTCCCATACAGGATAAATCCAAGGAGAAACACGTCAAGACACATATTAATCAAACTATCAAACATTAAATACAAAGAAAAAATATTAAAAGCAGCAAAGGAAAAGCAACAAATAACGTACAAAGGAATCCCCATAAGGTTAACAGCTGATTTCTCAGCAGAAACTCTGCAAGCCAGAAGGGAGTGGCAGGACCTATTTAAAGTGCTGAAAGGGAAAAACTTACAACCAAGATTATTCTACCCAGCAAGGATCTCATTCAGATTTTACAGAGAAATTAAAACCTTTACAGACAAACAAAAGCTAAGAGAATTCACCACCACCAAACCAGCTTTACAACAAATGCTAAAGGAAATCCTCTAGGCAGGAAACAGAAGAGAAGGAAAAGACCTACAAAAACAAAAACAAAACAATTAAGAAAATGGTAATAGGAACATACGTATCGATAATTATAAATTATATAAGTAAATATAAATGGATTAAAGGCTCCCACCAAAAGACATAGACTGGCTGAATGGATACAAAAACAAGACCCATATATATGCGGTCTACAAGAGACCCACTTCAGACCTAGGGATACATACAGGCTGAAAGTGAGGGGATGGAAATAGATATTCCATGCAAATGGAAATCAAAAGAAAGCTGGAGGAGCAAGTCTCATATCAGACAAAATAGACTTTAGAGACTATTACAAGAGACAAAGAAGGACACTACATAATGATCAAGGGATCAATCCAAGGAGAAGATATAACAGTTGTAAATATTTATGCACCCAAAATAAGAGCAGTTCAATACATAAGGCAAATGCTAACAGCCATAAAAGGGGAAATTAAGAGTAACACTATCATAGTAGGGGACTTTGACACCTCACTTTCACCAAGGGACAGATCATCCAAATGAAAATAAATAAGGAAACACAAGCTTTAAGTGATACATTAAACAAGATGGACTTAATTGATTATTTATAGGACATTCCATCCAAAAACAGCAGATTACACTTTCTTCTCAAATGCTTATGGAACATTCTACAGGATAGGTCATATCTTAGGTCACAAATCAAGCCTTGGTAAATTTAAGAAAATTGAAATCATATCAAGAACCTTTTCCGACCACAACACTATAAGACTAGATATCAATTACAGGAAAAAATGTGTAAAAAATACAAACACATGGAGGCTAAACAATACACTACTAAATAACCAAGAAATCACTGAAGAAATCAAAGAGGAAATCAAAAAATACCTAGAGACAAATCACAATGACAACATGATGACCCAAAACCTATGGGCACAGCAAAAGCAGTTCTAAGAGGGAAGTTTATAGCAATACAATCCTACCTCAAGAAACAAGAATTATCTCAAATAAACAACCTAACCTTATACCTAAAGCAGTTAGAGAAAGAAGAAAAAAAACCCAAAGTTAGCAGAAGGAAAGAAATCATAAAGATCAGATCAGAAATAAATGAAAAAGAAATGAAGGAAACTATAGCAATGATCAATAAAACTAAAAGCTGTTCCTTGAGAAGATAAAGAAAATTGATAAACCATTAGCCAGACTCATCAAGAAAAAAAGGGAGAAGACTCAAATCAATAGAATTAAAAATGAAAAAGAAGTAACAACTGACACTGCAGAAATACAAAGGATCATGAGAGATTACTACAAGCAACTATATGGCAGTAAAATGGACAACCTGGAAGAAATGGACAAATTCTTAGAACAGCACAACCTTCCGAGACTGAACAAGGAAGGAATAGAAAATATAAACAGACCAATCACAAGCACTGAAATTGAAACTGTGATTAAAAATTTTCCAACAAAAGCCCAGGACCAGATGGCTTCACAGGCAAATTCTATCAAACATTTAGAGAAGAGCTAACACCTATCCTTCTCAAACTCTTCCAAAATACAGCAAAGAGAGGAACACTCCCAAACTCATTCTTCGAGGCCACAATCACCCTGATACCAAAACCAGACAAAGATGTCACCAAAAAAAAAAAAAAAAAAACTACAGGCCAATATTCTGATGAATATAGATGCAAAAATCCTCAACAAAATACTAACAAACAGAATCTAACAGCACCTTAAAAGGATCATACACCATGATCAAGTGGGGTTTATCCCAGGAATGCAAGGAGTCTTCAGTATATGCAAATCAATCAATGTGATAAACCATATTAACAAATTGAAGGAAGAAAACCATATGATCATCTCAATAGATGAAGAAAAAGCTTTAGACAAAATTCAACACCCATGGGCTTCCCTGGTGGCGCAGTGGTTGCGAGTCCGCCTGCCGATGCAGGGGACATGGGTTCATGCCCCGGTCCGGGAAGATCCCACATGCCGCGGAGCGGCTGGGCCTGTGAGCCATGGCCGCTGAGCCTGCACGTACGGAGCCTGTGCTCCGCAACGGGAGAGGCCACATCAGTTAGAGGCCCGTGTACCACAAAAAAAAAAAAAAAAATTCAACACCCATTTATGATAAAAACCCTCCAGAAAGTAAGCATAGAGGGAACTTACCTTAACATGATAAAAGCCATATATGACAAACCCACAGCCAACATTGTTCTCAATGGTGAAAAACCTAAACCATTTCCACTAAGATCAGGAAGAAGACAAGGTTGCCCACGCTCACCACTATTATTCCACATAGTTTTGGAAATTTTAGCCACAGCAATCAGAGAATAAAAAGAAATAAAAGGAATCCAAATTGGAAAAGAAGAAGTAAAACTGTCACTGTTTGCAGATGACATGATACTATATATAGAGAAACCTAAAGATGCTACCAGAAAACTACTAGAGCTAATTGATGAATTTCGTAAAGTAGTAGGGTACAAAATTAATGCACAGAAATCTCTTGCATTGCTATACACTAATGATGAAAAATCTGAATGAGAAATTAAAGAAACACTCCCATTTACCATTGCAACAAAAAGAATAAAATACCTAGGAATAAACCTACCTAAGAAGACAAGAGACCTGTATGCAGAAAACTATAAGACACTGATGAAGGTAATTAAAGATGATGCAAACAGATGGAGAGATATTCCATGTTCTTGGATTGGAAGAATCAACATTGTGAAAATGACTATACTACCCAAAGCAATGTACAGATTTAGTACAAGTCCTATCAAACTACCAATGGCATTTTTCACAGAACTAGAACAAAAAAATCACTATTTGTATAAAACACAAAAGACCCTGAATAGCCAAAGCAGTCTTGAGAAAGAAAAATGGAGCTGGAGGAATCAGGCTCCCTGACTTCAGAGTATACTACAGAGCTACAGTAATCAAGACAGTATGGTACTGGCGCAAAAACAGAAATATAGATCAATAGGACAGGATAGAAAACCCAGAGATAAACCCATGCACATATGGTCACCTTATCTTTGATAAAGAGGGCAAGAATATACAATGGAGAAAAGACACACTCTTCAATAAGTGGTGCTGGGAAAACTGGACAGCTACATGTAAAAGAATTAGAATACTCCCTAACACCATACACAAAAATAAACTCGAAATGGATTAAAGTCCTAAATGTAAGGCCAGACACTATGGAAGTCTTAAGAGGAAAACACAGGCAGAACACTCAATGACACAAATCACAGCAAGATCCTTTTTGACCCATCTCCTAGAGAAATGGATAAAAAACCAAAAATAAGCAAATGGGACCTAATGAAACTTAAAAGCTTTTGCACAGCAAAGGAAACCATAAACAAGACAAAAAGACAACCCTCAGAATGGGGGAAAATATTTGCCAATGAAGCAACTGACAAAGGATTAATCTCCAAAATTTACATCAGCTCATGTAGCTCAATATCAAAAAAACAAACAACCCAATCCAAAAATGGGCAGAAGACCTAAGTAGACATTTCTCCGAAGAAAATGTACAGATTGCCAACAAACACTTGAAAGGATGCTCAACATCACTAATCATTTGAAAAATGCAAATCAAAACTAACAATAAAGTATCACCTCACACCGGTCAGAATGGCCATCATCAAAAAATCTACAAACAATAAATGCTGGAGAGGGTGTGGAGAAAAGGGAACCCTCTTGCACTGTTGGTGGGAATATAAATTGATACAACCACTATGGAGAACAGTATGGAGGGTCCTTTAAAAATTAAAAATAGAACTACCATACGACACGGCAATCCCACTACTAGGCATATTCCCTTAGAAAACATAATTCAAAAACATAATTCAAAAAGATTCATGTGGGTTTCCCTGGTGGCGCAGTGGTTGAGAGTCCGCCTGCCGATGCAGGGGATACGGGTTCGTGCCCTGGTCCGGGAAGATCCCGCATGCCGCGGAGTGGCTGGGCCCGTGAGCCATGGCCGCTGAGCCTGTGTGTCCGGAGCCTGTGCTCCTCAACGGAAGAGGCCACAACAGTGAGAGGCCCGCGTACCGCAAAAAAAAAAAAACAACAGATTCGTGTACCACAATGTTCATTCCAGCTCTATTTACAATAGCCAGGACATGGAAGCAACCTAAGTGTCCATCAACAGATGAATGGATAAAGGAGATGTGGCACATATATACAATTGAATATTACTCAGCCATAAAAGGAAATAAAATTGAGTTATTTGTAGTGAGGTTGATGGACCTAGAGTCTGTCATACAGAGTGAAGTAAGTCAGAAGAAAAACAAATACCGTATGCTAACACATATATATGGAATCTAAAAAAAAAACAAATGGTTCTGAAGAACCTAGGGGCAGGACGGGAATAAAGACGCAGACGTAGGGAATGGACTTGAGGACACGGGGAGAGGGAAGGGTAAGCTGGGACGGAGTGAGAGAGTGGCCTGGACGTATATACACTACCAAATGTAAAACAGATAGCTAGTGGGAAGCAGTCGCATAGCACAGGGAGATCAGCTCGGTGCTTTGTGACCACCTTGAGGGGTGGGATTGGGAGAGTGGGAGGGATATACAAGAGGGAGGAGATATGGGGATTTATGTACACATATAGCTGATTCACTTTGTTATACAGCAGAAACTAACACACCATTGTAAAACAATTATACTCCAATAAAGCTGTTAAAAAATAATAGAAAAATTTTAAAAAATGGACCTATGAGGAAACAGCTTAGAGGAAAATAGTTGCACAATTACCTAGATATATAGTACATGCTTTGAATCAAGGTTATACCATGTTTTATGATGAGATACCCCATCTTCTCCTTCCTACTGAGTTATATGGAATAAATGCCCAGAAAGAAAGAGAGAAAGAAAGAAAAAAACCAGGAGGGAAGAAACCAGACCCAGGTTTTCACTAGGATAGTAGTATAGTGGAATAGATCGACCAAGACCGTTTTAAATGCCCACAGCTTTTCCGTGCTGAAGAATGCAGACAAGGCGTCTGTTAGACAGCATGGTAGTCTCCAGGTGCCCAGTGGTCCGTGCCATGGCCCTGGAAAAAAAACCTTTGGGAGATAAGCAGCAGAGACCCACACACCAGAGGGGCCTGATTCGAGGCAAGGCTGCGTGGCTCACCCTGTTGTTAACTTGGATGAAGGAAGGAACTGAATGACATTCACAACCCGAAGTGATTCCATTTCATCATTTTGTACACATACATTCATGATGTGCTATATGTTATATATAATTTACTAAAGCATGCTTTTAAAAATAGATTTGAGGAGTGTGGAGACCCCAGAAGCGTATGTTATTGTACTGGGCTTGAGTTTCTCTTTCCCTCCCACAGGGGACCTCTGAGGGTCTATTTGAGGGCATGAATATGAAAAATTCAGCTCCAACACCCCACCCCACTCCCCGAACAGCACTGCAGAGCTATGCTAAGCTCTTGTGGTTTTGAAAGAACAGATGCACGAGACAAAATAAGTACAAAAGGAATTTGGGGAATGGGTCCTAAGAATCACCACATTTCCTATCACTCTCAGAAAACACATCTCTTTTCAGGGGTACTGTACATCTGTGTGGCTCCAAACCACCAATTATTTTTCCAAGAAACATAATTACAGCCTTCTCCTGAAAATGCCAAATGCTCAAATGAAATACAGCTTCAGAAATTTTCACTTAAGTTAATTGGTTCCAATTACTCAGACCTGCTTTAGCCCCCCGAAACACATGCAAGCCAAGTTCTTTTTTTTTTTCTTCCTATTCACTTTTTCCAGTGAAAGAAAGAAAGAGAGAGAGAGAGAGAGAGGGAGGGAGGGGGGGGGGGAGGGGGGGAGGGATGGAGGGAGGGTAGAGAGCTACCCCTGAATTCTACATATTTTATTAGAGCACAACCTAACGGGACAGGAGGTATAATTGAAGTAGGCAGGGAGGACCCTGTCCTGGTGGACATTTGCCCTCCATATCTGCATCAGCCCTGAGAGGCCATAGATGTCACAGGCCTTCCTCTTGAGCCACTCTGAATGTAATCTGTTGGCTTTGGTTTGCTGACTGTATATGCACGTCAAAGACTGCACCCGTGGATTATTTATAAGATGTGCACTTCCAATTCGCGCTGCTTCAAACGTGAGCTTCAACTTGGCACACGCGGCAGCCGCAGCCGCAGTCTGTTCTGAAAGGTTGGGCAGACGGGGCTGGTAAGTGAGCCTCTTGCTGAGTGGTTGTGCAAACATTAGCTGAGGTAACATTTGGAAGCAGCCCTGTTTGCAGACAGACACTTATTTCAGGTTAACAACGCTTTACGTGACATCATAAGAGACATATAAGGGCGCATTTTCAGAGGACGGATCTGGGAGTGATGCATCCAGCCCAGAGACCACTGGGTCATTTGGGCCCATGATTCTTCAAGTGCCCACTTGGAGAATTGACCGTGTCTCATTTTGGATCTGTGTCTGCCTACGTGGAAACCCCATTTTCCCACTTGATGGAGACTCACAGACATTGCCTCCTAACTCCATAATCTGGTATGGTAGGAGAAGCAACTGGGAAAATCAGTTTAATTTACCATTTTAACCAAATTTAATTAACCCATTTGCTGAGGTTAATGAAACCCCTGTTATCTTGAGTCCGGAGGGGGATGAAAAGGAGGGCCTTTTAAGCTCAGATCCCTAATAGGATCCATGCCTTAGGGAGCCGTGAACCTGACAAAGACAGGGCACTAGTTTGGTGCTTTGAACCTTTTCTCAGGAAGGGAGTCTAGGGGGCATTCTGCAGGGACATAGGACAGGAAATGTAGCCAGCACTCTAGTCTCTCCTAAAGTTATTCAGAGTTTGAAATTGTCATTTAGTCTAAAACAGGGGGATTCGAGGACAATTGCAGCAGGACACTGCAGTGCCCGGTGGAAATGACCTGGGGTCCATCCACATTCTCTAGTAGCTGACCTGCTGCTCCATGTTTTCAGAGGCCTCCTTCTCAGTCAATGGTGTTTGCAAGGCAGCCATAAATACCCAAAGCGATGGTTCTCCTGCCTGGAGTTCAGCATCAGAGCCATGAACTGACAAGCTCAGTGTGTTTCAGTTGCCAAGTGTCACTGTATAAAACTCCCCCTCATCTGGCATTGGCCGAGAGCCCCGTCAGCCCCGTCAGCTGACTCAGCTCAGAGGGTTTGAACACCAAGCAGGCTGGTGCCCTTCCCTCCTCTTCAGTGGTATTTCCTTAGTGGTTCCTGAGGTCTTCTGACGCTTGGAAGACAGTTAGCTTTCTAAGCATGTCCTTGGCAGGAAGGTGATTTATTTTTTCCCCCTGAATGTCAAGTTTGTTCCTAAGAGGTAAAGAAAGGGGAAGACCTTTGCACACATGCAAAGGGAAGAAGGAACCTTCCGCAGTCAGAGAACATCTGTCAGGACACAGCAGAGGTTGAGAGTCCAAAGGGCAGGGTCTCAGAATTCCATGGGAGTTTTTTCTTCTTGATTCAGAAGATGGTGAGATCAGTTCGGGACTGATCTGGCCAGGAGGAGAGATTTGGGGATCTCACACATCACTGACTGCAATGGGCTCAAAATCTAGGGTTGAGAGAGGAGAGGCTCAAAGTAGCATGCGATGCACTTTCCTCCGCTCTTAAAGCTGTGGCTTCCAGTCAAGCTCTCCGTATCTGGGACCTTGATTTAAAAGATCAGGAACGAAAAGTGAAGCATTTCTGAGCTTTAAAGGAATACATTCGTTAAGCCCCCACCTCCTTCCATCTTCTAAAAGAAGAATGTACCAAATGCTGGATGAATAATTTTATTCCTGATCCACCAAACAGGGAAGGGGAGAAAGCAGCAGAGTGCTGTGGAGGGGTTTCCGAAGGATAGAACAGTGTCAGTGGGAAAGCACCGTAACAAGTTTTGGATCAGATTTACCACAAGAGCAGAGCTTTTTCTTTATTGACTGTTTTAGTCTTTTTCAAAAAAACTTTTCCTGGGGTGGTAGAAAAACTCAGTGAAAAGGCACCACTTATTCACTTATGGGTGGAGATGGAAAAAGTATGTTAAAAAAAAAGTAAAAGAAAAACTGACATTATGAAACATAGAAAATATTTTGGGAGTGTCTTCCTAAAAATCATCTAGCCTTTCAGAAAGTACTCTTTTCCTAAAAAATCTCAGGTTTTCTCCATCCCCCTCATCCATTATCCAGATAATTGCCTCCAAATAACTTTTAGCCATCATTCTGAAGCTTACCAGAATTGAAATAATTCGATGTTACTGAGTTGATAAAGCAGTATTCCTTGTGGGGTCCTCTTTATACTCCCCTTAGAGGGTCAGCAAAGCCAAGAATTAATTCATGGAGCAAATATTCATTACTACTGTTAGGAACACAAAAGAGTACAAGCCATGGATTTTGCTCTCAGGGAGCGATTTAGTTAGTGAAATAAGACCGACGCACACAAACAAGGTTGAAGTTCCTACACGTTGCCAACCACAGGCAAGTCAAGTCAGTATTGACTTTATTATTCAGATCAGCACCAGAAGGATCACTTTTAGAAGTCTGACATCACGCGGGACAATCAGACACAGGCAAGGGCCAAGCACAGAACAAGGGTCCCGGAGGCACTTAGCGATCATCTACATCCTCACCTGACGCTGCTAATCCCAGATCTGTGAGGGGAGCTGATGTGCTCAAGGTCACAAAGCTTCTGGGTGACAGAGCTGGGCTCGAGCATACATTTCCTGACTCCAGTTCCAGAGTTCTCATTCCAGTTCATAATTAAAGGTATATTTCCCCTCAGCTTTCCTTTGTGACATTCCCTTAAATGCCAGAAGAGCACTGAGATATGGAACAGAAGACGTGCATTCTGGTCTCCGCATCGCCCCTAACTAGCCAAGTGTGTTCATAGGCAAGTCACAAACTTCTCTGGATTTCAGATTCCTCATCCATCAAATGGGGTAGTTAGACTTTCTCAGTGCTCTCCACACTTCTCCATCAAAGCACCCCTCCTAGCAGAGCAGAGTGGATGATAATCGGAGTAAGAGTTCGGAGGTGTGTCGATAAGTGGCCCCCTACAAGCAATAAATGCACTTGAAGTGTTGGAATTTGTCGGTCGTAATGATTTGTGTGACTTCGGCATTTTACTTTAAGATATCTGTGTTTGTTTTAATGTGAAAACAAGGTTTGAAATTTCTTACCATCAGTCGGAGTTGATTTGCCAAGGAGAGCCTGTTTATCCTGGGGTACAAGGATGGGGTGGTCTTCTGGGGCCATTTCCCTCCTCATGGATTCCCTGTTCGGCGTCTCTTGTTTCTTATTTCACCGCATGCTCCTATTCCTGGTTCCAGCAATGTAGGCAGCTCTCTCACCACAGTATTCATAGAGCTCTCAAGAACGCCTGGTTGTTTGAGAGAGTCCCTGAAGGGGAAATTAGCACCCTAGGCAGAGAGTCTAGAAAGGGACACAGACGTTTATGAGATGGCTGCTCTTCTAGAAAAGACAGGTGGGCTGACTCATCCACTTGGCCTCCGTCTGCAGGAGATCTGCTTTGCCGTTGAGCCAAATTTTGATCCTTTGCCTCAAATCTTTTCTGGAAAGAGGTGGGCTGTTTGGTTCAGAGGCACTAGATTAAATCTCTTTGAAAAATGCAACATTACCTCTTATTCAGATGCAAATCTTTTAAGTGCCTCGGCCTGTCCCCACCTCCTACCTTCAAGTCAACACCAAAGCGGAGAACCAATTTCTAGTTTGGTTTCACTCCACCCAGCTCTCTCGTCGCCTTCTGGATGTGTGGGGGGACTTGGAGCAGATGGGATAGAGGGTGCAAAGGGGGTTGATTCTCACCCAGTCCCTAGTCGGTGATCAGCAGGGACAGGGAGGTCAGCCAAATTCCTCGTCTGCTGCGACAGCAAAGGCCTTCTCCCAAGTGGCTCTTCCAGATGCAAAAGTACTCAGAGCTTCTGACCATTTCCCAGAGGGTGAAGTGGATGGGACGAGGAGGGACTTGTGCTCTTCTGAATAACCGAGTCTGCATGCATCATGCCGCTTCAGGGCATCTTCAAGCAACTTGCACATAGTAGGTACCCAAGAAAGGTTTATCAGATGCACGAATCAGTGCTAGTTCTCCGCCGAGGATGAAATCCTGGCACGTGGCTTATGAAAAAGAATATCCCCCTAGAACCCAGTATCTGGGCTCAGGTTTAGTTTCCAATCTGATAGATATTTAGCAAATAACAGATTTAGATGAATCTAGGTATTGGAATTTAGGCTCACCAAGTGGTTTCAACTCAGGTTGAATAGTAGAACCATGTGGCAAGCTTTCTAAAAATACTGATGCCTGGGTCCCACTCCAGAGTAACTAAATTAGAAACTCTGGGGAGGGGCCCAGGTATCGGCAATTAAAATTTTTTTTTTCCCAGGTGATTCTGGGGCACAAGGCTATGAATGACTCATCTAACCAGGCAGGTGAAGTGGTTTTCCCAGGATCTCACCAGGCTGGTGGCAGCGCTGGTTTCCCATCCAATCCTGTGCTCTTTCCCACACACCACAGCAGCCCTCCTTTACCCCTGTGGCCTGTGGGATAACTTGAACTTTTCCACTGGGAAAAGGGAGCAGTAGTTGACCCACTAACCCCCCGGAAACAAGTGCTTCAGCACCATGGGAATTTTCCTGGTCCTATTTGTGGAAATGGTCCAACCTTGGATGTTTTTCCAGGAAAGGATATTATGAGAAGGGTCCCTTTGGTAACTGCCTATAAGCATTATTTGTGAGGCATGGGAAGATTCTAGCCCCAAAATATCCTCTTTGCCTTCAGTTACTTATGCTGAAAGGCATCTCTCAGGAATATTTTAGGGGGTTAAGATAAATTACTTATTAGAATATAAATGAGGCTGTGGGTGACCTATATTCTCTCTGCTTATCTAAATGAAGAACTGATGGTTTGGGTACCTAGCACAGTGTTTGGCCTTAGTAATTTTACAATACGTATATGGTAACTACCTCTTTTTAACATTTAATTTAATTTTTTTCTTTTATTGAGGTACAGTTGCTGTACAATATTATACAAGTTATAAGTGTACAATATACTGATTCACAATTTTTAAATGTTATATATATATATAAGATATAAAGTTATTATAGTTATTATAAAATATTGGCTATATTCCCTGTGTTGTACAGTATATCCTTGCAGCTTATTTTATACCTAATAGTTTGTACCTCTTAATTCCCTACCCCTATATTAACCCCCGCCATGGTAACCACTAACTTGTTCTCTGTATCTGAGAGTCTGCTTCTTTTTGTTATATTCACTAGTTTGCTGTATTTTTTAGATTATACATATAAGTGATATCACACAGTATTTGTCTTTTCTGTCTGACTTATTTCACTTAGCATAATGCCCTCCAAGTCCATCCATGTTGCTGCAAATGGCAAAATTTCCTCCTTTTTTATGGCTGAGTAATATTCCATTGTATATATCAACCACATCTTCTTTATCCATTCATCTGTTGATGGACACTTTGGTTGCTTCCGTATCTTGGCATTTGCAAATAATGCTGCTATGAATAGGAGTGCATATATCTTTTCAAATGTTTTTGGGGGGGGAGTTTTTCAGATGTATACCCAGGAGTGGACTTGCTTAGTCATATGGTACTTTTATTTTTAGGGTAATCCCCTCTTACTATATGTTATTATGTGTAAGAAGACCATGCTGGGCTTTAGGTACATTGTCTAATTTAATTATCACCCCAAACTTAGAGATAGTTGTTATTATCTTTGTATATATGTATATATATATATATACGTATATATACACATATATATACATATATATGTATATATACGTATATATATACGTATATATATACATATATATACGTATATATATACATTCTGAGGCTCACATTGTAATTCTGATGCCTACAGGTTTCAGTTAAACTGGAAGATCCTCTGAGCTCAGACTAAACCCTCTGCTTCACTTATGAGGGAAATGGGGCCTTGACATATGAGGGAAGGGGCATGATTTTCTGTGTGAATGCCTAAGATATTCAATTTTTAATCAAAGATTCAAGCCCTGAAAATATTAGTGCATCAGCTTCTTTCCAAATTGGAAAAAGAAAAGTCTTTGAGTCTCTTGGTGTGGTGTTCAAATCCTGGTCTGACCATTTTCTTGCTGTATAAAAATTACTGAACCTGGAAGACCTCCACTCTCAGAAGGAAAAGAAGAAGGAAGGAAAAAAAGGAAGAAATCAATGGAGGAAGGGAAATGGAGAGGGAGGAGTGTAAGGCAGAAGGGGAATAAAGAAAAAGGCGAAAGAAAAAAGAGGGAGCAAGTCGGGGGGGCGGGCAGGACCCTCCGAGTGAGATGGGAAGGCAGGAGACTGACGCTGCGGGGACCTCGTTGTGCTGCCACTGTGGGACCAGAGGCCACTCCAGAGTGGCTTTCTAAAGGGCACTTTTTTCTAATCCAAGACCGCAAGCAGAAGACCAGGACCTGCCGTGAGGAGAAGAAGGCTTGAATCAGGGACACATAGGTGGAGGTAGGTATAAGGGAGGGTTTCTACAGACCCAGGGCAGAGGAAGAATGGAATTTGTTCCAGAGAAATTCAGTGACAAGAAAGATGCGGAAAGAGAAAGAAAACGTTGGGTCAGTGAAGGCTCCGAAGGGCTTCTCTATAGGCCTGAATTAAAGATATTGTAAAAGTGAAAAGCATAAAGTGGAAGATTTTGACCTTGAAGAATGTACTTCTTTGAAGTGTCGGCTTCCCCAAAAACGGTATGTCGTGGACTCTAGCTTTTGAAGAAAGGAGGAGGAAGAAACTGGTCCAAGTGAATCAAAGGAAGTGATAAATCTGTGACCCTTTCCTGAAACAAAGCAGGTGGAGCTTAATTAATGCGTTTAGCTACCTGACCAGAAAAGCCTCATTTTGAAGCCCGCCTTAGGGGTCTCATCTATTTCAGGAGTTCTTGAGAGATGAAAATCACTTTTAAGCGCTGAGTCTGACGATGACCATGAGCACTGTTAACTCCTTGGGGAAAAACAAACACCATGTACTCAATGTATTATAATGCTTGCAAGGGCCTCATTGAAGGCAGTGCCCTCTAACATAGAGACACATCGGCAGTGAAATAAAGAAAAGTAAGCAGGGGATGTTGGGAGGTGGAGAGGCACAGGCAGAACCAACAGGATTGTTCTTTAATGTCAGACACTGGACAGGGTGGGGAGGGAAGGTTTCAGGCAGGAGAATCGGGGAGAGGGGGTGCGGAAGATGTGAGCTATCCATTGTGAGGCTCCAAGAAAAGGAAAAGGAAGCTACTCAGAGACTGGGCCACGTGAGAAGAAAGGAATTGTGTCATGCTGAATTAGAAGTGGTTAAATTTCTAGAGAAGGGACATAATCCACAGGTACAGGCATCAAGCACCAAGTCTTAACTACTGACCTGGGAAAACCAGGAAAGAGGTTGCGAATGAGCAAAAATAGGAAAGTCCGCTGTTAACTCCTGGATCGGCCTTTCTCTCCGAGTCTTTATCTCCTCTGTCTCTGTCTGTGTTTCTGCTGTCTCTGGGGCTGTCTCTCTGACTCAAAGTTAGCTGAAATGGCTAGAGCCAGTCTTCAAAATTTTTAAAAAGCAAAAAGGAACGTCATGAGCAAAGGTGGAAACTTATTTACATGGAACCATGTCTTTTTCTTCTTTTTTTTACTTAGGGAGAGATCTAAGATGACAGATCGTTCATTCAAAGACATAGAAAATGATGGCCAAACAGATGAATAAATGGCAAGAGTAGTGATTCTTGCATTGAGACACATTGCTCAATTTCTTTCTTTTCTTTATTTGATTTAAGAACATTGGAGCATTACTGAGGTTTACTCATAAGTTTGGAGGAGACTTCTGCACTCGGCAGAGCAAGGCAAGAAGAAGCCAAGGGGCAAGGTAGAAAGAACACAAAACTGGGGTCCAAAGCTCTGGCTCTTTTTCTTTGCTCTTCTAGAATATTCAGCCTTGGCATATCACCAGATTCTGGGTTTCAGTTTTCCCCATTTGTATCAGGACTAGCGTATCCCAAAGATCTGATTCTAAAAATCTATTTTTCTAAATTGGCCTGTCATCAGGAACTTGTTAACAAAAATTTAGAGGTTTGACATTTTAATTATCTCCTGATATCTGTTTCAAAAAACTGCTTTCCACTTATTGGCTTATGAATCCAGGAGAAATAGCATTGGTTGTACTTAAGCCTTACTTTTGCTAATTTCCTATCAAGATGTGGTTGAGATTTATGGTTCTTTCTAAGCAGCCCCAATATAGTCTTCGTGGAGAGAAGTAGGTTCAAAGCACTCTCTCTTTCCTGTCCTAATAAAGTAAGTACAAGGAGCCACCCCTCAAGTACCCCTGGGCCAGCTCTTCCTGGGTAGTTGGTCACGTGTCCATTGGAAAGACAGTGGTGATTGGTGGGGCTGAGAGCTGGGTGCCCCTCTACCCACCCCAACTCACCAGCTATGTGATTAGGGCATTCACACTTCTTGAGCCTCCGTTTCCCCATCTATGAAACAAAGATAATAATTGTGCTCCATAGGGTTGTATGTATTAAATGCAATAATACACACACACAAAAACCCACTCAGCATTATGTCTGATCCAGAGTAAAAACAATAAATGTAAACTATCATTGTAATGTCATTGTCATTCATACAATCACCGGGGACTTTTTACATAATGAGTAACCTCAGATTAAATTCTGCTGACTGCTCTGGTGGTTTATGACTCAGATGCTTTTCTCCTGCCCCTTTCTGATTCTCATTGCTGAGACGTTTTCCCAATAAAAATGTTACAAATCAAAATTCGTTTAATAATAGTTAATTCGGGAGAATTATTTTCTCTTTCTATTTTTTTATCACTTGTATTCACTCCACCTGCCTTACTGTTGGGGTCTTCAGGGTTAATTAGGAGCAGCTTCATACGTGGGTAGTTGGTTAATCACCAAGTCGAATGTTGGAAGAAGGCTACTCAGATGCTTTTCATCTTAGCATCCAATCCCCAGGAAATTCTGGCAAAAAATTTTTTACTTGTCTAAGGCCACCTACAGTATTAGGTAATTATTAAAGCTGATTGCATATCAGAGCCTAAATATAGTGTTATAGAACCGTACTTCACTCATGCTCCCCTCATGGCAAATGAATCAGAGGAACTGCCATGTATTTTTGAAGAGTAAATCTTTGCGCTAATTAATTATATCAATATCAACATGTTGATATTGATATAATTAGCACAGTGGATGACACTGATATAATTAGCACAAATATTTACTCTTCAAAAACAAGTGGCAGTGCATATGCATATAATAGTAATAACGCTGAACAGTTATAGCACCACTTTCTCTAAGGAGCTTATAAAAATACATAAATAGCAAATTACTAAAACTCAGACTTCATTGAGAGCTTTGATGGCATTACTGAGCAAGGCTGAAGGGGTTGATGCAGCCGGGAGAAACCCCATGAATAGGTCCTGATGGGGGTCTTCCCCCAAACGGAAGTGAATCTCCAAGCCGCTCCCGATAAGCCTAAAACTAAGAGATACACCGATTTATGTAACGGAATTGAAAGTGAATAGGACTCCTTTGCTTTCTTTATTCTAATTAACGTTCAGCTAGTCTAAACCCAGCATGATCTGGTTTTAAAACTAAACAGAATTGGGTAAGAGCAGGGAAGTTGGCGAGTAAGACAGAAAATATATTTGGACCACCCAGCCTTCAGTGTCCTTGACGTAGAAAGACGACGGGCCCATTGTCAAGGAAATCTGTCCCTAGGTCATCTCTCCTTTGTTTGATGATACAGCCTCTTCGTATAACTGTGACAGGAAGAGAGGGTTTGGGAGAAATGTGTGCGGTACCATGAGAGGAGAAGGTGGGCATGGTGCCTAATGGTTCCATTGGCACTCTGCTGTCGGGGGCCTCTGAGAACCAACTTCCCCACTGTGTTTGTGATGAGAGATATTAATCTCAACCAATTTCTTATTCCTTTATTTGAGTACAGGCTAATTGAGTTACACATTTTCTTACCATAACAACTGTATTAACAGCAACCACGGTTTTGAAGTCGTTGTAGCACACACATATCTGCCCATACAAATATACAAACAACGCACACGACACCAAACATAGCCTTGAGTTCAAATTAGCTCACTGATGAGCATGGAAGATGTGGGCCAAGAGAATTTTCAAGTATCTTATACTTTACAAAACTCTGACTTACTGGCCAACATCAGAAAAGTAAGCATGGTTTTATGGACTGACAGAAAGGAACGTTCGTTGTTTTAACCCTCTTTCCCTCTGAGGACTAACTCCTATCATGGAGTGTCCTAGACGTTCTGCTTCTCACTGCCTCTTTGGATGTGAAGATTGCACAGCAGGAGGCAACATCTGGGAGAGAAAGGAGAGATTGTGAGAGAGACTTAGAGTATTGGTGTGTGCCTGGTTGTGATTCTTGGGTAGATTATTACTCTTTTGGAGATGATTATTTATAATTTCTTGGTGCATAGCAGAGAAGTACGTCAGTATTTCTTCTCAAGTTTTGAATTTTTGAATTTTCAGTTGTATAAAGAAAAGAGGTTTTCTTTCTTGCATTCTTGCAGTTTTAGAATTCCAGCTGTAAATTGACCTTCCTCCTTACCCTAAACCATATTGGTTTGCAACTTCTTATTTGATAAAACTGCTTTGGTCCTTCAATAACGGGCTTCGTTGTTATCATGGTGAGAAGAAGTAGAAAGTCTCATGAACATCATTCCTTGGACTGTGCTTGGTTCAGGGGGGTTTGAAGTTCAGTCCTAATGCTTATGATTGTTTCATTTCACTTTGCCATCATGAATGAGACAAATCTCCACCGATTCCCCCCACACCCCGCCTCATCCCCACACCTCTACGTTCTTGCTTCCAAGTTTAATCTTCCACGGCAATTTGAATGTAACAGCACTGGAGTGGATGACACACATAGTAATCATTTTGCACTGTAGCCTCAGTTCATGACGTTTTGCAAAGCAGGTATCCAAAGGCACACACTGAAATCATTTTGCCAGCGTACTCTTGCCTTTTAATAGCTTCCTAACAGGGTATCCGAAGAAACACTCTGGAAACATTTTGCCCTCCTAATTTCGTGTTGTAATGACATCAAAATGTCATAAAGCAATTACCATCCCAAGCACAAAGTGATCTTTAGAAGTTACTTTCTCCATAGGCTCATTAACTTCTTTCTAGCTTTAATATCTTGATTGTTTAAAGAAATGTTCAATGCTAATTGAGAGACTTCATTTAAAACTGAATACCATTTATTTAGCACAACCTCTCATTCTGCTTCTGTCTCTCTCTCTCTCTCTCTCTCTCTCTCTCTCAACCAAATTGCACTAGGCTGACAGAACCCTAGATTTATAGATACACACACACCTTTTGACCTCTCCAGTTAAAATTCAAAGTGGAATTGATCTGTTACAACGTAAAAATCAGCATAGGGCATGGATTGCTTTGGGGACAAAGGGAACAGTAGATACTGAAGATGTCCTTGGTAGCAAGCACATCCCAAAGCTTCTGCAGTGCCCCCCAAATACCAGGCTGGGTCCCTATTATGAGACCTCAACGAAATGTGAAATACTTCACTAGAGAAATTCTGCATGTCAACACAACGATCGGACTTCATCACCCCCTGTTTCTAATGGTTGAGATCTGCCAGGTGTATTTCTTCAAACGAAAACTCTGAATCAAGGGAACTGACAGTGACAAATTAGATTCAGCCTCATTCTGTGATACAGGCTGTGATTTGCAGTTGTCCCTTCCTGAAACATCTGTAAGAGGAGTTTGAGCTTATGTTTTCCTGTGGGTTTGTATGAAATAAATAAGGAATGGGGAGTAACCTCAACAACCTTTTCTAGGCAGAAGCGTAAGAGCCGGTTTGCTTGTCCCACTTGTGCCAGGTAATATTCATATCTTAACCTTTAGCTCTCTGAGCACATTCTTATCTGGATAATGGAACGGTTGGAAATGAGCTCAACTAATTTGCACAAAACAGTGCCCGGAGTCATGATCTCTCTACTCAAATCAAGAGATAAGATGGCCTCTGACTTTCTCTATAGGACTGTCTGTCCAAGACTAAATAACACAGGAATGTTCTTGCCAAATATTTTTTTCTGTTTTGAGATCCCTCCAAGGTGACCTATAGAGCTCTTAGCAACTGGTTTGATCATTTGCTGATGGTGGAGAGACAGAATGATTGGTTCAGACGTGTGAAAATAAAGCTAAAACTGAGAGGGGCTATTTGGTTAATAATAAATAGCAAGAAAGATATATGGATAAAAATAAGCATCTTAATGATTTACCATTGCTGTGAAACCAATAGGCTGGTGATCCAATCCGATATCCGCAAATTCGTATAATCCTCAGGGTAAAACAATTTAATGGGCTGTCTCTTTTATAGTTACAAAAGGCCTTTCATGTGATCAATTATACATAAGAGTACAATAAATGTAACTTTCTTCATACTAATCACATCTAACTTAAATTCTTTTGTTGGTCTTTGGAGTGTACGTAGCATTCCCAATAAAGTTTTTAGTTCCGACTCTTACCAAAATTTAACCTGCCCAGAACTTCCAAATAAATCTTTGGTACAAGGGATTTTTTTTCCACACTAAATAAAATGGTTCAAACAATACAGTTTGTTAGGAAACTGCCACCTCCTCCTGTTCTGGTCCCTCCTGCAACACGACAGTCCTGCTGCTTCAGTCGGCCAGTGGGCAGTGGGGGGTTGGTTTGATTGTTTTTATTCTGTTTGGTTTTGTTTGTATTTTGTCAGAAAGGCAGCCTAGCACTGTGTTAACACTGTCACCCGAGGATAACAAAACTTATCTAAGAGATGGAGATTGCCAGTCCTCCCTCTAGTCACAGGTCCCAGGAGGCCCCCGGACCCTCCCAGATTCCTATAAAGCCCAAATTCCCATCTGTTTTATTATATGTTTAATTGGTTTGCTCCTCCATGAAACCGGAAAGTAAAATGAAACCCCTCATCATCTGCCACTTAAGTTAGAGGTAAAGGCCACAGACTCTAGAAGTTTGTGAAAAATAAGACGTGACTCAATTCCCTGAATCGCCTTAGCCAAACAATTGATGCTTAACTATGAGCTAGACGATTTAATAAATATTTTTTTTTAGACACTACGAAGTACCAAAAACTGTTCTAGATGATGTAAATATAGTTGTAAGAATTAACTCTGTATTGCTTCAAAGAGTAGAATGAACGTCAAGGCGTTTCCCTGTACCTACACACAATGTATATACAATTCGTTTTGAAGTATGAAGCATCTCAGGACATAGAGGATAGGATTGAAGAAAAGAATAGAGAAAGGCAGCGGGTATTTTTCTTCAGGCTTCCAAGCAGAAAATGAAAGAGTTCTGAGAGAGGAGATTTCTTAAAGTCCCAGTTGGGAGATTAGTTAATCCCTTGAGGATTGATTTTGGGGACACACATCCTGAGAAAGTTACATGTATGTGAAAATTTAGGAAAATCTAGGTCTGATTACTAAAATCAAAGATGTGTGTGTGTGTGTGTGTGTGTGTTTGTAATTTGCCTGAGATTATCTAAGAAAACACATTCTAAAGACTCATTTGTTGCTGCCTTGCTCCATGATTTTGGCCTCTCAAGTGTGGTTTGCTAAAGAAATCAGGCTGCCAGCAAAGTACAGCAAATTGAAAAAATGAACTGGAACATCATAATCTGCTTCAGCTATAGCAAAGAAAAAGACATCTGGTAGACCACTTGGAAGTCAGCCAATGATGAAGACTTCAATTAAAATAAAGAACATGTCCTCAGGAGAGCATCTCTGAGCTCAGGAAGTTATAAGTCCAGTGTGCTACTTGAAAGCCAACTACTAGAGAAAAGTCATTTTCAAATAAAGCAAGACAGAGCAAGCAAGCTTTGAATTCTTTCAAGGAACCTCTTCCTACATGTACTGTCCTAACTGATGACTTAATAGGAGCTCGAGGTACCACCACTCAGTGCTGGATATAGGCTATCACACAGGAAATAAAGCTATAGGTCTGCTCATAACGTTTCTGGGGAATATCAAATATTAGCACAAATTACAGAGGGTGCCATGGTGCAGCGAGCATGTGCTGGACCAGGAGTCGATGGACCTGGTTTCCAGTTTCAACTCTGCCACTTTTGACCCTTGAACCTCAGGCAAGAGACTTCATCCCTGTGGGTCTGTTTTCCCAGCTGAAAAGTAAGGATAATAAAACCTACCTTATAGAACTAAGGGAAGGAGTATATGATATATTCTGTGGAAAGACACTTAATACAATGCCTGGCATATAGTATGGCTACAATATGTTAGTTAAAAAGAATAAACCAGATAGAAGAGAAAACTCATCTTTGCTAAGAATCAGGTATTAATTTTCATAGTAGAGAGATGGAATCTGATGTAAACAGCATCGATGTAAGAAACACCCTGACCCACAAGATATTGTTGCATTTTCCTGAAAGAAGAATCATGAGGCTATGAAAGAGATAAAGAGCTTTGTAGAGTCCCAGAACAGACTCAAGGATTGAACATAGAAACCACTGTACACCAAGACATCGAATCTCCACTTAGGAAAATGAGTCACTGGTCAGTGTTTGCAAAGTAACGAGGGCTCCGTAAACTGAAGTTGCACAGAAATTCTTAATAGACTACTTACTAGTATATTTACTAGTTGTTTGGTACACCAATAACTGAGTGTTTTTGTTAATTAGTATTCTTGACTTCAGATTTCTAACAAGAACATTTCTATACTGTAACTATTCCCAGAAATGCTGGACACAATGAAATCAAACACCTTGGTGATTCAAGAGAACTAGCACAGGCTATGCCCCTAACTCTTGAAGGGGTAATTTTTTTAAACTGAAGTATAGTTGGTTTACAATGTTGTGTTAGTTTCTGGTGTATAGCAAAGTGATTCGGTTATATTTATATATAATACATATATGTGTATATATATATTTCATATTCTTTTCCATTATGGTTTATTATAGGATACTGAATGTAGTTCCCTGTGCTATATAGTGGGACCTTGTTGTTTATCTGTTTTACATACAGTAGTTTGTAACTGCTAATCCCAAACTCCTAATTTATCCCTCCCCTACCCCCTTTCCCCTTTGGTAACTGTAAGTTTATTTTCTATGTCTGTGAGTCTGTTTCTGTTTCATAGATAAATTCATTTGTGTCATATTTTAGATTCCACATATAAGTGCTATCATATGGTATTTGTCTTTGTCTTACTTACTTCACTAGTATGATAATCTCTAGGTCCATCCACGTTGCTGCAAATGGTATTACTTTATTCTTTTTTATGGATGAGTTGTATTCTGTCGTGTGTGTGTGTGTGTGTGTGTGTGTGTGTGTGTATACACATATATACACACATATACCACATCTTCTTTATCCATTCATCTGTGGATGGACCTTGAGGTTGCTTCCATGTCTTGGCTATTGTAAATAGTGCTGCTATGAACATAGGGGTGTAGGTGTCTTTTCAATTTATAGTTTTGTCTGGGTATACGCCCAGGAGTGGGATTGCTGGATTATTTGGCAACTCTGTTTTTAGTTTTTTGAGAAGCCTCCATACTGTTCTCCATAGTGGCTGTATCAATTTACATTCCCACCAGCAGTGTAGGAGGGCTCCTTGAAAGGGTAATTCTTAAAGAGCCATCGATTAATACCTTAGAAAGAATTTGTTCGTTGGGCCTTTCTTATTTATTAAGTCAAAGAAAACCCAACATTGCTGAGCCTTTTGTATTACTTTATTAAAGCATTTAAACTTAATCTGTATAAATTATCAAGAGACTGGCACATGGTGTATATGTATATGTATATATATATATGAATGAATGAATGAAAGGATGTGCCTCAAACAGTTCAGTAGGAACAGTGCCTTGTGTGAAAGGTACATACAAGCAGTAAGAGCACCAGCAGAGCACCGGTTAGGACTGGGAAAGGAGAGGAGAAAAGGTTTAACAGAGGGTAAGTTATAGAAACAAGACTTGCCTTATATCTCAGAATTCAGCTGGGAGGAGCTGGTCCTTACCTTCCCAATTCCAGGCAATTGCTTTGTTGGGGTAGTGACCCCAGCAAAGCTAACATTCACTAGTAAACACTATCTTTCTATTTGGAAATTGATGGATGAACTCTGAAGTGAACAAAAGCAAATGATGACTCCCCAAAACTAATGACTGCAGCTTACAGTAGAAGTCGCCCTCCATTGCTAACAGAGACAGCCAAACCCCCTGCAAACGTGAAGCAACAGTTCTCCCTCCCCACCCCTCTCTGAGACCATGGAGGAATGAGGGACTGGGGGGAGAAGGACCGGGTGTGGATGCCAGGAGCCACTGGGCTCCCTTGGCTGTGGGGTTTCTCAGGCACTTTCCAGAGCAGCTGAGAGTCCACATGCCTTGTTTTCAGGAAGCTACTCGAAGGCGGACCCAAAGACTTCACGATTTCCACTGGAAACTTAGTCTTTTCTGCTGCCACCTGGTGTGTCAGTATTGTCATCCCCATTTGGAGCCCATCTGGCAGGAGCCTGAGTGTCCGCAGCCAGCCCTCCCCTGCTTTGTCCAGGGCTAGCCCCAGTCAGCTAGCTGTCAGGGAAGCTCATTCTTGCCTTGTCACCGAGTCCTAAGAAATCGATCAGATGCTTGAGAGGGTGTGTTACAACTCAGTGCTTTTTCGGCTCTAGTAACACCATTTCCGCAAAAGTTGTTCAACCTCAGGATGATCTTTTCACCAACCTCAATTTCTACAGGTTGAAGCTTTCCTGTGACACATCCCAAGCAGGCTGGAAGTCAGGTGGCATCTCCCTTAGAAATGACCCAGCTTGCTAGGGATGACAGGCCATCCCGTGCCTGAGTCCATTAGCTCTCTTAGCCATGCTGATGGAAAACAGGGAGCTGTCTGCCTTCAGTCACACGTGGCTCTTGTTTGGAGAGCACAGTGCCAGACAGCTGTGGAGAACATTTAGAAGAAGGAAGAAAACACTTTGCAGGAATGAGTAGTACCACAAAGTACCACAAAGTACCACCCTGGGATTACAGGGAGTTTTCTTGTAAAAGCCAAGAAATACAGTCCCATCCTCCAGAGAGGGGGACAGCTGGTGACCTGCTTTATTGTCGTGCCTCTGAGCCCAGAGAGTCACCATTAACTTCAGAGGCTCTTCCTGCCTGGTCGGTTGCACGTGTTGTTCATCTCTGAGCAGCTTCGTACTTAATGCAGGGAGTTCACTGTGTATCCGGTGGGGAAGCAATATTAGGCTGAGGGGCTAGTTCTTTCTTCTTCTTTTCCTCCAATGTTCCTCCTGTTTCTGACGTGCTTGATATCACCTGCTGCTCTAGCCAGCATTACTTCCTACAAATCCTACGAATAGGAAAGAGGAGGCATCCAAGAGAAAACCATTTAGGTCTAATCTAATGCTCTGTGAGGGCAGGACTGTGGTCTAACCTGTTCATCACTCTGTGTTCAGAGCCTAGGACAATGCTGAGGTCAGAGTAGGAGCTGAATGCAAATTTATAATAAACTAGGGACTCTCAAAACTCATGACCTGAATGGAAGAACTACCAAAAGGTACTAAGACCACATCCCCTCCTTTTATAGACCAATGCCCTGTCTTCAGCCGTGAATCACCCTCTGTGACAGTTAAGCTTCACTTTAGTTTACCAGCTAAAGAAGGTTAAAATTACAGCAAAATGATACTATGATTTATAATAAGAAATAGAAATTTAGTCTTCGTCCCCCTTCCTGGCACAGAGCTCCTAAAACCCTTGGATTTTCCTAAGTGATGAGAACAAAAAGATATCTTTTGTTATGTTAATGAGGTGACTTTTGGGGCCCTGGGTAACCTGAGGATGGGGGCTGGTCACCAGAGGACCCAACCATGTGATTAGAGGGTTGGAGCTTTTCAACCCTGACCTTCTGGGAGGAGAGAAGGGCTGGAGATTAAGTTTGGTCACCACTGGCCAAGGATTTAATCAATAGTGCCAGTGTAATCTAGCCTCTGTAAAACCCCCAAAAGGACAGAGCTTCTGGGTTGATGAAGGCGTGGAGACTTGGGGAGAGTGGCCCACTCAGAGGTCATGGTAGAAACCTGGATTTGTGATTGATGTCTGAAGTGGAGGGAGGGGCAGTCTTATGAGACTGGGGCTTTATCTGTGGGATCTGATGCCATCTCCAGGTAGATGGGGTCAGACTGAGTTGAATTGTAGGACACCCAGCTGGTATCTGAGAGTTGCCTGGTGGTGTGGGAGGAAAAAAAAAAACATTGGAGTTGGTGTTATAATCAGAATACTTCGTATTTTACTGGGAAAAATGCTGTGCTATCTCTCTAATGTTTGTTATTAGCACCCCCCAAAAAGCCTTTGGAAGTTAGCCATCTTCTAACTAGGAGGTCTCTCCTTTCTTTCTCTGATTATCACAAAAAAACCTTCCCCGAGTATCACAAGCCCTGCTTCCTTCACTGAGAATAAGAGAATTCCCCATTTCTATTGACCAGAAAGCAATTCTTGGAAAGAGTCTTGGTGTATATAAGAAAGTCTGAAATTGGTGAGTAAAAGAACGTCTTAAGGTGGTCCAGAGTCTTAGGTCGGGTTCCCCAGAAGTAGACCCAGAGATGAAGATTTGAATAAAATTAGTATATTAAGGAATTGCTCCCAGGGGACCTGTAAGGAAATGGGGGAACAGGTTAGGGAAGGTGAGGAAACTGAGCAATGTGTGTGTGGTCTCAGCTGAAGAGTCCCGCAGGGGAGGACTTTATCCTGATCATCTGTCCAGGGAATTCTGGAGGTTAAGTCAGGCCTCAGTATCATCTTGCTCTGATTCAGGGACTTTCGTGCTTCCGTCCCCATCAGTCATTGGTTAAGGGATGCCCCAGGGAGGACGTCAGTCCCCTGGCACTTCAGTCTCTTGTGAAGTGGGTGAAGCAGGCTCTAGTAACCTGTGGGTCCCCCCGAAGAGAGCCACAGGTGTTCTGTATGAGTGGGGACGGTAGGTGTGAGGCCCACACTGTCCACGGCACCCAGCTTCCAGTTAATGAGCACGGCTCTCCTATCGTCCTGCAAACACAGCTCTGAGAAAAGAACAAAGGCCTTTCGAAAAGTCTGCCTCTATAGTTTTATTTTCTGTAGCACAAGCTGTATAAATACTCTTAGGTGTACAGTAAGAGTCATTTAAGTAAAATGTTTTGACAGGTCCCAGCTCAAAATGCACCCCCTCCCCACTCTTTGCCTAACGCATTGCCTGAAATCCCACTATTAGATATTTCTTTGGCCGAGGGCATCTCCTATTAAAATATTTTGTCTGGAAGGAGCAATCCACTAACTTCATCACAGCCATTGCCCTTGTCACATGAGGTGTAATTGATCAGAGCTGCTAGTCAGTCCCCTTTAAAGAGAACAGGCCTTGACATGGTTGGACATGACCTTGGGATTGTATAGTGGGGAAAGCCAGGGTCAGGAAGGGTCCCAGGGCTAGGTGCTGTCTGGAAGGCAGCCACAGAAGAAGGGGGCAAGATGCAGGTACCTAACGGGGGCAGGAGAAAGGGGATGTGGAAGGGATAGGATTTGGGGAGGGAGCAAGCGGAGCACGAGATGACAGGATGCCAGAGAGACAGCACTTTCCCGAATACGCTCAGGCCAATCTGTTGGGGGAAGCTTATCCCGTATTTCTGACCTTCTCGTCAACTGGGGGGAACATACAATCTTCACAGAGAAAACTCTGGCAAAATAGCTCCAGCCTTCCCTCACATATCTTCAGGAACTCTCCCCTAGGCCTCCAGATTGAGTTTGTTTCCTATATAATATACATTCTCCTCTTCCTCCTTACTAGGAGGACCCTGATTTTTTTCGGTGTGTCAGTATGCCCAGGAAAATATTTTCACCTCCCTAGACTTACTTGCAGCCAGGGGTAGCTACTCATTTGATTCGGTTCTAGTTACTGAGATGTAAGTGGCAGTCACTGGATGGGACTTCTGGTCAAGCTTCTTAAAGGGGGCAGACTCAACTGGCAAGTATCTTTTTGGCTTTTGCTATCCCCCCTTTTCCTTCCTGGAACGTAGAAGTGATGACTGGATGGGGAGCAGCCATCTTGTGTCCATGAAGATAATAACACAAACTAATGAGGATGGAGCAGCAGGGTGAAAGGCACTGGGATCCCTTAAGCGTCTGTGGCCCTTCAGCTCTAACTCTGGATTGTCTACCTCTGGACAGTTTGTCAAGTGAGAACAAGACCATCTTTTTTTTTTTTTTTTTGCGGTACGCGGGCCTCTCACTGTTGTGGCCTCTCCCGTTGCGGAGCACAGGCTCCGGACGCGCAGGCTCAGTGGCCATGGCTCAAGGGCCCAGCCGCTCCGCGGCATGTGGGGTCTTCCCAGACCGGGGCACGAACCCGTGTCCCCTGCATCGGCAGGTGGACTCACAACCGCTGCGCCACCAGGGAAGCCCCAAGACTATCTGTTTGGTTAAACGATTTTTCTGGAGTTCCTGTTACATATGTAATCCTAACTGCCAGAAGCCAAGGATGAAATAAGGAACTAGGTATTTACCTTTCCTTCTGGGTTCCCTCTGTCTTTTGAAGAGGGATGTCCTCAGGATACACACATTTTTTAAATTTGTTTCTCTTTTCCCTGTGCTAACTATGCAGGTGCTGTCCCTGTTGGTGGTAAACAGGTGTATGTAGCCTGTAGCTTGAGTGGGTAAGTTCAGTTCAGAGGGGAAAATAGGAGGAAGCCCAGCTGTTGCCAAAACAGCCTTTTCAGAGACAAAGCTGATACGTTGTTCCATCTGCCTAACTTCTGTGTCTGTCTCTTAGTCTAGAATTTGGAGAAGGATCCCATTAAAAGGTGCTTTGGCCCCCTCACTCTGAAAGACTGTTTTGCTGACTGTCAAATTTGGTGAAATAGTTTCGTGAACTTGTTTCTCAGTGGTCCAGATCCCATGTAGCCAGGGAGAGAGGAATAGAGAGTGAATACGAGTCTTAGGGCAAGGAACCCCTCCAGCCCCACTCCCCGAAACACACAAAGTCTCAAAGCACACAGAAGGCTCTCACACAAGTATTCTCTCATCCAACAGCTTAAGAGATTTGTCTCCCTGAAAGATACATGCTTTACAAACCTGTGTATGGAATCTGGTCCACTTACTGATGGGTGTCTGACTGAGTACCTCCTCACTCACTTCTGTCCCCTTCACTAGCTATAAGTTCTGGGAAGGCAGCTCTTGGTCTCTCTGTTTGCCACTGTGCACCCAGAGACTGGAATGGAGCCTGATGCAGAGTAAGTGCTCAACAGATGTTTTTTTTAATATTTGTTAAATGAATGAATGAATGAAGTCACCTCAAAATAAGCTAAATTATTTAGCTCGTCTCTGTCTAAGTGGAAACTCATTTCAGATGATTTTCTCTACTTTGCAGTCAACTCAGCACTATTCTTTAATGATTCAGTCTCTTCAAAGTACCTTCTAATGGGTTTGGTTATTTTATTTATTCTGTTTTGTTCAATCGCAGATAAATTCCCATTCGATTGGACCTAAATGGTTGGCAAAGACCCATCCTTGGCTAAGACCCATCTAACCATAACAAGACAGGCTGAATTTGGACACATTTCCACAGAAGCAAAAATATTTCCCACATATATTCAATTATTCATTTATGGGTGGACTGTTCTGCTTCAATATTATCTGTATGTTTTAGTTTCCTTCTTTCTCCAGCCTTCCGGCATTTGACCCTTTCTTCCAATAAATGGTTGTAAGGCTGAAGGATCACACACCAGTTCATCTTGCTAGGTAAACGGAGCTCCATTATCCTCAGCTCCTGATCCATTGAACTCTGAATTCCACTTTCTCCTGCTTCCAGGCTTGTTCCCTGCTGTTCTCTCTAATGCAAACACTGTCCTCTTGCTTATCTACATGTGCAAATCCTCTCCTCCCTGACCCCAGTCCAAGGGCTGTTTTCTTTGTGAAAACTTTCTGTAGACAGAGTTAGCTGCTGTCTCTCTCACTGCTCCAAAGGTACCAGGTTTGAATGTCTCTTAGCTCTGATCACATTTTGATGGAAGTTCATCCTTGTGACTAAGCACATAGACTCTGATCCAGACTCCCTGGGTTCAAATCCTGGCTCTCCTACTTAATGGCTATGCGACCCAAAACAAATTATTTTATTTCTCTCTGCTTCAGTTTCTCATCTGATGTGTGTGTGTGTGTGTGTGTGTGTGTGTGTGTGTGTGTGTGTGTGTATACATATTTATATGGATAGTAGTAGGACCTACCTCGTAAAGTTGTTAGCATTCAATGATTTAATACATGAAAAAAAAACACCCTAGAATAATGTCCAGCATGTAATCAGTGCTCGATAATTATTAGCTCTTCTAAAAATTATTATCCTTTTACACGTGTTTGCCTCACCAATTAGACGGTCATCTCCCACAGTGCTTGATCTATGAATTTGGCATCTTCCTACTTCCAAATCCTAGAGCAGTATCTGAGACACACTTGAAGTTCTGTGAATGCTGATCAATGGATGAAAGATAGCCATTGACTATGATGATAAAAATGAGGTGTGGGCATTGTCTGTGTGAGTTGGATCTCTATAACTATTCTATAACTGCATGGGTGGCTCCAGGCCAGTCCATCTGGGAAAGGCCCAGAGTTCTGAAATTGGACTAGAGTCACATCCAGGGACCGTGCTTCTGGGCCCACTCAGACTCGCACCCTCGCTCATGGGTAATGCTGAGCTCCAGCCACTCCAAGGTAGCAAGAAGGATGACTTCATCATGAGCCCCACTGGGGCTGACAGTAGCGCTCAGTGCACTCACCAAGGCAGCTGAAGTGTGCACAGAATCCAGGCTGGTGGCCAGAGGGGCTGGGCTGAGGCCTCTGCCTAGCTGACTGCTAGGAAACCACATTTCGCAGGTTATTCCCATCCTCCCCGTGGCAGACTCCACTCTTCCCTCTTTATTGCCTGCAGAATACGCTATGTTACAGTACTGAACCTGGCATTGCCATTAGCAAAATAGACATCTGTGTCAATATTAAAAAAAAAATGCTGTTTTCTGCCCCTCATGTCTTACGACATGTATAAAAATTTATAAATATTTGCACCTTTGTTCCACCCCAATATGGAAACGTGGGGGTTCAGCCTGAGGGAGGGGTCAGCATGGGGTCTGAGGACAGGGGAGGCCCTTGGACTGATGAGTGTGGGATGATGAGTGGGAGAGGAGACAGTTAAGACTGGGGACCCCTCTCCCACCTTCTGGGGTCCCAGCGTTAGAGGCAAAAAGAACTGTCATTTCCTTTTCAGGTCAGTGATATGTTCAGCCCAAGACATGGGATTAACCCAAGACATGTGGGAAGAAGTGACCATGTGTGTGTTCTGACCCTTAAGAGCGTTGCCTTCTTTCCCTTGTCCCGCTGACACTTAGTCCATCTCCATGAGCAGAAATAACTCACTGGCCCCAGAGTCATTAGAGGCACCTGGAGCAGACCGGAAACCTACCTAAGGCACGCTGGCATCAGCATGAGCCAGCCGACTCCCTGATTCACACCAGGGCTGGAGCTCAGACAGCAGCCTAGCTCAGCCGAGTAGCAGCCAAAACTTAGACCTTCATCAGGGCCACTGACTGCAGATCCGTGCGCCGGAAATAAATGCTTCTTGTTGTGGCCACTGAGATGTGGTGGTTGTTTTTATGTAGCGCTGTTAGAATGATACATGAGGAATTAAGAAAGAGTAGGAAAGGCTGAAACACAGGCTAATTTTACCTTCCTGGTACTTTAAAAAAATATTTTAGTGCAATATTTTATTTTATTTCTGTAAGACAATTTGGAGAAGTTTATTTCATTGAAGCAAGTTTTTATAATTTATCATCATGTTTAGTAGGATTTGACAATGATAAACCATATATAATACTAATTTTTCTATACCTTTGTCCAAAAATGTTTTCAATTGAAGTATAGTTGATTTGCAATGTTGTGTTAGTTCCTGCTGTACAGCAAAGTGATTCAGTTTTATTTATGTATGTATATATATAGATAGATAGATATTCTTTTGCATTATAGGTTATTACAAAATATTGAATATAGTTCCCTGTGCTATATAGTAGGACCTTGTTTTTTATCTATTTTGTACCTACTAGTCCCAAACTCCTAATTTATCTTTCCCCCATCCCCTTCCCCCTTGGTAACCATAAGTTTGTTTTCTATGCCTGTGAGTCTGTTTCTGTTTTGTAAATAAGTTCATTTGTATCGTATTTTAGAGTCCACATATAAGTGATATCATATGATATTTGTCTTTCTATGTCTGACTTACTTCACTTAGTATGATAATCTCTAGATCCATCCCTGTGGCAGCACATGGTATTATTTCATTCTTCTTTATGACTGAGTAGTATTCCATTGTATATATATGTACCACATTTTCTTTCTTTCTTTCTTTTTTTACATCTTTATTCAAGTATAATTGCTTTACAATGTTGTGTTACCTTCTGCTGTATAACAGAGTGAGTCAGCTATACATATACATATATCCCCATATCCCCTCCCTCTTGCATCTCCCTCCCACCCTCCCTGTCCCACCCCTCTAGGTGGTCACAAAGCACCGAGCTGATCTCCCTGTGCTATGCGGCTGCTTCCCACTAGCTATCTATTTTACATTTGGTAGTATATATATGTCAATGCTACTCTCTCACTTTGTCCCAGCTTACCCTCTCCTCCCCCGCCATGTCCTCAAGTCCATTCTCTACATCTGCATCTTTATTCCTGTCTTGCCCCTAGGTTCATCAAAACCATTTTTTTTTTATATTCCATATATATGTGTTAGCATACAGTATTTTTTTTTCTCTTTCTGACTGACTTCACTCTGTATGACAGACTCTAGGTCTATCCACCTCACTGCAAATAACTCAATTTCATTTCTTTTTATGGCTGAGTAATATTCCATTGTATATGTGTGCTACATCTTCTTTATCCATTGTACCACATTTTCTTCATCCATTCATCTGTGGTTGGACATTTAGGTTGCTTCCATGTCTTGGCTATTTTGAATAGTGATGCTGTGAACATTGAGGGGCATGTATCTTTTCAAATTAGAGTTTTCTCCCATTTCTTTTTTTTTAATTTAATTTTAAATTGTTTCATACAGTTTCTAAAAGTTACATTGCATTTATATTTATTACAAAACATTGGCTCTATTCCCCGTGTTGTACAATACATCCTTGTAGCCTGCCTTATGCCCAATACCTTCCTTATACTTTTGTCTGGGCTGCCCCAAGCTAGGCCAGAAAGTCCTATGGCCCATGGCTTCTAGAACAGGGGCAACTGCAGCCTGCCTCTCCTTCTGTTTGTGACACATACAAGACTTAGAGAAAACTTGTGGAAGTCCTCACGCATGTTTTCCCCCAGAGTGGAGGGGGAAAGTTGGGAGAATCCCTTCTAATAATAAGTGGCATTTGAGATGTCTCAACCAAGTATGATCCATGCAAGTTGGAAGTGACACCTTTTGGTTAGAGTCCTGAAGGGGGATCGATTGCTTCAAGCATTCTAGTTAAGCCCCAATTCTTCTCCAGAGCCCGTGAGATGGAGTGGAAGGTATAAATCTGAAGAACTGGAATCAGTAGGATTTGATTGCAAACCTGCCTCTATTAGGGCGTGACCACCACCGAATTATTTAACTTTATCCAGACTCAATTTCCTTGCCAACAAATTGGGAGTAGCAATATCAACTTTGCACAGTAATTTTGAGGAGTAAATGAGTTAGTGTAGGCAGATTCCCTGGCTCACAGTATGTGGTCAATAATAAGTAGTAGTGATTTGTATTATTTTTCACCAGATTTCTCATTTCCCCTTTCCTACATTAAAGGACTATAATCGATCTGATGACATAGAAATATGTGCATGTTATAACTCAGTGATTTCTGTGTAAGGTTTAGAAGTAGTCATGGTAGGACACATCCAGTTTTTCCAGCAGTGGACTAGCCCTGCTCCATTTCAGATGGGTTTAACTGGAAAGTGACTGATACTCCTTCTGTCCTGGTTTGGAGTAGTGTGGTGGGAGTGGAGGGCCTTGGGGAAGCTGGCAGTAGAGTCCTAAGCTTCCCAAGCACACAGAGGGTTTTGCCAAAGCCACGTACACGATTATTAAGATTAACCATTTTCAGATGGAGTCAGACTTTTCAACTAACTCAAGTCAGACTGACTGGTAATGATGTTCATGAGATGCCATTTCCTGCCTAACAGTAAGATGTGGAATTTGTTAAATTAAGCCATGCGATGGGTCTGAAATGTATTAACTTAATCCATAATGAATGTCATTCCATCCCTTTTAACATGCTTCCCCAATTAAGCTATTTAGGCCTCAGATATCTAAAGAAATTGAGCTGTCCTACTTGTTGCCAATTGGTTAATTCCTTGATGATGGATAAAAGCTACTAACTGCTTTTGTTTTTAAATCTATGTTTTCTTCAGTAATAGCAATCTTTTAATCAGCTGTTACAAAGAAAACGCTTAATGCTCCGTAAGCAAATGCTCAAGAAAATCAAATGATTAGGAAGGTGAATGCAAGGAGGCTCTGTTCGGCCTGCCTGAGCACCTCCAACAGGACCCAGTGTGGCCACACGGAGGACCCAGCGGTCATTTTTATTTTATAGCCCCATGGTGGACACAAGGTAGATGTTCATAGATGTTTAGTGTTTAGGCTGAACTCAACTGAATTCCGAGGACTCTTAAGGTTTCTGACAAAATTCTCTCCACAAGATAAGCATTTCCAAGTTTCAGGAAATTTGGTTTGACAACCTCCACCTGTCAACAAGAGACTTAGCTGCCTTAGATTACCCCTGACTTAGCCACTGAGCTGGATATACCACATAACACGTCCACGGTTTCCTGGACAGTCAGTATATGGTTCGCTCACAAGAGCCCAGTGCAATCTTGCGTGGTGCAGCCTATTAACAGATAATCAAGTGCAATATTTCAGTTTGTAAACCTCACTTTAAATGATAGAACATACCGATCAGAAGGAAGCTTTTAGAGAAAAATCGATCCAGGGTAAAATCAATCTCTGATAAGAAACTAATATTTTTCGTTGTTGTTGTTATCTTTGAGGCCCACTTGATATTTCAAGACATTATCGATCACCAAAGTGTTTTATTCTAGAAGGAGGAGCCTGGTGGGGAGCTGTAGCTGTTTAGATCAGGGGTTGACAACTATAGCCTGTGGGCCAAATCTGGCCTGCCATCTGTTTTTGTAAATAAAGCTTTATTATAACACAGTCATGCTTATTCATTTATGCATTGCCTACGGTTGCTTCTGAGTTATAATGGCAGAGTTAAATAGTTATGACAGAGACCACGTATTTCACAAAGCCTAAATTATTTGCTATCTGACCCTTGACAGAAAAGGTTTGTTAACCTCTGGTTTTGATTTTTCAAATATATTCACTCTCATTCCGTCTTATCTCTAGTAAGACTACTTTTGCCCACCCCATGATGCTGGCTCGCCATATCATGGTGGACAGAGGCTGTGTCTATGCCCCTTGATTTAGGGCCTGCAGTAGAACAAACTCAACGTTTCTGCCCACTGGCTAGTCAATTAAACATGAATCTAGGCATACCTGTGGAGAGACTTTGCAGATGGAATTAAAGATATAGATCTTAAGTGAAGGAGAAGATCCTAGATTATCCAGTGAGCCCAATTTTACCACAATAGCCCTTAAAAATAGAGAAATTTGTCTGAGTGGAGTTCATCAGAGAGGTGTCGCAGAAGAGGAAGTCAGAAGAAATGCAGCCCAAGGGGAAGCTGTAGAGACTCAAAGCATGAGAAGGAATGTGGGTAGCCTCTAGGAGGAAAGGCGGGTCCCTGCCTAACAGTCAGAAGAAAAACCGGGGCCTCAGTCCTGCAAACACAAGGAACTGAATTTTACCAACAGTTGGAATGAACTTGGAAGCAGATTCTTCCCCAGAGCCTCTCGTAAGGAGCACAGTCCTGTTGATCATTTAATTTTAGCTCCACAAGACCTGTGTCACACTTCTGACCTATAGAACTGTGAGATAATAAACTTGGGTTATCTTAGGCCACTGAGTTTGTGGCAATTTCCTGGGGCATCAATAGAAAGCTATTATAGAGTCTAACATCTGACCTGCTTTGGCCAACGTGATGTTAAAAGGCAGGATTAAAGTAGAGGATGCAATTGTGCCAGGGCTTCCATCATCACCGTAAGAAATGTGGTTGAGATTTTTCCATCACCTGGCTAGCCTGACTGTCTAGAGGATAAGAGACCTGGACCCAACCTCCAACTTGGAGTTGAGCCCGACTGAGCCCAGTCTGAATCAGCCAACCCCCAGGCAACGCACAGATGCATAAACAGCATCGTATGATTGTTTCAAAAACCACTGAATTTTGAGATGGTTTGTTATGGAACATCAGGGTGGATAAATGATGAATACGGAAATTGGTACTGGAAATGGGTTACTCCCATTAAAAAAAAATCTAAACTATGTGGCAGTGGTTTGGGAAACAGACAGTGATTGATAAACAAACTACTATGGGCAGCTAGAGTAAAATAGCAACAAACAAGTAAACCAACAACCCAACCTCACAGAGGAGGCTGAAAAACTGAGAACCCATGTGACACAGTGGCAGACACTGATGAGCTGTTGCCCGCAATCATCTGGAAGATAGATGGTGAGCCTAAGGAATGTGTGGATTTGAGGGAGGAGATCTATGGCAAGATGTTGAAAGCTTGAGCTGTTGCTACAACTCCATTTGATGAGCTGTGAGAAAGAGAAGAACTCAGAAGAGATATGGCTATTTTTTTACCAACAACGTATTGAGGGAATATAGAACGTCCAGAAATCTTAATGTTGGAAATAAAATGGAATCTTACAAAATTGAAGATGTGGCCAGTATGATAGAGACTCGGTGAAAACATCAAATTTGTGGTGCTGACAGAAAGCTATGTCCTTAATATGAAAACCAAATCGGAGGAATGGCTACCACACTCTTTTGACTAATGAAAGAAATAATATAGCACTTAGTAAATCTTTGCAGCTGAACGGAAAGTCTTGCAGAAAGATCAGCGCACAGTCCCACAGAAGTCTGATGAGGCAGGAGTACTCATAATTGAGTCTGTATATAGAGAGAGGCATGTGTTGGAAATAATTGTGCGTGTGTTTTTGGCACATGGAGTTGATGTGAATCAGATACATAGAAGACCCACGCAGCTTTTGAGAGATCTATATTGTCAAAAGCACTGCTGGACATTTAACAATTTATTGTTCAATTTATAAACTGTCCTCTGAGCCCCCAAGATTCTAGAGACAGGAAGCAGTTTGGGAAAGCTGCTCAGCTCTTGAGAAAAGTATGTTCTCCGTTGGCTTCATCAGAAGTGGCCAATGAGGATGTTGGAAAAGAAAAGACCTTCCAGGGGGTGGAGTCAAGAGTGATGGCGAACAACAGACACAAGAGAGACCCATAGGGGGCAGAACTGGGGCCAGATGAAGGAACATTACTTACCTCCAGGGAAAAGGCACTTGACACTATTTTCCCAGTAGAATTTCAGACTTGCTATTATTAGTGGCAACTGTGTGTCTCCCATTCTTCCCTTTTCAAAGAGGGCTCCTATCCCTGTTCCACTATTGTGCGTTACATGTGGAGGGGACATAACACTTGTTTTTTATAGTTCTTTGGTTTTCAAATCAAGTGCTAAACTCAGAATTGATGTAGTCCATGAGAACCACCTGGGTTTTGAACCTGATGCCATGATTCAGTGACAATTTTGAGGGCGCTGGGATGAGATTCCTTCCACTAATAGCTACCTTAACTTTTGGTTTGATCTTGCAACTTTCACTGATCAATAGAATGTTATCAGAAGTGTCACAAATGGAGAGTGAACTGTCCTTACATGGTTAATCTTCTTCTCGTGTGCTTCTGCAATTGCCATAAGAGAAAGCCCTGGCTAGCCCACTGGTCCAAGGAGGACGAGAGACATATAAAGCAGACCAGGACCCAAACTGAAGCTTGAAGCTGATCCCAAGTGAGACCAGCCTAGATCAGCCCACTTCCAGCTGATCCACAGATACCTAAAGGTTGTTTTAGTCCACTGGGTTTTAGGGAGGTTGTTATAGCATTACTATAGCAAAAGCTAATAGTACAGAGATTTTTCCCCTTCTTCTCCCAAGAATTCCATCATTATGAATACCAATGGCAGATCCTGTATTTCCCGTTCTTTTTAATATGCTTCCCAAATTAGTCATGTAGCTGACAGAGCTCTACTTTGGGAGCCAGGAAACCTGGCTTCAAATACCAGCTCTGCCATATTATACTGGTTATATGATCTGAAGCCCATAAATTAATACTCTTTGAGTCTCAATTACCTCACCAGCGAAATAATGATAATCATCCTAACTTCATGGAGTTTTGTAAGGATGACGTGAGAGAGCAGATTTGCAGAAACAGTGTGTTGCCTGGGATAAAGTAGGGTCTGAATGTGAGTGGAGCCTAAATAATTGAAACGGACTACTGGAGGACTTCCAACTTTCTTTCTAGGCCAACAGTATCATGTGCTGAGCGACTCCTGGTCTCCAACACAATACCTACTCACTGATGCTTGTTTAATGATGACAGACATTTTTATTTCACTATTTGAGACAATCCTCACACTGGGAACGTTCCTGGAAAGGTTAACACATTGGGACTTAAATTTGTACTCTCTTGTGAATGACTAACATCAGAGCACATTTTAATTGATATCCATGGGAGATACACTAAGCATTTGGGTTTATGGTTGGGTTCCTAGTGCACAGAAGGTCAGCAAGTGGAAATGACAGAGAACACATCCCGTTAGTTCACAGCCAGGCAACATTTGTGTAGTGGCTGTAGTCCTAGAGAAAGATACCTGAAGAGTATCTGTATATGACAGAAAAAGCACCATGGCCACACTTTCCAAAAAACAGTGTAATCTAAGCACCCATGCAGAAAATCTAACAAAAATTGACCCAATTTATCGAAATGTATTTTTGAAATGTATTGTATATTTCTAAGTACAGTAAAAACTTTATATACCGGAACCAGAGCTTGAGATTTCTAACTTTAAAAGTTTTTCAATCTTTTACTACAAACTTTACTGACGATAAACATGTATAATACATTAATTTGCTTTCTTATTGTAGGAAATGAGAATGAGTAGGCTTATTTTATTTTTTTTTATTTGAGAATTCTGGGTAGTACTTAATCTCTGGGTCAGCATTACAAATGGGAAATCTCACAGTACAAGACTGAGGCCACAGCAGGTATCAGAAGTTGAGGTAAACGTCTGCTAATTACATTAAATACCCCGAAAATGAACTTTTTGATGAAGCCCGGAAATCACCTTATTTTACCCCCAAAGTGTAACATAAATAGAAATAAACAATAACAAAAAATACATGGTTCAGGATATTTTAAGATAATCTGAGACTATCTTATTTTTTCTTTTAAGTTTATTTATATTTTAAGGCTCAATTGGGTTTCAGTTAATTGCAGTTTTGCTGTATTTCCTCACAATGCCGTTTTCCTTACCATAACTCTGTAGATTACCAGAGTGCATTATTTCATGCACAATTTATTGCAGAGACAGGCAGTATTTATCAGTTCCTTCATGGCAAAGAAGAATCATCTGCTTGAAGGCCATCACTCACGCTGCTGTCAGCAGAGTGGATGAGCTGCATAATAAAAGAAAAGAAAAGAGCTCCCACAAATGCTGGATCTGTGATAACTTCATTAATTTGAGAATTAGGAGACTTTTAAAAATGAGAGGGGGGGGTGGACAATACCCAACCTTTTAGCAGAACATCCTAGATAAGATCCAGTCCAAGCCTTGCCTCATCCATCATTGTTTAGAATAAGCTTTCATGCACTTGACCTTAACCATCACTCTTTTTGTCAAGCCTGGGTGTCAACACAAAAGAAATTGGTTCATGGATGAGAGTCCTGAATGTGCATCTGATCACACTTCTTTCAGGCATTTACCTTCTCACAGTAAGGGATCAATTAAAACCAAATGGAGCAGATTTCTCTGGATATCTGGGTCGTCGATGTGGAATGCTATGGTTTGGGCAAAGAGGCATTTAACTGGAGAAGAGAGAAGCTTCTGGCTGGAGCACAAACGGGCCAGGCATGTATGTCATAAGCTGCGGGATGTAAACACATTCAGCACCGGACACAAAAGGACAAGGACACAAGAGACCGTCTGTCATGTCATTACCTGAATATCTAGCTGTATTATTTATAAACCAACTCGCAGCAGATGCTGTCTTTTTTAACACAAATTCTCCTTCCCGGGCATTATGTAGGAGGCCTAATTGTAAATGCCTATATTGTTTCTTTCCCCTACTGATTTATTGTCCTATAGACATCTACATGGGAACGCAGTGTGGAACTGTGCTGTTTTCTCTATTAATTATTTTTACTCTTTGATTGCTAATTTCAGAAGACAAACTTCTCACTGTTGACCTCCTCAGGAGTGGATTGTTTTACAACGAGGCTGTATTAGGGAAATGAGTCCCCAGTGAAAGCAGAAGGGCACGAAAACCTTGTGTCTTATTTACATTAACCCAGACACAAGTTTCCCAGTCTCTTCCCTCTTAAATCTTTACCTACTCGTAAAAGAAAACGTCATAGATCCAGGAACACTGATTCCACCAGAGTTACTGCACAATACTGCAGCTATTGTATTAAAATCAAAGTCTGCAAAAAAAATCATTGCTGTTCGACAATAAGCCACTATGCCTATCTCTGTACCGAGGATGCAAAACCACCAACCACCATACCGGGCATAGAGTAGGTGCTCAGAGTGTATGTGCGTTCTTAAAATTTAGAATCCGATATGGTTTCCAAAGTAAGCTTTCAAGATATAATGAGTTGAAATTTGGAAGAGAGGTTGGAATTCTCTTCCAGAGAAAACTTGGAAAGCTTTTGCTGTGCCATGGGGTCTGGTCAGTCCCCTTGACCAAATGCTGATTTGTACCTGTGGTTTCCCACCCACCTGCCCCCTGGGAGAGAATCGCAATCCCGGAGGAGCTCTCAGGGAAACTGACCCTTTCCACTCCCTTACCCTCACCTCCACTCAACGTGAGGATGCACTCTGTACAAGCCAGGCTGAAAGGCAGAATCCAGGGGCCGCTGCGGCCGTTGTCCTGAGCCCTGGTGGGGAGATAGGAATGCAGAAGATGAGGGAGTGTCTGTTGCCTGTTTCACGTGCTGCTGGTCCCTGCTTGGCCTCACACATTCCTCAGGAGTCCCACCTGAACTTGGCAGCAGTGTGAACTCAGACTTGGGATGGTCAGGACATACCGGCCATGTAACTCCAGTCTCTATCCTGTGCAGCAACCTGTTCTACCCTATGCCACTTAAAAGACCATCCAGCTTCTGCAGGGATGCCCCCAAGCATGGCAAACACACTCCCTCCTGAATGAGCTGCTCATTCTGTTTTGTACGAGATCGTTGGGGAGACCTTTATCGTACCAAGGCGCTGTCCAGAGGAGGCTTTGTCACTTTCACCTTTCTGTTCCGTCTGCTTTCTTAAGCCACATTGAGGGAGTTTAACTTTTCTTCCACGTGAATGGTCTCTTGAGTTATCGGATGAGGATGTGCAAGACCGTAGGGCCACATTTCATTCCTGAGCACAGGGGAGATAGTCACTTTCTGCCCACCATGCCTTGTTTCTCTCAATTTGGGGCAGAGGTCTTCCCATCCTGGGGTAGATTGAACAGGTGAGTCTGATGGGACAGGTAGAGCTTTCCACCATCTGGAGGCAGGATGAAGAGGCAGGTAGAAAGTGTGGAACTCATGTTCCTTAAACAGATCAAGTGGACGGATCATCTTGATGCTTGGTTTTCCCTAAAGATGTTCTTTATTCTACACCAGTGGAATCGTTCCATTTCAGGTACAAACGATCTGGGCTTGTAGGGCTGCTTCAGGTCTCAGGGACACCACCTGCTTATAAAGGCTCAGTGGTGTCGTGTGCAAAAGATCTGGTGACGTCTCTTCCTTCGTTGTCAAACTTCTCACCTGCCCTTTAGAGTGGGGACCTAAGAGGAGAGATACTCTCAGGGCCCCAGCACTGTGACTGTCATTATAATCGTGGTTCATTGATTGTTAAAGACCTATTTTTATGATGAAATGTACCAACAACCCTATACGCGCGCCCTCTCTCTCTCTCAGTCTCTCCTCTCTCTTCCCCGTCTTGGGCGCTCCCCTCAAGAGCACCGGCACATACGGCTCTGACTGTTGCTGTGGCAGTGATGACGGAAGATAAGAGGATCTAGGATTTGTTACTGATGATTAAAACCTAGACTTAGATCCAGTGCGAGGAGTGGGGGTGAGGCGGGCGTCATGCAAAACAAACAGGCTTTATCCGGAAGGCTGAGGAGAACCCAGTTTGCTAACCAGTAGAGTAAAAAAGGGACATGAGGGAGGTGGCAGCTGAGCTGTGAGGGGCACATGCTCAGTATTTCCCGGCCAGGTTAGATGTTCTGAGTCAAGGTTGGGGGGCCTGGGCAGAGACCTGCCTCCCTCCCCGCACAGAGGAGTAGACCCTACATCACTGCTCCGGCACTTAGAGTTTGACGTCCCTGCTTGCCGAGCTCCCTGGATAAGGAGGCTCCCAGGGAGATGCAGGACAGGAGAGGGAGCTTGGGGTGGGAGAGTCCTCTCAGCCAAAACCTACTGCAGTTGGTCAGCCAGCCTCTGAATAGCAGCTTTTGACATCTCAGTGGGTTGTGAGGGAGGTGTGGTCATCACAAATGAAACACACCACAGGGGGTGGAGGAGACCTCTGCAGGGCCCCTAATCAATTACTAAAAACACAGAGAGGGTCCAAGGAAAATGAGTGAAGGAGACAGATGCATGCTGACACTCAGTGGTATCGCTGGGCACCAAAGGAGAAGTGGGGGGATTTTCAACTTCACAGAGGACAGGGGTGATTGTTTTCTTTCATCAGCCGTTGCCCTCAGAAAACAAAACAGACACCAGAAGGGAAACAGTGACTATAGAAAAAAATACATATAGAGCTGAAAAGGATGAAATGGGAGGAATGGAATTCTGCTTTTATGAAATAATTTAAATAGTCTTGAATGCCCAAAGGGCCTAGGCACTAGATTATGTGTTACGGAGAGGCTGGTATCTCCCAGCTGGGATATGAAATGGGAGATGAATATTATTAATCATCCCTATTTGCTACATGTTAGGAAACCAAGGTAAAGTGAAAATGAGTGATTTTACCTCTGACTCACATGCTGTGCAGCCACAGAGCTGGGATTGACAGACAGAAACGAGATTCCCTGCAAAGCAGGCTGGTAGGGGTCATGCTGCTGACGGCAGCAATGCCCAGTGACCCACCTGGCAGAGGCTGGTCATCTGCCTGAAGAACCCTGTAGGTGTGGCCAGGGACTCCCATCCTGGGTCATGTCCGTAGGCAATTCACCTGCTTGGCCCAGCTTGGCCCCGGTTCACTTGGAGTGACCCTAAGGGACTGGGTTGTTATTGAACCTCATTGATCGACCTGAGGTTACAGAGAACAGACTAGAATATCAGATTCATTGGGGCAGGAATTGTCTGTTTATTTCACTTCTGTATCCCCAGGACCTAAACCAATGCCTGGGGCTCAGTCCGTATTTGTGGGATCACACTGACTGCTTTCTCCGTGCTGGGCAGTGACAGGCAACAGGATCTGAATGATGATTAAGGCAGCCATTCTCCAAGTGGTCTTGTAAGGTATTAACAGGTGTTCTGAAGGGGTCGGGAGAAGGAAGTTCTTGGTCCAAAGAAGTATGGGGAATGCTAAGTTTAGCTTTCCATTGGAAGGATTTCTCATAGCCTTTAATAAGTGAATATGGTTTGTGAATTTCCAAGGCAGGGATGGATTTGCATCATTTCCCAAGTATAATTGATGGTAAAAAACCCCTCTCATCCTTACATACACCTTTAGAGTGTATTGCTAGCCATGTTTGTTCCTTGGAAAAAGCACAGTTCCTGCCCTCAAGTAGCTCACAATCTTCTTGGCGGTCACATCCATCCAAGCTCTACCAAGGAATAGCTGGTCTCATTGATGCTTATTGGTCTTAGAGATGACCAGGATCACAATTAAACTATGGCTGCCAATTATTGTACCCACGCTGGACCCTACATACTGCTTCCTACTTGGTACCCCACCAGCCTCCAGCTGCAGCCGTTGGATTCCCTCCACTGGGAAGGCTGGGACACGAGGCAGAAGGCCTGGTCTCCCCAGACAGAGTCAGCTCTCACTCTAAGCACAAGCCCACGACCTGACATTTAAAGCCAAGATTGAGTCAGACACCTGAAGCCAGTTCTGTTCTCGGTAACTCTGACCCAGTAATACAGGGTCTAAATCCTGCCCCCATGCTTGTCCTAGATACAGAAATGAATAACAGAGAAAACAACTCTTTGGACCTCACAGCCTTCATCAGGCAGAGCCCAGAATCATCAGCGTGTGGCGTCCAGAGTCCCCATATCTGAGCCTCCGTGTCACACGTGGAGGGCTGTCCAGGCTCTCAGGCAGTGAACTCTACCCTTGCTGCAGTCTGAATAAATCACCGGTGCCCTTACTGAAGGGAGTTAATTGCGTTTGGAAATACTCCAGGTACCAGGGTTTGTTTGGTCAAAGACGTGGGCAGGGATAGAGGAATGGATGCACCCAATTTCACGAAACGCACATTAAGAATAACAGGGCCCGCGTTGCCTAATTTACAGTGGATTCCCCCCACACTCCTCCCTGCGTTCCTTTCCAGGCGCAGAATGTGAGAGGAACCGTGGCCGTATTTTTCTTTCAGGTGTAACAGTCTGTCAGTATCAAATTCTCTCAGTCAGTGGGGAGCAAATAGTGTTGATTTACTGAAAATCTGGGATTATGTCTGCTCTGCAGTGAGTGTAGATTTAAGAGAGGAGAGGTAAGAGGTCTCCGAAAGGTGAAGAAAAACACAAATGAAAGCAAGCAAGGAAAAAAATAGCTTGACAGTTAAGACATAGTGCAGCCACCGTCCACATCTTCTGGAAAGAAAAGCCCAGAAATAAACTCTCACACACACACACACACACACACACACACACACACACACACATGCACGCAGGAATGTGCATGTACATCGGCTTTGAGCCCATGGACTGGAAGGTTTGCAACCTTTTCAGTTAACCTCTTTCTCTTCGGGCATCACAGGAGTGTCAACGAGGCTCCAATACTGTCATGTTTCCTGCTGCAGAGAAATTGTGACAACAGACTCAAAGTTTTGTTTCGGTTTTTCAGAAATGGCTTTAGGGCTTCCCTGGTGGTGCAGTGGTTAAGAATCCGCCTGCCAATGCAGGGGATACAGGTTCAAGCCCTGGTCTGGGAAAATCCCACATGCCGCGGAGCAACTAAGCCTGTGCGCCACAACTGCTGAGCCTGCGCTCTAGAGCCCTCAAACTGCAACTACTGAGCCCGTGTGCCACAATTACTGAAGCCCGCGCACCTAGAGCCCATGCTCCCCAACAAGAGAAGCCACCACGATGAGAAGCCCATGCACCGCAACAAAGAGTGGTCCCCGCTCGCTGCAACTAGAGAAAGCCCGTGAGCAGCAACGAAGACCCAACGCAACCAAAAAAAAAAAAAGAAGAAAAAAAAGTAGAAATGGCTTTGTGTGGAGCAAAGAGGGAATTCTTTCCTTCGAGGGCCCTCTGACGCTTGACTACATTCCTGGACCTTTTTGTCACCAATATTTCATTATCCTGATTGCGTCCCTAGTCTCCTGGTCCTTTTCCCCTTTACCTTAAAATAACTGTCTCCCTGCGGGTTATTTTACCTCAGGAGTGTTTTCTAGAAACCCCTCAGAGTTCTTGTTTTCCCCTTATTATTTTATTCTTCTTCCTCTTAATCTTGTTTGAGAGCGAATGTGAGAACTAAATGGAATTAAAATACGAAGAGGAAAAAAACAAACCAACCTTGGGACAGTACGTGAGAGATTTTGAGAAGGGATGTTGGCACCTTTCGCGTCTCTGGGATGAGGCTACAGGCAAAGGCTGATAAGGACAGGGTAGTATAAGTGGTGGCAAGCGGCCAGCGTGCAGGCTGTTGGTGATTTCACCCCCTACCCCTCCCTGACCCCCACCAGCCCCTAGAGGTACCTCTGGACTTCAGGACAGTTGGCAGGTGAGCAGTGACTGTTACCATCGTGGGTCCCAGCAGTGTCACAGTGGGTCAGCCATGGAAGAATCTGATGAGAAGGCAGGAGCTGAGGCCTCACTGGGCAGCTGGAAGGGGTTAAATGTGGTATTTGTGCAGGTCCCTGGTAGCTACAGAGGAGAAAGACGTCAGGGATGGGTGAGAGGAGGCATTAGTAACCCCCATCACTGTGGCCACCAAGAGACCTGGGCACCGCTATGTGAGGTAGAAAAGGGAGAAGGAGAAGGAGAAGAGGAGGAAAGAGGGGGAAAGAATAGTAAAGAAGATGCCACCATAGCATCAAGTAATTCTGGACAAGAACACAGAGCTATCCAGCTGTGAAAGCAATGCCATTGTGTCTCTTTATTTTTTTAATCATAAATCCTCAGTCTCCCGAGTTGGGATTCCCATGTTATTTTGCCAAGTGGACTCTCTGAGCCTGTGATTCTCCAAGACCTGCCTCTGAGGTTAGGATGGAGGTCATCTGTGAGGAAGTGTGGATTCTGCCACTAGGGCCTGCGAGACAAGCCCCTGGGTTGAGCGGCCCTGTGTCGTAGCTTACCTGGAAGAAGTCTTCGGTCATAGCTCATGTCCCAGAGTGATTATCAGTAACATCCCCTTTCACTCTTGAAAGTGTCCTGGTTTTAATGATGAATTATGTGGCCAGACTACATATAGGCAAATGGTGGGCCTCTTTTATGGGCTATCAACCACCACTCTCTGTTGAGAATAAAAACTACCTGAAAAGGGCTTCCCTGGTGGTGCAGTGGTTGAGAGTCCGCCTGCCGATGCAGGGGATACGGGTTCGTGCCCCGGTCCGGGAAGATCCCACATGTCGCGGAGTGGCTGGGCCCGTGAGCCATGGCCGCTGAGCCTGTGCGTCTGGGGCCTGTGCTCTGCAACGGGAGAGGCCACAACAGTGAGAGGCCCGCGTACTGGAAAAAAGAAAAAAAAAAAAAAAAACTACCTGAAAAGAGTTAAGAGCAAAATGAAACTCCAAGGCGAAGAATGACTCCTTCAAGATCACTTCTCTTTCTCAGAGACCAGAGCAGTTAGACCTGAGAAGAGGCCCCCCATTCATGCATACTCGGGTCCCATTTGGACAGTATTTCTTTTCTTTTTTATTCCCTCATTTTTTTTTTTTTTTTTTTTTTTTTGGTACACGGATCCAGTTATTCAAGCACAAGAACCTGGTTGTGACCAATGTGCTTCACGAAGCAGTGTGACAATGACAAGTGTAACAGTGAGACCCACATTACAGTGGGCCCAGCAGTGGGACCCCCAAGGGAGAGCGGGGTCTGGGCTGGAAGAGGGCCCTTGAAAACTTTAGCCTTAAGGGCGTCTTTCACTTTATTCTCAGAACCCAGGAAGAATGCTGGAGACTCTGAAAGAAAACAAGTACAACTCCTCTCAGATTCTCCCCGTTCTGCACAGAGCAACAAAGCCTGCCTTTTTTACATTTCAAAAGAGGCTGCTCTCTCTTTAAAAAGTAGGAGCTACTTGGTCTGTGGCGGCTGCCTTTATCAACCATGAAGTTCCCAGCAAGGTGCTGTTAGTGCCTGATTAAACCTCATACCAACCCCGTGTCCCCCATGGTAACCAAGACATCCGCTGAGACCGGGAGCGCTGATTCGGTTTAATTGCCCCGGCTCTCTGTGATGGCCGGATTTCTTGTCTCTCAAGGCCCGGAATGGAAATCCATGTGATCAGATGAACTATCTGGGTGTCTTGACAGATCTGAAATATGAATATGGAGATGGCATTGTGCTCCGCAGCGACTTCTGAAACCCCAGTGGTAAAATATGACCTGCCACTGAAATGATTTCAGGAGTGTGTGATTCACGTAAAACCCATTTTCCAATGCAACACTAATTGTTAATAAATCAGACCAAAAAGAGAGAGAACAAGTGTGTGTGTGTATATAAATACATATAAGATACTCATATGTATATGAGATATGCATATGTATATACACCCGTCTCTATGCATAAATATAAAGGACTCCATTTGGACAGTATCTCCTTAGATACTGTCTTTGGATTCTTGCTTTTGGGGGGATTTATAGGATAATAATAACTTGTATTTACAAAACATCATACTCCAAGGAATTCACACACTGAAAATACCTGGTTTATTCTCCTTCTTCTACAATGAATGAAGAAATAGATGAATCCGCGGTGTCTTTTATTCCCTAGAGAGGGAAAACAAGGCACTGAGGGAGGCAGCGATGAGGGAGAATTAGAGCCAGCAATCCCCTGGAATCTGCACCCCATTTCCTGCTCTATCAGAAGGAGGTATGCAAGGGAGAAATCAGACAAGACGCCCTAACAAACCCCAGGGTCACTGGATTCCTCGTAAACCTTCCCTTTCTTCTGGAAAGTCATCAAATGCAAAGACAGTGACCCTAGAAGATGGAGGGGTCACTTAAGAAGCACTACAGAGCTAGATTCTTGACTTTCTTCTCCTCAAACTCCCGCTTAGAAATTGCCCCTCCAACAACCTCCCACCTCAGACTATTTGCTCCAAGATTTTTAATCTATCGAACCAAGTAATGGGGTACAGTTACAACTTGAGATCTACTGGTCATACCGACTAATCCCTGTGATGACCACGACATCGTTCCCATCAAGTTAACCATCCTTAACACATGGGACTTGCTATATTTCCAGCCAAATCAAAGAAATTTTACTGATTTCTTTTGCAGCCCTGTTCTGAGTAAGTATGTGATTTCCATTAGGCTTTTTGAAATATGTAAAATATATAGTCTCCCATTACTACCTTCAGGACCTCTAGGTGTTTGGGGATCCCTTCCTGGGAATCACTCCTACGCCCAAAATGAGTTTGAAGATGAAAATTATTGCTAAGGGGAAAAGAACTGTTGGTGTAACAAAATATTTAAAAGCAAAATTTTTTTCCACCTGGCCTGGTCAGGGCCAAGAAACCAAGAAAAGGGTGTTTTCAAAATAAGAGTAACTGCTTTAGCAAAATGTGTAAAACTGAGACATGAGGCAAAAAAAAGAGAAGAGCGTTCATCTAAGAAAGAAGAGGAGTCTCTTATGTTAAGCTGTTCCTCCTGAAATAACATTTCCATTCAGCTGGGCAATTTTCTGACCTCCCCGAACTTTATTAGGTTTTTGGCGATTACCCCGAGGAGATCCAAAGAAAGGCAGGTAAAAGTGACACAACTGACCTGCCTAGCGTGACAGAAATAAAGGAAGCTGCACACAACTTTTCATTAATTAACGTATTTTTTCCTCAGTGCTATAAGGAAGGAAATTGTAAATTTGTAATCAGGCAGATCTCTAAGTTTTCCAAGAATGGTTGTTCCCCCGCCCCCAACTAGAGCAAAAAGACAATATGTTGCACTCTGTGCAGACCCTGCTGTGTTTCCTATGTTACTCAAGTAAGTTTTCAGAAATAGTCATAAATCTCTCTCTGTTTATTATTAATTCATTTTGAGAAACTTTCTTTATTCTAAACCTCCAGGATCTGTTTAAAAGTTTCCTGCGTGTAGAGTTTCATGGAGAAAGTCTGACGGGGAACCAAATTCCACCAGTGGTTTGGTGGCGTCGGAGCTAGGCCATCAGCCAGAACATTCTACCATGTCAGCAGTGAGCACTGTTTGGGGCCCTTTCTGCAGAGAAGGTTAATGGACACTCCTTTCCCCAACACTATAAGGACCAGTTCCTAGAAAGTGGACAGAGACACCTAAGTCACCCTGGGGATAAAGCAATCACCTTGTTAATAACAGAAAGCAGGGTTATCAGTACTACTTAATTTCCACTAACTAGTTAATGCAAATAAGGATAGCTAATAGGCAAGATTTTGCCTTTATTCCATTTATAGAGTTTCTCCACCCCAATTGTATATGTAAAAGCCTCCTGAATGGAGTCCCTTATCATTTTAGTGCACTGATGGATTACGCAGAATCCGATTTGCATTTCCCTCAAGGAGAAGCCCTTTAAAAATAGCTGTTGCTCTCTAAAGATGTCAATTACGTTTCTCCTGCAGGGGGCGCAGTGGATGCAGGAACCCAAATCCGCCTCTAGGAGAGGAGGCCTGGAGGAGTAGCATGAAACTAAGGAAAGGAAATTTGACAGTTGGGTATTTGGAAAGTGTTCGTACAGTCCACTCTCGGAGACCAGGGAGGTGTCTCTCAAGGGGGAGTGGTAGAAACCCCACAATCAGAGGCATTTAGAAGGAGGCCTGGCTGGAGCTATGGAAAATTAACCATAGGAAACAACTGAGCCCTGGCAGGGGAGAGGGGAGACAAGTTTAAGAGCTCTTTCCAGCTCTAATTTCTAAGAATCTGATTAGAGTACAGAGGAAAAAAAAAAAAAAAGAGAGAGAGAATTTGAAAGGGGGGGGGTGGGGGAAGGAACAAAAGCCAGAAAAGAGCCTAATGTAATAACGTTAAGGCACACAGTTAGCATACACACTGCGAAACCCCTAAGCCTCATCCAGCCATGGTCCCATTCCAGTTGCCACCAACCGCTGGGTGTCTTAAGAGAACTCAGGTGGGCCGAGGGGAGACCTTTCTGAACTTACTCTGAAAAACACTGAGAACTTGAGAGCCATTTGTCTTAACAAAGTGCTGAAAGAGGAAGCCCGTGATGGGGCAGCAGCTAAGGTTCCTTTCCAGGTTCCTTTTAATCAATGCAATACTGTCGAAACAGTCTACTTGCCTCAGCAGAGAAGTCTGGACTTAAGCTTTGGGCTGGCTTTTTCTTTAAGGACTTCCAGAGATACCACAATGGCACATGATTTCCCAGATTTTTAGCATGCCTAGTCATAGATAATCTGAATATCCAGGGTGCCAGCTACTTCACGCTCCTGCCTTATTAACCTTCATTTAAATCAGCCCAGGTTAAATATCTGAGTCATATAGTGTTCCAGCATAAATGAGCAAAGCCCATATATTTATAACTGAGCGAGTGTGTGTGTGTCAAGGATAGTAGATATTTCCATACTTCTGATTTTATTAACTGGTCGAAAGAACTGTGACCCCAACTGAGAGGGAACGAGGTTCCAAAAAAGCAGTTTTTCTGAGCATGTACAGACAAAGGAAATAGTTTCCTTACGGAAAGAAATCACTTGAAAGCTTTTAGGCCAGACCCTGCTCTGGCTCAGATTTCCTTTCTTTTAGCCCTTTGATGAACCACTCATATGGAGATGCAAGTGTCTCGTGCCTGGTTTGAATTTAAGCTGTTGCTGACTTTAGTGGAAAACTCTCATAAACTCATAAAGAAACAGGCTTTCTTCCTTTGCTTCACCACTGCCGATCAATTTCTGATATGTCCTTGGATATTCATCTTGAGTCATTCATGTCATCAACATGGCAGAAAACAAATTTGTTCCCAGGAGAGGTTGAATTCATTCTGCTCCTTTCTCCTGGAGCTCTGAGCATTGCCGTTTCTCCTTCATGCGTAGATAGAGGGTGGGGTAGAGATGGAGGACAGCTGGATTCGGGAAGGTGAAATGGAACAGGAAAGATGCTTTGTGACACCTGCTGAAGATCTCGTATCTTCATGGCAGAGTTATGACCGGAACAGTACCACGTGGATCCCATCCAGTACCCCATGCAAGAAGCTATATTCTCCACGTGCCTTTCTTCAGGAATGAGCTGGGTATGGAGTATAGTTTTAAAGAAAAGGTTTTGCTTTCAAAACAAGACTCTTTTTTCTGGTCACTTGAGAATCGCGTTCTGAATAAATCGCCGCCCCCCGCCCCCGCCAACCCTTTGCTGGGCTCTTTGGTGGGAGTTGAGAGGCTGGGATGCCCCAAGCATTTTGTTCAGGAACCTGCGTTGCCTTCAGGATTGTGTGGTTAAAAACCAAGAGCCTTGGAATCAAGCCAGTCTGGATTCAAAGCCCAGCTCTGCCCCTTAAGTGGGTAACTTTGAGCAAGTAACTTAAGTCTTCCTGGTCTTCAGCTTATCTGTGAATTTGAGAAATTGTCCCCAATTTATAGGTAATTGTGAGGATTAAATGAGATTGCATTTCTAAATCTCCCTGTCTTGGCTTCATTCTTTCTCTCTGACCCTCTGCTCTTGTTGATAACTTTGCAAATTCTCCTGGCCCTACATAACTACAACAATTGTGTCCAGTCCATCCAAGAATATCCCTAGGGTATATGGGGCCCAAGGCAAATCACACTGTGTGTCCCTGCTCCCATCATGCTTACAAAGACACGATCAGATTTAAGTGAATTTAAAAGGCAGTTTTGAATTGAAGAGGAGTTCATCACCAAAGGAAAAGTCTAAGAAATACTTGTGGAAGCGGGAAAAGGGGACATCAGGATGGCAGTATCGAGGGCTGTGACATACCTGTCCTGGATTTTCCATCCAAGTTTCCCCACCCGAGGCTGCACGGATCCCCAGGGGCTCCCGCATCATGCTCAGAGCTTGATCACTACAGCAGTACCCAAGGGTCCCCTGGCCCAGTGTGACACCCTGATGGGCCAAAACCTTCAGGGGTGATTGCCAGAAACACTTCTCACCTCCACAGATGACAGTTTCTGAACTTCAGGAGGCTTGTTGCTACAGTTCCTTCAAAACATTTGGTTATAAATGAGCCAAGTAGACTTAGGATGGAGCAAATCTGACAGATCGCTACCCACACAACTATTTCAATTAAAAAATATGTAATCCATTAAAAACAAAAACAACATAGAGGATGTCACTATATAGCAGAGGCTTCAGCGTGAAAGTAAGCCACTGAATGTGTTGAATGCTGTATTTGTTTCCTATGGCCGCTATAACAAATTACCACAACCATAGTGGCTTAAAACCACACGAATTTATTCTCTTACAGTTCTGGAAGCCGGAAGTCCGAAATCAGTTTCACTAGGCTAAGGTCAAGGTTGACACTGGACATCAGGGCTGGTTCCATCTAGAGCCTCCAGGAGGAGCATGTGTTTCTTGCCTCTTCCAGCTTCTTGTGGCTCTAGGCTTCCTTAGCTTGAGGCCACACCCCTTCAGTCTCTGCCTCTGTGGTCACATCGTCTTCTCTCCTGCGGCAAGTCTCCCCCTGCCTCCTTTTTATAAGACCACTAATAGTGACATTTAGGGCCCACTGTGTAATCCAGAATAATCCCCCGATCAATTACATCTGCCAGTCCCTTTGCCTATAGGGTGACAGTCATAGGCTCCAGGGATTAGGATGTGGATGTCTTTGGGGGCCATTACTCAGCCTACCACGAACGGGAATCCTCTTCATAAACAACTGCAAGCAGTTGTCCTATTAAAATGTGTCCTTTGCCCAACTGAATGGAAAAACGATTCTCAGGCACCCTAATTTTCTTTTTTCATTTTCCATCTATAATCAGCTTCGAGGCCAGTATACTACAGGAGCATCATTTCCCGCGATTGCCATTGCCTTTGCCATCTCAGGAAAGGAGCCGAGAAGTGGCTTCTAAAGGAATGAACCACCTAAGACCTTCCTCTGCTCTATTCAGAATTACCATATCTCAGTCATTTTCCATCATATCAGAGTTGCCAAAGTGCTCCAGACCTGGCAAGAAAGCATGTCCTTTTCCAGACACATACAAACCTAAATATATACCCCCTTCAGGGACAGACACATGGCATTTACGCCCGGAATGGTTGTCCAGTTGAGAAGCAGGAGGTTGAAAGGGGACAGCTATTTAAAAGTCACTCTGATATGACCTGTTCCCCAAACAATTCATCTCTGGGTCGCAACCATTGTTGCTAGGTGACATAACATTTATTACTGTCGTGTCCTGGTCTCCTTGGATTGGTAACAGACATATCTATTCCTCAGAGTATGAGCAAAGTTGATAATGTCCTCTTACTCTAGGCGAGCTGAACTTGAACCTCCAAGAGACTGGTTGACATTAAAACTTCGCAACACCTATCATTGTCTGTCACCTCCCGAGATAAACTCTCTTGTGATGGGTTTCTCCCATCACCAGCCGCTGATGCCATTTTATTCAGTCTCTTTTGTAGACTGTCTCTTGGGTCCCCGACACTGCCTGGCTTGCTGAATTCGGTCATATGCTCAAAGTTAAATTCACAGACCTCAAGACCTCGGAGTGTGGTGGGATAGGAAATAATCAGAGGATCTGGACAGAGTAAGACTGTCAGAGAAACTGCGAATCAGCAAAAGAATGAAAGCCCCTTGACCCTGAGCACATCTGCCACGTATTTAATCCCACGTTCTTGCCAAGCCCTGAAAACCCAGGCTGGGGAGACATGTGGGTGGCGTGGGGTGATGCATTCTAGGAGAGCTAGAGGTGAGAAGCCTGGCAGGCGGCCACCCTGTGGTCCACTCTCTGGGAGGGAACCGTTGGTTGCAGGGGAGGGGACGCTGTGAGCCATGAGGACAGTCTTGGACGCAAACCTAAGGGTCTGGGGGAGTGTCTGGGTGACCAGCCGCCAGTTGTACTGTATTGATTTTATTTGCTGGTTACTTTGCCAGCTGGCTCTAGACCAAAGGAAGGAAAAGAGGCTTCAGCTTTTCTTTGGGGTCCTGATCTCGAGGTGACATTAAGAAGATCGCGCCATTTGGGGGGAAGTCCGCCAGCGAGATCCTGAGTGGATCTTCATTTCCACATTCTAAGGTCAAATTGAAAATAAGCCAGACACAGAAAGGTTTTGTTTTGGGAAATGCCAGAAGGACCTTTGTGCTAGAGCTCCACCTACTTCTGCAGCCTCATTTTCACTCCTCCCCGCCCGCCCCCTCCGTCCCCCTCAACACACACACAGACACTTTTAGCTCCAAGAAGTCAGAGGATCTACTTTCAGTTTCTCTTCATTCTTCGCATATTTCTCATCTAGGTCAGATGTCACTGTCTCTTGGATTCTTTCCTGGATTTCCCATTCTGGGTTAGTTTACCCTTTCCAGGCCTCTCTCAGCATCCCTCACACTGTTCATTACACGAGGTACTAGAATACATAATTTATCCATCTTTCTTATTAGACCTGAAAGTATGTGAGGGTAGAATTTTATCCTTATATTCCCAGCTGGTACCTGGTCAGCATGCAATCGGTGTTGGTGAGGAGATGGCACGGATATATCAGACATTCCATTTGTATGTGGAAGAGACCTTTAAGCGTGAACCTTTGGTGCCAAAGCATGTGTGATGGATACACTAGAAGGAACAGGTACGAAGCCACAGGGCTTCACCACACATCATTTCCTTTAAAGAAAAGTGGCCCTGACTGAGTTTTAAAATTTCAGTTGCTATATTGTATTCTTTCGGGGAGGTGAAACTAGGGTGCAGGAGGGGCGGCAAGATAACCACATATGTTCCGAGCCCGGGAAACTTGGCTGTCTTGGAGATACCAGCAGGAATTCTGCCCGCGACAAGTGCTCCATACTGAATGCACCTATGCCAACCCCATCAGATCTCCCCTTGGCAAGAATACAGGAAAGTCAGAGACCAGAGAAAATGCTCTGAAATCCTCTGAAATATTGCATGGACTCACCTACATTTCTTAGACTCTCATTAGTTAGGCTGGAAGCCTGTGATTTGTTCTGGTCAATGGACTGCAATTGGAAGTGACATGTGTCACCTCTGGGCCAAAGCATAGAAAAGTAGGTATGAATTCTCTGAACACTCTCTTCCCTACTGTGGTGGTCATGGAGGACTCATGTTGCCATGGCAGAGCAAGAGGATCAAAGTAGCTTGGATGCTTGAGTCACCGCACGGAGAACAGCTGCCTTGGAGAGGTGCCCAAACCCACAGAGGAGTCTGCATAAGTGAAATATAAATGTGTGTTGTCATGAGCCACTGAGATTTGGGGTGGCGAATGGCCCATCCAACTTTAGCAGGCAAGTTGTCCTAAAACACTCTCTTGCATACTTATGAAGTAGACCACTACTCAGTGCCAGAAGTATCGACATGAGTGTGACTGTCTCTTCTCCTTCATGGGAATCAGCCTGTACCTTTCGTTGAGAGCCCAAGGAAACTGGCAGGCTGATAGGCCCAGGGTGAATTCACTGAGTGTGTTGTGGGCCATATACATCTGTGCACCTTCCTTACACAAATTCTTCAATTTTGGCCTCACAAATCAGTCATCAGATGGCAGGGAGAGACGTAAGGGAGGGTAGTCGTGGCATCAGTTATTTAACACTTTTGGACGTCTTGTCACAAGCCTTCAATAGGACCCTACCTCTCAGAGCATTGTTTGACCTCCTACATGTGTTCTTTACTTAATATTTATTAAATGCTTAATAATTACAAACTCCTATTTGGTGCAAAGGTGTTTTCTTGGCCAGCCTCCTGAATATGCCCATCCCATATGGACACTGGTCGGCATTCACGGGCCACTATTTACTGATTCAAATGCCAGACCTCTACACAGAGCAAATGTTCAAGGCAGTCCGAACGAACCAATGCATTGCATTCCCGTCTTAGCCTACCTACGATTTTACCAGCACAGAATCCTCTAGCCTGAGCTAGAGAAAGCAATCCCCTTTTAAGGAAACACCCACCTGGTTGTTTGCAGCGGGCTCCATCAGAAATATTCTAGAATTTCTTTTCCTAAGAAATAAGTGGTTATTACATAGACCTAGAAGGGAAAATGAATTTGATTTGCTAACAGGCTTAGAAGATAGAGTCCTCTCCCCATCTTCCCTTTCTCTCTGTAAGCACCGGGAGGCATTTCCTATTAAAAATTTCAGCTCTGCTTCTTATCACCTTTGCCCTCTTCCCCGCTCTGACTTTAAATTCAGGAGATGGTTTCCCTGGGGAATATAGATCCTGGTGCCACGTGATCTGGCCTAAAGGGTAGTATGACAGAGCAAGACAAAGGGGCACGCTAACCTTGCCTTCTCCCAGCCGGGTCCACGCCTCCCACCGGATGCCGAGGCCCTGCAGTGCGTGGGCTCAGCAGTCTCTGTAGCACCCGTTAGTTTGTGTGATTCAGTCTTTGGCAAGGCCGGTTCCAAGTTGGAAAGGGGACGTGGAATTAGCAAATTTCTGGTGTTTAGAAGGGACTGGTGAAAAATGTATTTTTTTATGGCTTTTATTGCTTTAATATTTTTTTTTTTACTGTAGAATTCATACTTGCTCATTATGGAAAAATTTTTTAAAAATACAGAAAATTGAAAAGAGAGAAAAGCCATGTTTTAATCTAGCCATGCAGATGCTGCTATTAACATGCTGGTCTGAAACCTCTCTCTATGTGAGTGTATGAGTGCGTGCGTGTGTGTGAATTCATGTGTATTCAAGTATATTTATATATAATTGTGTATACTTAATAGTATCATCATAACCTTATATTAATTATCTTAAGAAATCAGAATTTCCATTCTGAAGGCAACCATATAAGGAAAAACAATAAATATAATACAGTTAGGAAAATATCTTGATGTATTGCTCAAAGTTGGGCAGTATGACTTGAAAGTCATGATTGACAAGAGACCAGTAGACCAAAGAGGTGGCTGAACCACAGGTACTTAGAGATCAGAGATGGAGTTGTAAAAATGGCAGAAGGACATTCTGAGACATTTTAGGAAAATCTAGCATTGATTTGGATTTTTCTTTTGTGTGGCAGTGAAATGTAATCCTTCTCACTAGTTCCCCAAAACTCCAGTGCCTTCTGTGATGCTTTCTGGAAGACATCAAGGGAAGATGCTCTGTCCCACTTCTGGGGTGATATGCTGGGATGTCACCCCTGGATAGCACAGGGAAGGACAGGATTACTCACTGACCTACTTCAGCACCAGCAGGAGTTCAGAGCCAGAAGGAATGAGGAACAAAGTAAGCTTCCGCCCCCTCCATGAACACCTGGACCTCAGGAAGAGCCTCTAGAGAGAATAGGAGAAGAGGAGAAAATGCAGAATGGGGTTGGGGTGAACTTAATGTGAATTCCAAAGGGTCAGGTGCTTTGGCCTTCATCTAGATTATATGCATTTAGTTTTAAAAGGTGGCATCATGCTATTTCTGTTATTTCACACAGCGGATTCTCACATAACAAATATTTCAAAACCATCCATGAAAATATACCCCATAAACATCATCATGTTAGTGTGGCAGTGAGAGATCAGCTAGCTAGTTATGATCGATGTTACTGACATTCTTCAGTACTGATTCTCTCTCCTTCTAAATATCAAAATATGAAGACCCCACTTCTCACCCCCTTGCCGTTGGGCATGGCCGTGCGATTAATTGTGAGCAGAAGCGACAAGGGCTGCTTCTTGGTTGAAGGAGTGAAAGACAGCAACCGAATCCCCAGTCTCCCTCTTCCCTGTCTTAGCAATCAAGGAGGAGGCCTCGTCTTGAGATGATGGTGCCAAGGGTTGACGGTGGTCTGATTTGCTGAGTCATCACATGGAGGACCGCTGCTTGTAACGCTGTCCACACTGTGTGTGGGCAAGAAATACACTTGTGTTGGTTGAGTCACTGAGATGTGTGGAGTTGTTACTGCAGCATTAGTAAGCTTACCTCGACTAATATGTTAGTCACCAAATCCATTTCCTCCTTTTCCTGGGTCCCCAGCCAGACCGTCTTTCCCAGACTTCCTTGACTTTGTGGCTGAGTTTTAGCCAATGAATGGTGAGCAGAAGTTATGCACGGTACCCTTGGCTTCAGATTGGTGAAATGTGGGACTACCTTCTCTCGTCTTTTTCCGTTTCTGCTGATGACCATGACGCCTAGGAAATGAAGAAGCCCCATGTTTAAAATGATTATGGATCCTTGAAATACTGCTTGGAGGACAGCTGCCCACCATTTGGAAACACTTGTGTGAAACTCTGAGTGAGAATAAATTTGTATCACGTTTGAACCATTCCACATTTTTGGTGCTGTTTATAACAGCAGCTGGCATTACCTTAACTTTTAAAGAACTTGATGAATGTGTTTCCATAACCAAAACCTAAAATAGATGTCATCTGGCTTAGGGTAAAATGGCGAATGGCAAGGAAACTAGCCGTCTAGGGGGCTGAGTACTCCATCACGCATTGGCAAAACACTTGGTAAAATCGTTGTCTGCAATAACTTGGAAGGCTGACCAGCTCCATACCGAGACTGTTAACTCAGGGAAACTGTTGGGAAGTGTCCGTTTGAGTGTGTGATGGCCACTATTATCTGATCCTAACAAGGTCTTATGAGAAAAAGATGTGCTGATGCAAGAGCTGGCTAGTTTTCCAGCAGAGATGAAAGGGAAAGGAGAGAGTTCATGTTGGACTGAATGTGAGGGAGAATGAAACTTCTATCATGTGGGTATTTTTGGTTTTGTCTTTTACAACAGTTGTCATTACTGTAACTAATATGGCTGCATACTATTTTATTGTAAGAATATATCACAATTTGTTTAAACAAACCCCTATTGATGAACAGTTGGGATGTTTCCAGTTGTTTGGCCGTTGTAAAAAAGCTCTACTTTGAACATCCTGGTACTATATACTTTATTTATTTTTGATTATTTTCTTAAAATTTATTCTTGTATTTGGAAGTACAGGGTTAAGGATAAGAATATTTTATATTTTGCCCAAGTTCCCATAACTAAATTTACATCATTTTGAAATCCTACCAGGATAGCCTCATCAGAAACATTATCAATATTTTTATTTTAAAAGAAATAAGCAAAAAAATATAAAGTCCCATTCTTGTTTTTTTTTTTTCTTTTGTTATTAGTGAGGTCTAACATAATTTCATGTGTTTACTGCCACTTGCGGTCATTTATGTGCACTTCTCTCTTGAGATGCCTGTCTTATAAGAACCCAGTTTAGTTTGTCTGTGAATGTTCTACTTTCTGCCTACTTTTCTGGCATAAGTATAAACAGCACCCTCTTTCACTCCCAAAGTGCCTTGGTTTGGACAATAAATTATAAGATACAAGCCCTGAGTGTGGCAATATGTTGCTCTTTCCCCCCAGATTGTCATTTGTCTTTTAAGTTTGTTTAAATTTTGACGTTGTAAATTTGGCCCTTTTTTTCTTAATGATTTCCAGCTTCCTTCTCATGTTTTGAACATTTTTCCTCATTCTAAGGTTGAGGAAACAGCTACCTAGTCTATTTGTTTTATGACTCTATTATTTACATGACAGTACAACATCCCTCTCATCGTCTTCAGATCTTTACTCAAATGTCACCTTTTCCATTTGGATTGAATCCTATGCCTGCTTGTTGGGGAAATGCTAACTCTATTTGTTGCTTTATTTGCCTCCACAGCGCTTGTCATCATGTAACCTACTACATATTTCACTTCTTTAATTGTCTTATTGTCTCTCCACCATTAAATTGTAAACTCCCCGAGGGTGGGAATTTTTGTCTTTTTTGTTAACTTTATCTCTAGGAGCTGGTCTTGGCATACCAGTGTTCAACAAAGACTTGTTGAATGAATGAAATTAAGTCTTCAATCCATCTGAAAAAAATTTTCGTAAGATACAAAGTACACACTCAATTTATTTCAACTTGTTTCCCTTCTTGAATTAAAATTCCCTTTAGCATATATTGGCTCTATATTTTGGTACTACTTGGAATTCTGTTCTGTTCATTGGTTTCTCTATTCCTTCATCAGCATCACATTTTTAAAGAATGTATATAGCATTGATCTATTTCACAATGTCTTGTAGGAAAAATTCTTCAATAACCTTCTTTATTCTTTAGGTTTTCTTATCTTTGTTCTCAAATATTTACTTTTATAGATAAAACATAGATCCAGTTGTCATGTTCCCATACATACCCTATTGGGGACTGTGATTAGGACAGTCTTCCAATTATAGACTGATGTAAGGAAATTTCACATCTCTATAGCGTTGAAGTCTCTTGCCTAAGATAAAGTGTGAATCTCCATTTTTCTTTGTATTCGTTATGGTAGCACTAGCTGCTGAGAGAGATGACTTCTAAATGCAGTGGCTTAACACAAAAAGTCCAGTCAGGGGCTCATGTGGTGGCATTCTATAATATTTAGTAACTCAGGGATGAAAGCTTCTTCCATGTTTTTACCCTGCCTTTCCCCTCCCATGCCAGAATCCTTTGCCAGCAGATGGGGAAAAACAGTAGAGAGAGTATACCTGTTTCTTAACTACCTTGGCCAAAAATAACATATTTTTTCCAACATAAGTCCTTACCAATGTTCTAAAGAACTTAAAGGGAAAAGAAATCAGAGTAAGAACTGGAAAGGTAAAGACAGAGCAGATATTATTTGTAAATAATAGGATCTATATAGAAAAAAAAAGAATCCATAGATGTTACTAGTGTAACATCTATGTACAGTTTGCCTGATCTGAGTTCAATTTATAAGGATCAGTAGCATTTATTTCTACACCAGTCATAACCAGGTAGAAAATATAACAAAAAATTATGTTTCGTAATAGTAAAAACAAAACGAAATAAAAACAAAAACCCACAGAACTACAATGAATGTAAGAATACCAGCAAATACATAAGACCTCTATGGAGAAAAGTTCAAAACTCACGAAAGAACAAAATTAAAAAGATCTGAATAAAAGAAAGTCTTTCCATGTGCTTTGATGGAATGATTTAATATTACAAAGAGGTCAATTCTGTCCCAAATTATTATATAATATCACCATTGTTAAAAATATTTTCTAAATTCCCTTGTAATTTCTTATTTGATTATGAATTATTCAGAAACGTGTTATTTAATTTCCAAATATTTGGGAAATTTCTAGATTTTTTTTCTAATTTACTTCCTTCTAGTCAGAGAACATACTCTCTATGATTTCAATTCTTCTCATATTTATTAAAAACTTGTTAACTTCTCATAATATGATCTTCCTTAGTGAAATGTTCCATGTACATTTGGAAGGAATATGTATTCTACTGTTATTGGGTGTAGTGTTCTATAAATGTTAATTAGGTCGGTTTGGTTGATAACATTTTCAGATCTTTTTACTCCTTAGTGATTTTCTATTTCTTCTATTAATAACTGAGAGAAAGTATTGAAATCTCCAAATATAACTGTAAATTTGTTTATTTCACCTTTCATTTCTATCAGTTTTTACTTTATGTATTTTGAGTCTTGGCTATTTGATGCATACACATTTAAGATTGTTATGTCTTCTGGTTGAATTGACATTTTTAATCATTCTGAAATATCTCTCTTTATTTCTGATAACAGTCCATGTTACTTTGTCTGATATTAACATAGCCACTCCAGCTTTCTCCTGATCAGTGGTTCATTGTCATTTTTCATCCCTTTACTTTTGTTATTCATGGTTTCATATTTAAGGTTTATTTCTTAGACAACATATAGTTTGGACTTTCCTTTTTATTTAAATGACAGTTACTGCCTTTTAACTGGAGTATTTATCTCAGTTACACTTAATGAAATCATCAGTATGCTGTTTGTCTTCTATTTGGCCAATCTGTTCATTGTTCTTTTCCTTTCCCACTTTTTTGGATTAATTGATTATTTTTAGGATTCATTTTATCTCCACCATTGACTTGCTAGCTACATATCTTTGTTTTATTTTTTTAGTGTTTGGTCTAGGCTTTACAATATGCATCTTTAACTTATCATATCTACCTTTAAATGTAATAATATTATGCTTCAGGTATACTCTTACTTCCCACTCTTTGTGCTATTGTCATTATACAATTTAATTCTCCATACCTTATAAACTCTACAGATCATTGGTACTATTTTTTCATCTGAAAAGCCAATTATCTTTTGAAGAAAGTAAAGAAAAACAAGAAAAAAGTATTTTATATTTCCCATTTACATACTATGTCTCTTCAGTTCTTTATATTCCTTATGTTCTCTCTGATGTCTTTTATTTCAGCATAAAGAACTTCACTGTGGTGGGGGTAGAGTTTATGGTGAGATCGTTGTGTCCCAGCCTCTGCTACCTACTTTGATGGGGTCTTCTCCTTTGCCTGACATACAGTCATCCTCAATCAGCCCTTAGGTTGTGTTTCTTGTTTGTTTGTTTGTCTTAAAGTGACAGTTGTTCCATAAGTAGCTCTTTGTATCTGTGGGAGGAGGTTGAGTTCAGGAGTGTCCTATGTCACCATCTTGAAAAGAACCCTCAACTTTTAACATTTCTTGTAGTGCACACTTCCTATTAATAATTCTCTCAGCTGTGTTTATCTGAAAATGCCTTTGTTTCACCTTCATTTTCAAAGAATAGTTTTGCTGGATAAAGAATTCTAGGTTGATGAATTTTTTTCTTTAGCCTTTAAATATATAATTTCACTGTTTTCTATTTGCACTGTTTTTAACCAGAAGTTTGTTATTTCTTATGTGTGCCCCTATCTATGTGTTTTTTTCTGAATATTTTGGAACTTTTCTTTTTATTATTGGTTTTCAGAAATTTATTTATAATGTGTTTATAAGGATTTTTTTTCCTTAATACTTATCCTGCCTAAGGTTCTTTGAGTTTCTTGGTTTTTGAATGTATAGTTTTCACTAAATGAAAATATTTTTTCAGCCATTATTTCTTCAAATATATTTTCTGATCTTTTCTCACTCTTCTTCTGGGACACCAATTACTTGTTCATTATGCCACATGATGCTGTTCCACAACGTGCTGAGGCTTTATTCAATTTTCTCAGTCTTTTTTTTCTAAATTTCATTTTGCAGTTTCTATTGCTATGTTTTCAAGTTCACTGATCTGTTATTATGTAGTATCTATAAATTCTATCTAGTGAAATTTTCCTTTCATATGTTATAGTTTTTAATCTCTAGAATTTTTTTTTTGGTCTTTTTCCCAATATGTTCCATTTCTTTATTCTTTATGTAATGCTTTCTTTTAAGTCCTCAAACATATTTTAAAAGGTTTTAAATTCCTTTCCTGATAATTCTATCAACTCTGTCATTTCTAGACTTGTTCCCATGATTGATTTTTTTCTCCTCATTATGGGTCACAATCTCCTGCGTCATCTCATATCTTATAATTTTTTATTGGATGCCACATTTTAAATATTATTGCGGTTCAGTATTTGAATTTTTAAATTTTATTTTAAAGAGGATTTAAATTTTGTAGGAGAGACAGTTAAATTACTTGGATTAATCCTTTTGAGATTTGTTTTTAAGTTTTATGAGAGCAAGTCTAGAGTAGCTTTTATGATTTGTTTTATGTTCTTTTTCTTCTTTAGCTTTTCCTGAACATTTTGTTTATTTTTCTCTTCATAGTTTTACTGTGAAAAAGTTTAAATGTATAGAAATGTTAAGAGAACAGTACCGTGAACAGCCACATACTCACTGCCTAGATATGCCTATTACTAAAATTTTGCCATGTTTAATTAGTCTATAATATCTGTATTTATTTAATTTGTTCTTACTATTTAGAATGTGTAGATTTTGTCTTCAATCGTCTAAGTGTTACTTTTACGTCTTCATATACCTACTCAAATCTATCAAAAGATGCTGCATCTTTTCATCTATTTCCTAAAAAAAATGAGAAATGCATGTATTCCATCCTGAATTTAACATTTAATTTTTGTTTTTAATCACAGTGATCACATTACTGAAACTTAGATTGTTGTTTAAAACATCAATCATCAATAAATAAATAAATCATCAATCACCTAGGGATTCCAAAGGAGGGCGTGGATTAATTCCCATAGATTCTTCAATAACCTAAAATATGATGAACATTTCTGTGTATAGGTAGTATGTACCTTTTATTCTGAGAAGGTCCATGCCTTCCTCAGAACCTCCTAGGGATTCGTTGTTGATTCATATTCACTAACAGTCCTTTAATACTATAATTTCCCCATTCTTTTTGGTTCACCTTTTCCAATGCTGGAATACATCTGCAAATGACCTTTATCATGAATTGTTCATTAGTGATATACTTCCCAAATTCTTGCTCTTTTGAGTATGCTTTTCTTTTGTCTTTACAAGAATAACAACCCAACTGCTTATGAAATACTTGGCCACAAGCTTTCAGCTTTAAAATTCTCTAATACTGCTAATGCAAATTCTGGACTAACTTGATGATTTCTATTGTTGGTTATATATTTATTTCCTCTGGCTGAATGTTTGTAATAATAGATGGCATTTACCAAGTACTTACTCTATGCCAGGCAACAGGCTAAGTACCTTCGCAAAGGTTTTCATGTTTCATCCTATGATAATCTTCTAAGTTATGTACTACCCATCTAACATCAGAGCAATGCAATTTGTACCCATGTAGTGTGACTGCAGTCTTAAGCAATGCTAAGGTGTTTTTGGTTTTTTTTGTCCTTAAAGTTCTGTACCTTTGCTCGGAGAGACTTTGGACTTTGACAAATTTTTGTTCATTTTTCCTGTTATTGTGAGCCTTGCAAACTGCCTGTTCTCCCTTTTGTGTTTTTGTTTATCATTTCTGACTTCTTCAGGCATACAAACTACATGCTGAATCCTCCTTGTTTGATTTCCACAGCTTCATCTTTGCTCTGATCAGTTTCTTTTCTTTGTCCTTCTCTCTTCCTTTGGAGTGATTTTCTCAAGACAGTTCTCTACTGATCCAATTTCTTTAGCATGAGTTCTGTGTTTTGGTTCTTCTACTGTAGTTTCAGTTCTATAATAACATTATTCTCCCCTTTGTTTTTTACTTACCTGTGGCAGTTCCCTTTTCATTTTGCGATCTTCTCCCATCTCTTGTTTAATAGGTTTATTTGTCCTTTCCTTTTCTTAGGATGTGATGGAGTTGTATATTTTTCATTATACCTTCTGATGTAAAATTTACTTCAAATTTTGCTTTTTATCTCTCTTTTCTCTCTTTTTTTTTGCATGTTAGGCTCATTGTCTCCTTTTGCATTGTATAATTTTTCTAGGTCTTAAGCTTCTGCTTTTTGCTTCAATCTCACCTTGGAGGTAGGACCTTGTAACACTGAATTTACCGTCAATATAGAGAAAGTCAAATCTCCGAAACTCTCATTTGCTAGGATTTAACAGAGGGGCGGGGCTGGAGGTTGTAGAGTCAAGTATCATTTTATTCACGCATTTTCCCGAGGAAGTTAGAGAAGGAGCTAAGATCATGGACAACTCAGTCCATTGAATTTTGATAGATATAAATAGAAACCCCTTCACTGGGGCCAGCACTTGGAGGGAGAAGGAAGGAAGTGGGGGTCCTCAGGTTGCTGTTTGCTCACCCACTACAGTGTGAGTGGAAACTTCAGCTATTCTGTTACTCAGCACCCAGGCATGTCACTTGGTTGGTCAGATATTTTCTTTACTCAATGACTCTTGCTTGTTGCAGCTGATCTAAGGTTGTAACGTTGTTTCCTCGGAGATTGTCTCAAATTTGTCATCTGTTTTATTAACGTGCTTCCAAATCACCCTCTCAATCTTGAGAAAACACTGTGGGAGCTGTGGACACTGAGAATTCTGCTGGCTTGGTGCCCACTGCAGATCCACAGGGAGGGAATAGACTCCTGGCGGTACGGTCCCATCTTTTCTGTGGTCCGCTCATGTCTCTGTTCCCATCTCTCCAAGCTGGGAAGCATTATCAGGGACTGACAGAATTGTCTCTACCCACTTGCCTTAATATTCTGACACTCTCACAAGTATAGGAATTATATATTGGTTCTTAGAATCCTCTTTTCAATTGGTATGGAATATTATTTTAAATTGTAGTATATCTGGCAGGTATCTCTCAAGTCTTAGCAAATCCTTACCTTTTAGAGGCACATGGATGTGACTAAGAGGGATTAATTAGAAAGATTGGAGAGTGAGATCAGAAGAGACAAGCAACGCAACTATTTTTAAGAAGGATAGTGTGGTTATTAATTTTAAGCGCTGCAGAGATAGCATATAGAATGAGAATGGAGCATAAGTAGGATTTAGGCAGCAGGGAGGCCACTGAGGTAGGAGAAATAGAGGAGGAAGTTCCAGTGCAATGCCCAGGGTAGGGGAGAGATTGCAAGAAGGTATTAAATACATGACGAATGTGAAATAAATGTGAGAAGAGTATGTGGCAGAGAGATGGTCAGTGATCCCTCTGGTCATCAATTCCCCTTCCCATAAAATAAGTGCTAGACTAGGAATCTCTAAGGTACCTTGTGCTGTAAGGGGCCACCAAGGTGAAGTAAGGGCTCATGCTCCTTGATGCAAACTACCCAGGAACTTCCCCACCAAATGTGTAGAAAGAGCACCGACTATAAGTTCTCTTGCTGAAACATTGAAATGGACCCTAATCAAGCCTTTAGATCTAACTTCCAGTGCACAGGAAACATGGGGGGAGAGAGGACCGAGGCTAAGATACCGACAAGGAAACAGTAGGTCATGTCCAGAATGTGGAACATTTTACAGAATAACAAGTCAATGGCACCAAAAAAAGAGAGGAAAGGGGAGGTGTGGCTGACTCTTACCCCACCCCAGCTGACTCCTCTGCGGCCACGGTGGACTGTTCCCATCCATGTTGGCAGGGTCCTCCAGGGTCACCTGGTGCTCTCTGCTTCTCTGTCTCAGGCCTTCTTCTGGTATCACAGGAGCTCACTCAGCCACTGAGCAGGGCAACCCAGGAGTAACAAATGAGGGGTGAGAGTCAGGGGATAAAGACCCCACTTTCCTCAGTTTTCGGTGGAATAACTCTGAGATGCATGCTACACACTTCCTCAGAGTATCCCCTGCAGAATTTAAACCTAGTTACCCACAGTCATAACCTGCTCATCAGTGCATCTTTTCTTGACCTTTTCTGTCTCACTTTTCTTGTTCTATCATTTTTGCTTCCTAGCACTACCTCCCAAATAAAATACCTGCACCCTGGTCCTTATCCTAAGGTCTACTTTTGGGGAAACCTAAACAAAGACAAGGGGACTATTCAAAAATAAAAGAGACTTAGGAGGCAAAAACGCCCAAATACATCAGGTGGACGTCAGTTAGACTGGGCTTGAACAAACCAACTATAAAATGATATATTTATGGTAATCCAGGAATTTTGAATACAGACTTGGCATTTGATGATGTTAAGGATTTTTCTGTTAGTTTTGCTGGTTATAAGAATACTATCATGTTTGTAAGAAAACGTCTTTATTTGGAGATGCCTAAGGGTGAAACCCCTTATACATAGGACTCAGAAATCACCTGATATGATGTCAGAATTTATTTTTAAAAAGTACTTAAAAGAAACAAAAAAAATAAAGAAAGAAAAAAGAAGAACGAATGAAAGAAAGAAGCAAGATAAATGGAATAAATAAAGCAAGTGTGACAAAATGTTAACTATCAACTCTGGATGATAAGTATATGAACTATATTCCTTATTTTGTGCATTTTCAAAATCTTTCACAATAAAAATTTTAATCCTTCTTTTAGAAGAGAAGCATTTTAATTCCCAGAAAATACTAAGTTTGATAGGAGGCAAAATTCCTCCAGGATGGCTGACTTTCAGAGACCTAAGTATAGAAAGGCTTTCAGACAACTCTTTCATACAAGACAAGAAACAAACAAAAGACCCTCCTACTCCCTCTGCAAAATAACATCCACTAAGTACTCAACTCCTGTATTCCCTGCCTGCAGCCCTGCCAAGCGCCACGTGTCTCTCTCTGAAGTATCAGAGACCAAACAGACTCTCCTGCAATCAGCATATTCCACTGCTAGAGGCCAGCCACTGAGGAATCACATGAACAGCCCTCTGTGCACCAGACCGGGTTTTCAAATATTCTGGCCAAGAATAGTTCCAAGGGCAGAGCTCAGGCACACCATGCAGCTCACGTAAAGAAAATTCCATACGTTTTCCACGGGCTGATTCAAGATACCCACAGAAACAGACCAAGGCGTTGCCCAAGCATCAGTTCTCGAGACAGGAAGGAACCCCTGAAAAAGAAAGAGCTCTTGGTCTCCTGCAAGGTAAAATGTGTGCCTCAGATCTGCCAGTGAAAGAGGATCACAAACATATGGTTAATGACTCATCCCAAATGGAAAAACAGAGTTTGTTATATTTTATGGCGATTTTACATGTCGAAGGTACATCTGTTGCTATTTATGCTGACATGTATGTAGAGATTGGCAGACTCAGTTCTCTGTAGGGATGAGCGAAATCCAAACCAAACCACAGAACTTTCTAACTTGGAGGCTGGCTCCTGGGATGGAAAACGGTTTCCTGATCCCTTGAAACACTGCCCGGTGGAGCAGGGTGACTGGGAGAGGCCACATCACAGGACTGCACAGTTGGATGAAGCAACAAAAAGTCCCGCTTTGCACAGGGCCTCCAGAGGGACCAGAGCAAACACAGGAAACACACGAGAGGCATCGCAGAACTCAGGGAACGTCTAATGGGCTTCTTGTTAGCGAACGCCTTCTCTGGGTGACAGTTTCAGGCCAAGTAGACCACGTCTCTTCTCACACAAACACGCCACTCGCCACCCAGGATCACGCAAAAGCCTGCTCCCTTCAGTTTTGGTAGTAATATTCTCCAGCAGGGCGGCCAGGTGCTCTGGCAGACATTCTTTTCCAGTTGGGTAATTGATAAGTTTGAAGACTTTTCCTCAGCTACGTACACTTGCACAGTCTGCTATTTTATAGACCGTTGGTCTTTATTTCTGTTCTGTTGCATGGTGTTTACCGTCTGAAGAGTGTGGGTCACGCCTGTTTAACCTAACCTCTGTCTTGCTCCCCCTTCCCCCCTCCCTCTCCCCTTCTTTGCGGGCGTCTAACGGAGGAGACACAGAAGTGAATAAGCAGCTGTATATACGCCACGGCTGAAAGAGAGAAGGGCTGGGAGAGTGTTATTGGCTGAATTGTGTCCCCGCCCCTACCAGGTTCATATGTCGAAGTCCTAACCTCTGGTCCCTCACAATGTGACTGTATTTGGAGATAGGGTTTTTTTTTTTTCTTTTTCCTTTTCAGATTCTTTTCCGTCAGAGTTTATTACAAGATACTGAATATAGTTCCCTGTGCTCTGCAGTAGGTCCTTGTTGTTTATCTATTTTATACATAGTAGTGTGCATCTACTAATCCCAAGCTCCTTATTTATCCTCTCCCCGCTTCCACTTGAGTAACCATAAATTTGTTTTCTATGTCTGTGGTTCTGTTTCTGTTTTGTCAATAAGTTCATTTGAATCATTTTTTAGATGCCATGTGTAAGTGATATCCTATGATATTTGTCTTTCTCTGTCTCACTTCTCTCAGTATGATAATCTCTAGGTCCATCCATGTTGCTGCAAATGACATTATTTCATTCTTTTTTATGGCTGAGTAATATTCCATTGCATATATACACACCACATCTTCTTTATCCATTCATCTGTGGATGGACATTTAGGTTGCTTCCATGTCTTGTCTACTGTAAATAGTGCTAATATAAACACTGGGGTGCATGTATCTTTTCAAATTAGAGTTTTCTCTGGATATATGCCCAGGAGTGGGATTGCTGGATCATATGGTAGCTCTATTTTTAATTTTTTTAGGGAACCTCCATCCTGTTTTCCATAGTGGCTGCACCAATTTACATTTCCACCAACAGTGTAGGAGGGTTTCCTTTTCTCCACATCCTTGGATATATGGTTTTAAAGAAGTGGTTAACTTAAAATGAGGTCACATGGGTGGGCCCTAATCCAATATGATTGGTGTCCTATTAAGAAGAGGAAATTTGGACAAACAGATACAGAGAAAGGGAAGGCCATGTGAGGACACAGGGAGAAGACGGTCATCTACAAGTCAAGCAGAGAGACCTCAGAAGAAAGCAATCCTGCTGACCCTTTCACCTCAGATTTCTAACCTCCAGAACTGTGAGAAAGTAGATTTCTGTTGTGTCAGCCCTCCAGACTGTGGTACTTTGTTTTGGCAGCCCGAGCAAGTGAATACAGAGAGTCAGTCAGATAAAGTGCCATGAGAATCCAGCAGTGGACGAGAAGGCTGTAGTTTAGTGGGATCACTAAACACCATCTGGAAGAGGGAGAATATTAACTATATCTGAGAAATGGGTAGAACCTACTCCTGCTCTAGGGGCAAGGCTGAAAAAACAGAATCAGGAGCTCAACTTGCTTACACAGACCTGCCCAAGGCCTCAAACCCGGTCCCCAGCAAGTCCCCCGGCATCATTCATGGAGATGTGTGCTCCACTCTTGCGGCTACGGCGCCTTCACAGCAGTACACACGGTGCTTGCTGTCTGATCCTTTCCAACAGTCAACTCTACTTTCGAGTCAGTAAACCCACGTGAGAATTAAAGTGCTTGTTAATCCCTTGCTCGTCTGTGGGTTATTACCACTTAACGTTGGCTGAGAGCCAGTGGGGAGGTGGCAATCACAAAAACTCATCTACCCCACGATAGGGGTCTCCAAAGACGCAAACTCAGTATGAAAAATGGAAACTTAATAGACTATAGTAGAGTATCAGGGAGACCTCTTCAGTTAGCTCACTCACTACTTGTTTCTAATCACCCGTTGTGCAATGACTGCTGTTGAGTGTTGTATCACCCACATACTGAATTAACCTCCGTTGCCTCTGACTATTGTCTGAAGTATTATCAACGAAATCCACTCCTTCGAAATCTGCATTATGAAAGCCCAAGAACGTATTACTGACAGTCATGGAAAATGTATTTAACATTCTTATAAATATTATAACTCCCTTTCTGGCAGTGGGCAAAGTTGCTCCTTCTGCACTGATTTAAGCGAGGTCTGGCTTCATCTCAGAGAAGCTCAGGGTGTTGGGCTGAGAAGGTTCAGGCAGGTTTAGTCTCTGGCCTCTCCTCTTGATTTAAACCTTCAACTTCAGAAAGAAGATTGCAAGTGTCGTTCAGCCACAGTCATCAAAAAACACCCCAGGTGTGGCAGGCTTGTTTCTGAATGTTAGGGAAATGTGACAAGAAGAGACATTTTGGGTCATTAATGAAAAACTTTGAGTCCCAGCAGCACTAGATAGATATTGGTTGGAATGTATTTGCTATAATGAAGGGCAAGGACCAAGCCACCTCCTTTTAAAGACCCCAAAATTTTAAAAATCTTAGCTGCAAAACTTCCTGTGTTAGATCCAGCTTCCTCCCATTATAATAGCTATGCACCCACATTCTTGATGAAAAGGGACACTGGGACAATTATCCCAATGACTCAGGCCATGAATTTTCTGTCTGAAAGTATCAAACAGTATGAGAAAGGGGAAAGATTCCACTTTGGGGAAGTCAAGAAATTTCATTTCTAGACCTGTGAGTGTGTGTGTGTGTGTGTGTGTGTGTGTGTGTTGGAAAAGGGGGCAAGGAGTATTATCCAGGGATTAAGGGCTTTGGGATCACACACCTGGGTTTGGGTTTGTCCCTATGTGTTAGGGAGAATAATGTCCCCCCCCCCCCACACACACAAAGACAAACACATCCTAATCTCTAGAACCTATGAATATATTATTACCTTACAGAGCAAAAGGAACTTTGCAGATGTGATTAAATTAAAAGTCTGGAGATGGAGAGATTATCTTGGATTATCCTGGTGGGTCCTATCTAATCATAAGGGCCCTCATAAGGGCAAGAGAGGACAGGAACGTCAGAGTCAGAGATGCAATGATGGAAGCAGAGGTCAGAGAGAGATGAGAGTTGTGAAGAGGTTGTGCTGCTGGCTTTGAAGATGCAGGAAGGTGACAGGAACCAAGGAAGGTAGGCAGCCTCTAGAAGCTGGAAAAGTCAAGGAAATAAATTCTCCCCTAGAGTCTCTAGGAGGATCCAGCCCTGCCAACCCACTGTAGACTTCTGACCTTCCTGGACTGTAAGGCAATGTCCTTGTGTTGTTTTAAGCCATGAGGTTTGTGGTCATCTGTTACAGCAGCAATGGGGAACGAGTGCACCTGCTTCAGCACTTAATAGGAGTAACGTACTCTTGGGCGTGTTCCTTCATGAGATGGAGCCTCAGTTCGTGCATCTATAAAAGGTAGTGATAAGGGCTTCCCTGGTGGCGCGGTGGTTGAGAGTCCGCCTGCCGATGCAGGGGACACGGGTTCGTGCCCTGGTCCGGGAAGATCCCACATGCCGCGGAGCGGCTGGGCCCGTGAGCCATGGCCGCTGAGCCTGCGCGTCTGGAGCCTGTGCTCCGCAACGGGAGAGGCCACAACAGTGAGAGGTCCGTGTACCGGTAGTGATAATAATACACATTTTACAGGGTTGTACAGTGAGGACTGCACGAGGCCATGCAATGTGAAATACCCAGTCAGGGTCTGTGGAATTATTACCGTCTCTACCTCAGATGTTGTATTGTCGACCACGTCCTCAACAACTGTATTTCCGTATCTTCACTTGTCCAGTATGACTCTAGGCCTCTCTTAGCCAGCTCGGGCTGCTATAACAAAATACTGTAGACTGGGTGGCTTAAACAACAGGAATGAATTTCTCGTGGTTCTGGAGGCTGGCAGTCCTAGATCAGGGTTCCAGATGACGGGCTTCCAGCCAGGGCCCTGTTCCTGGATGGTTGTGTCCTCACATGGGAGAGAGAATAAACTCTAAGGCCCTACCTCCCAATACCACCCCACTGGGGGCTTAGGGTTTCAACATATGAATTTTGGGGAGGACACAAACATGCAGTCCACAGCAAGGTTATAACTACTTCTCAGGGTGGTTGTGAAGATCAGATGAATGAATAATGTAAACCAGAGTGTTTAAGGGAAGATTCAGTTAAGTAAGAGTGGTTTCTTTGGCTTTTGCTTGGATAATACCCAGGGATGCTTCACTTCCCTGTCACTTATGGACAAAGCCTGGTGTCCCTTCCCACCCCTGCCCGGATGGCATGTAACACCCTCTACTATAATCATGAGCTTATGAGTCTCCCTCCCTCACGATCCATGAGATGAGCCCCTGGGGGCAGAGCCCTGCCTAATTCATGTTCGTACCTCCAGAACCTCACTGTAGATGTTTGCTGGAGTTATAGAAGCCCTGTGAACCTTCCCGTACCCTGTCACACTCAGTCCCAGGCCCCCTTTTTGCTACTGCTGTATGGCTGAGACTATTTTGCTGTAAACCAGTAGCTTTCAACCCTGGTACACATGAAGGTGTTTCAGCCCAGCAGGGTTAGTTCTTCCTTACCACTCCCAGGCTGGGCTGAAACAAATCAAACCACACCCTTCTTTTCTTTTAAGATGCAATTTGATTTAAAAGCACCTTTTGGTAGTTCTGTTTTGGCGTGACATATTGACACAACTATCAAAATGACAGTTTCTGACTTTCATTAATATCAGAACTGAGACACTTCTGTGAATTTCAAGAAACGTGTGCACAAGTATTGGAGAAAAAAGTTGTGATACGGAAGCTGAAAGGGTTCATGACAATTTCCATTTTTATTTCCTAGTCTACTGAAATTTGACCAGTGTTCTAGAACAAAGTATAGTATTAAAAGCTCAAAAGCTAACTACAGTATTTGGAATAAACTTCACCGTAGTTAGACATTCATTCACTATACTTGGAGTGAGTTTTTGTAGGGGGCTTTAAAAATCCATTAAAACAATGCGTTTAAGTGCTACTGTATGTAACTGTAAAAGAAGTTTAAAGTAAAACTCTAATAACCTCAAGAAAATGCTCAGCCTTTAATACCAAGTCATTGAGTAATAGCCCCAAGGTTGTCATCTCTCCTGATATATGGCTCTTTTCTGGCTGTTAGAGGGATATTTATGATCCCCATTACATACATATGAGTAAATGATACAGATGGCTTGAATGCCAATTAATGCACATGAAAATAACCAATAATATATCTTCATTTCATAAATGACAATAATTTGACATTCTCGAAATAATTTCTTCCAGTTTTTCAAATTATGTTAATTATGCTTCCTCTTTTGCTTCCTCTTTTATTTATCTGTGTGGCTTAGTACCCATACACACATTTACAAACTCACACACAAAGGCAATTACTATCACTTAAATTTATTTGAAAACAAAATCACCTATAGATGTGGACATATAAAGACTCACCTGTGTTCTAATTATGCCAGTCCATGGTTTTCTTTACCTTTTAAGATAAATATTTTAAAAGAAGCATTTTTTTTTCCTATTGTATTCCATTTCTGTAATAAAACTTTTCCCCCAGAAGTTTGGTAATAGGAAGAAAAACATTCTGTATTTTGATATTCCAAATCATGGCTTATGTAAGTTGTAAAAAAAATTAGTACAGTTCAAATAACAGGAAACATTTGAAATGTTTCTGATGGATTTCATTTTGTAAAATATGTTTGATTGTGCATTTATTCCCTAAACAATTTGCACCTTTTGTATATTTTTCTTTACACTTTTAAGGTATAATTTATACATAATAAAATACACATACAGGAAGTGTGCCATTTTGTGAGTTCTGATGAATGCATACAGCTGTGTAACAAACACTGCAATTAAAACACAGCACATTTCCATTGTTCCACTAAGCTTCCTCATGCCCCTTTGTAATTAATCTCCCCACCCCCGATCTCTAGATGCAACCAGTGTTCTAATTTCTATCACTATAACTAATTTTTGCCTCTTCTGTAACTTCACATAAATCGAATCAGGTTGCATGTGCTCTTTTAATCTGGCTTCCTTCGCTCAGCCTAATGTTATAATGGTTCGCGATTCATCTGTGTTACATGTATTGGTTGTTTGTTCCTTTTTATTTCTGAGTGTTATTTCATTCCATTAACCTGTTGATGGACATTTGGGTTGTTTCCAATTTGGGGCCATTATAAATAAGACTGTTACGAAAATTCTTGTACAAATCTTTTGGAGGACAGACGTTAATATCTAAGCATTACATATCTAACTGACATACTTTATATGGAGGAATCAAATCAAGATATTTATGTCTCCCAACCACAAACCCCAGTGCATACCAGGATCTAAAGGAGATAGATAAGACACATTATTATGTGGTGGGCTGCTGGCCAAAGTAATGTCCTAGCTCCTCCAGGACTACCTATATACCTTACTTAGCATCCTTAGTATAAACAGAATTGACTTAGCTTTCCTGCTGCCTGGTATGGTGCCCAGTACCTAGAAAAAAACTCAGTGAATTCTTATTGAATTTAAATGATGAATGAATGAATGAATGAATTATTCCTGAAGTTCCATATAAATGAGTACAACTTCAGAGAGGGTCAGTGCCCCTGTGATAAAATCTAGAATGAAGCTTTTCTTTCTCTCACCCAGATAAACATGGTCCTGCCCTCCAAAATTCAGTAAAGAATAAAAAAACTTTGAACATACCATAGCAATAAAAATCCAAGAATACAATACTGGGGTGGGTTGATTGAATGCCTTCTCCTGATGCTGTTTTAAAATCCCGGGAAAGACTGGAGATATCTCACCAAAGCTGACCTAGAAGGCGGTTAGGAGTTAGTCAACATTGCCTCCTCTGGGGGAGATATAAAAACAAAAGGTCTTCTTGAAAATACACAGATACCCTCCAAGACCACCTAATGGTAGGAGGCCATGCTTTTTTCCCATTCTTTACGTTTCCTTCCAAATGGAGGACACATACACTCCTGGCCTGTTTCCACCCTGTCCCCCACCCTTCCGCTGGTAGGAGGGTGGAATCAATGATCTGGGAATGAGTTGGGAAGATGAAACAGGGCATATTTCCCAGACTTTTCCTCTCTTCCTGTTCTTGAGAGCGAGTCGTCTATAGGAAGCAAATATTTGCCCTGCTTCTCCTTGTCCCACGTTTTACAGGGCAGCCTCCCATGTGTAGGGGATAGGGGATAGTGATCCAACCAACACGATCCATTCCAAAGTCTGTCTAATTCTGGGTCTCTCTATTACAGCCTTCCTCCCTGAAGGTACAAACCATATTCCCCAAAATCAGGGTAGAAAGGTAATATTTTGGTCTCCTGTCATACTTTTAATCTTATTTCTCAAGCTGTTTCAAACTCTGGTGGGGAAGAGGGTTTTATTTGCTTGGCATCTTCATACCCTATTGAATCTTGAAACTATTTCTTGCCCCCATCCTTACATGGCCTTAGAAATGTATCTGATATATATATTTTTTTGATCTTGAAGGACTCATTGAATTACTCCAAAAGCATTTTGTCGCCTAAATATATAGAGTAGTAGTTACATCACATGGTAGAAAAGCTGAAAATTAAATAGTACCAAAGATTTATGGCCCAGATTACATACTGCCCCTATTGTCACCCCACAAACGGAAGAGAGGATCCAAGTGTAATCTGTTATACAGATTGAAAAAGTCAAAGACACAGGCAAGATTATCCAGTGAGTCTCTGGCAGAGAGAAGTTGGACTTTCCTACACTTTACAGCTCATGATGATGTCGCATCCCCACAAATATATTTATACAGGGACTTTGGGTAGAGAAGCAACTCAAAAGGGAATTCACACTCTCCCAGAGAAAGCTTGAAATTAGCCCCAGTTTTCCAGATCTGGAAGGTCAGCTGAGTCGGGCCAAGACCTAAGCTTAAAAATGATTTTTGTGCTCATCTAGAGAGTGAGACTGTGAAATGGCTCGTCCATTTAGGGGACCTTCCTAGAACATTTTCAGCTAATGATGTTGCGAAGTGAATCTGAGAAAAGGGATAGAGGATGGACTGAGCTCCCCTCTTCCCGTGTGGTCACTCACACGTCATTTCCACATTCCTATCCATGGTGCTACTTTCCATAATGTTAGCTCTGGAACGATGACTTCACCCCAAGGCCTTTGAAATTGTTGGGGTCACGGACTGGCTTTGGCCAGAAGTGATTTTCTTGTCACAGTCTGGCACATCCTTAGGTTGTAAAATCTCTCTAATGCTGGACACTTACTAGTAGCTTTAAAGTGATTCCAGACAGACGTGCACAGAGGCTCCACGAGGCCTCTCCAAGCACCAACAGGAGCTTGGAGGTGAGTCACAGTCTCAAATGCTGCCACCCTATCCATGCTGGTGTCAGCCTTTCTAGACTAAACCCCACATACTGCCACAATCCTTTTACTTCTTCTCACCAGAAGGAGTACATTTTTGAATTCCTTCATTTTCAGTGAATCGGATCTCAGAATCCCCAGCCCAGCATCCCCACCACTTTCTTGGATGCTCTAAATAACACAAATTCCAAGCAAAAAGAGAAAAAAAAACAACTTTGACGTTAAAAAGCATGGGAACAACTAGCCACGTTGGTTTTGATCTCTAACTGAGGTAAGGTGAAGTGGCGATGTTTGTGTTTTTTGTTTTTTTTTTTTAACTTCCCTCTTTTTCCTTCACACTCCATCACAAGAGATGCCCACCCAGGTCAGGCAGATACGTTCAGTCATCTCTGATCCTTTCTCATTTCCACCTAACAAGCTCTTCTTTGTGACTGCAATCCTCTGCTTGTACACACATTTATTCCTCTGCACTGGCTCCTGAAGAGTAGCCCATGTGTGTTAAAAGCACAAAATGGAGCCCATAATGATTTTGCTGCTGCCTTATCCATACGTCTAGCTGCAGGCAAGGCATTGAAAACCAATGAAATCAGGCAGCTTTCCTCAACACAGAAATTAAGATGTCGGAATGTTCACAGAGACCCACAGACAGGAGAACAAGAGCACTTGTTCATTGTTGGGAAGAGAACACTGCCTTTCTGCTTTTTTGGTAAATAAAAGCTGTGCGTCTGTCAGGAGGTGATAGCTTAGGACATTGTGAGCGTACAGTCAAGCTCCGTCTACCAGCACATTCTTTAACGCAGAGCTCGCAAGGAAATTTCCAGTGTTCCTCCTTCTTTATCGTGTTCACAGCCTCTTTAGCACTGACTGCCCTTTTGCTTTTCTGGTGCTGTTTACAAGCTGAAAACACTTCCAGAAGCCAAATCACCAACTTTCAAGGAAGGTGCAAAATGCTGTTTCTTGCTTGAGGCTCTCTTTCAACTGGCTTTCTCTTTGAGGAATAATGACTCCCTTCAAGAAGGCTCTGGCAGAGAGGGTGATGAAGAGAGGTAGATCCTTCTCTCTCACAGAGGAAATTGAAATTAGCCTAATTAGATTTTCTGAGCGCTTAGATACCACGGTGATAGACGCCATCTAAATACGTAGACAGATCGGAGGAGAGCACAGATGTTGTGTGAGACCACTGATTTAGTTCCAAGTCAATACTCTTAATTAACTGCAAACTGTTTAAATATATAACATTCCCAACATGTAGCCAGTAGCACCTATATAGAACTCTTCATGTCAGTACCTTAAAGCAGAAAGCAAATTAGGGGTCACATCCAAAAGTACAAAACTGTAATAATAATTTCTCCTATTTAATGTAGATACACTGCCTCTAAATCCAGGTCCCCTAATGGTATTACACGCTTGGTAGATAATCAGCTCTGTCCAAAATAGGCATGCAGCCATCAATGAGGTGAAAAAACAAATAACAAGGAATTTAAAAAACCAAAACAGCTTCGATCTAAAAGACACCAGCCGTCCATATAGAGGGACGTTTCTGGGGTTTTTTGTTTGTTTAGTGTTCACCTGACCTAAGTAAAACACATCTGATTCCTAAGTTGGTTGGTGCCTAGATGTTGCGGTCTTGGTTGTAGGCCGAACTCCTGGAGATTAGAGGGGGGCTTACTTCTCACTCAAGGAAATGACAGTATTTAGAGTCTGAGCATTAAAGTCAGCCTTAAGCGAGAAGCAAAACGACTCTGAGAATCTCTAAGGCCACTGGCAATACTCACAGGTGACATATTCCTTTCTCTAGAAGTTGAAACAAAGTGATGCGCTTACAGTTTATTCTCTTATCGGTTTATTCCCTCTTTCTCTTATTGAATTACCTTATTCTCTACAAGAAAACTTCACTTAATAAATATAGTACCCACATTTGTTTTTCTAGACTGTAAATAGTCTGTTAAAAAAAAAACAAGAGGTCTAGTTCCTCAAGGGACAGACCCTGTGACTGGGACGATGAGAAGCTAAATAAAAGCAGCAGATATTTGTGAATGCACGAATGAGGGATTCATCGTATGGTTATGGTCGACGTCTGAATTTTTATTTAACCATATAGCAAATATTTATTAAGCGCGTATTCTGTGTTAAATCCTGGACAGACAAAAATAAACAAAGGATTTACCTGCCCTCATGGAGTTCACAGTACCATAAAGAAGATAAAGACATAAACACAGGCATTACTAGTAAAGATGGTGGAGGAGGGTGGCTATGTGAACCCTCCCATAGATAATAATTATAAAATCTGTACACAATATATAAAAAAATTATTTATAGGAATAGGAAAACATCCAAGAGAAGACAGAAGCCAGAGGAAAGTTTGCTTTTAAAAAACAGCAGCTAGGGGAATTCCCTGGTGGTCCAGTGGTTAAGAATCTGCCTTCCAATGCAGGGGACGCAGGTTCAATCCCTGATCGGGGAACTAAGATCCCATATACTGCGGGGCAACGAAGCCCACATGCTGCAACTACTGAGCCTGTGTGCTCTGAAGCCCGCGCACCACAACTAGAGAGAAGCCCACGTGCCACAATGAAAGGTCCAAACTAAGACCTGATGCAGCAAAAAAAAAAAAAAAAAAAACAAAACACTGCAGCTAGAAGAATTGGAAGTTTATAGTTGTCTTGCCTGAAGATGTTCCCTGACTGGCTAGGGTGATGGAAAACATCAGGCACCTTACAGGCTCAAGATACCAGAGAACAGAGCACAGGGGAAATTTTACGGGGAAATCTGTAAGCAAGAGAATGGCAAAAGGCTTGAACCTAAAAAATCTGAGCATGAATTTTGCCCAGTCACTGGTTGCTCACTAAAGTATGCATCTATGGGGGAGAATCTGACAGAGACACCAAAAAAGCAAGCGGTGGCCAGAAAGGAATCTAGCCTTAAAGGATAGAGCTGTGTGGGGTGAGTTCTCTGGATTTACCAAGAGTCAATTTAAATATTCAGCAGCTGGAAGTCAGAAGAACTGAATGGAATTATTAACAGCTACCCTGCACAGGTGACACAAAGTTTTCAGTTTGACTCCAAGCAAATTAACTGCCTAATAAAACAACAATAACAATAACAAGCGTACTCTAAATAATATGACAGAACCCAGAGTCATAACATTGTATTTTCTACAATGTCCGCTTTACAAACAAAAATTACTAAACATGCTAAGAAACATAAAAATGTGACCCATACTCAGGAAAAAAAAAAGTCAATAAAAACCAACTCTAATTGGGTCCAGATGTTGGCCCAATTAGACTTCAAGTCAGCTATTATAAAATGTTCAAATAATTCAAGAAAAATGTTCTTAATGAATGAGCAGTTAGAAAATCTCGACTGAGAAATGACAACCATAAAAAATTGAAATTCCAGAGCTCCAAAGCACAATAACTGAAATAAAAAATTCACTAGATGGGCTTAAAGGCAGATTGCAGTGTCAGGAGAAAGAATCAATGAATTTAAAAAGAGATTAATAGGAATTATCCAATCTGAAGAACAAAGAGAGAAAGGATTGAAGAATAATGAACAGAGCGTCGGAGATGTATGGGACACCATCAAGAGATACAGCATAGAAACTGGGATGATTTCAAATTGGAATGATAGAAAAGGAGAGGCGAGGAAGGACCAGGAAAAGTTTTTAAAGAAATAATGACCTAAAGCATCCCAAATTTTGTGGAAAACATTAACTTATAACTCCAGGAAACTCAGCAAACCCCAGGAATAATAAACCATTATAGTCAAAGTGCTGAAAGTCAAAGGTAAACAGAAAATCTTTAAAGCAGCCAGAGAAAGATGACATGTTACATATAGGAGAATAATAATGTGATTACCGACTGACTTCACATCAAAAATAATGGAAGCCATACGAGATTAGAGTGGCATATTTCAGCTGCTGGAGAGAGAAAAAAACTGAAAACCAAGAATTATGTATCCAAAGAATTTATCCCTCATAAATGAGAGAGAAATTAAGGCAGAGCCAGACAAATGAAACTAAGATAATTCATTACCAGCAGAATTGTACTGTTAGAAACACTAAAGGAAATTCTTGAGGCTGAAGGTAAAGGACATCAGATGGCTACTCGGATTTGCAGGAAGAAATAATGAGCACCAGAAACACTAACACTAAGGGTGGTGGGAAGGCCAGGGAAATGAAAATATACTGTTGCAAGATTACTATGCTTTACTTGAAGTAATTGAACATGAACTCTAAATAAATTGGGTAAGTTACAGATGTATGTATTGTATTAACCTCTAGAACAGCCATTATAAAAATGCATGAATTGGCTCGATAGTAAAAAGCCAACAGAGGAACTAAGGCAAAATATTAGAAAATATTTAATTAACAGGTAGGAGAGGAGGAACAAACAAACAAAAAAACCCAGATGATCTGAAACAAAGAAAATAAATAGCAAAATGGCAGGCGTAAAGTCAACTATTTCAATAACTGCACCAAATTTATATTGATTAAATATTCTAATGAAAAGGCATGATTTTCAGATTGAATATAAAAAGCAACCATTTATATACTGTTTATAAAAGATACTCTTTAAATACATAGGAACAAATAGGTTAACTGTAAATGGATTGAAAATATAGCATGCTAACATTCAACACAAGAAAATGGGAGCAGCTGTATTAACAGGAGACAAAATAGACTTCAAGATAAGGTATCTTGCTGGAGATAAAGAGAGAAACATCATAACGGCAAAAACATTAAGAAATATAGCAATTTACAATTATACATATTATGCATATAATAACAGAGTTTCAACATAATGAAGTAAAACTTGGCAGAGAAATAAACAGACCCACAATCAGGAAGACTTTAACATACCTCTCAGTAACTGATGGACTAGCTAGACAGAAAAAAAATAATAATAATAATAACTGAGGAGCTAGAAGAGCTAAATGAAACTATCAACCACTTTTGCTCATTGTGATTTACAGAACATTGTACCCAAGAAATGCAGAATATATATTCTTTTAAATTCCTATAGCAGGTTCACAAATGTAGAGGATATGCTGACTGAAACAAATCTTAATATCCTTCAAAATATTGCAATCTTACAGAGTGTTTTTTCTGGCTATAAAGAAATTTAATTAAAACTCAGCAAAAAAATTTCAAGAAAACTCCAAATATTTGAAATTAAATAATTTACTTCTAAATAATCCATGGGGCAAAGTAGAAATCATGAGGAAACTTCAAAAAGTATTTCAAACTATATAATGAGAACAACATATCAAAATTTGCAGAATGCAGCAAAAATGCTGCTTAGAGGAAAGTTTATAGTTTCAAAGGCTTATAGTAGAAAAGAAGAAAAGTGTAAAATCAACAGTTGAGGCTTCCATTTTAGGAAGCTAGAGAAGGAAGAGCAAATTATATGCAAAGTAATTAGAAGAAAGGAATAATAAAGATTAGAGTGAAAAAAACAAAGAACTAGAAACAACTGAGAAAACAAAGAAAACAAAAAGCTAGTTTTTTGAAGGAATCAATAAAATTAATAATATTCTAGACAGACTGATCAAGATAAAAAAAGAGAGGACAAATTATTAATATCAGTAGCAAAAGAAGAGATACAGCTATAGGTCCTACAAATATTAAAATAATAATAAGGAAATATCATGAACAATTTTATACCAATAATTTCAATAATGTAGATTCAATGGGCAAATTCCTTGAAAGACACAAATTTCCAGAATAAAGAAAAGAAGTAGAAAAATCTGAATCTATGTCTAGAAAACAACTTTTTAAATTAATTATAAAAATCTTCCCATAAGGAAAGTTCCAGGTTCAGATGGCTTAACTGGTGAATTCTATCATATACTTGAGGATGAAATAATACAACTTTTTATATAAACTCTTTCAAAAATTACTTTCCAACTCATTTTTTTGGCCAAGATCACTCCGGTACTAAAACCAGGCTGGAGACTGTTAAAAGAAAAATAAACTACAAATCAATATCCCTCAAAAATATAGATACAGAAAATCCTTAACAAAATGTACCAAGTCAAATACAACAAAATATAAAAAGAGAATACCTCTTGGGCAAATGGAATTTAAAGCCTGGCTTAACATTCAATATTCAATTAATATAATTCATATATTAAAATAATAAATGCAAAAAAATGACCATCTCAATAGATTCACAAAAGCATTTGACAAAACTATAGGAGAAAACTTAATAATAGGAGAATAAAATAACAGGCAAAACCTTCCTCACGCTGTTAAAAAATCTATAAAAAACCCACAGATAACATTACCATCATCATAATAAATGGTAAAAAATTGAATCAGTAAAAGCAGGGGGATGTTTACTCTCACTGTTTCAATTTAGCATTGTACTTGATCTTCTAGACATGGCAATAATGAATGAAAAGATATAAAAGTGATTGTAACATTTTCTGTTCCCACCAACAGCATATGAGGTTTTCAACTGTTTCACATCTTTACCAAAACTTGTTATTGCAGATCTTTTTCATTCTAGCCATTCTAAAGGTTGCATAGTGGCATCTCATTGTGCTAACTAGTAATTTTGAGCATCTTTTCATGTGCTAATTAGCCATATATATGTGGAGGAAATATGTCTTTACTAGATGATTCTATGATCATGCACATAGGAAATTCTAAAGAGTTTGCCAAAAACAAGTTACTAGGTCCAATAAATGAATTTTTCAAGGTCTATATACAACACCAATTGCATCTGTATATGCTAGCGGTGAATAACTGGAAAATGGAATAAAAATGACAATTCCATTTTACCATAGCATCCAAAACATAAAATAATTAGGGATAAACATAACAAACTATATGCAGAGCTCTTATATCTTTTAATTTCTTGAATTCCCATAAGCATTTTCACATATTAATTACAGTAATTTGTTACAGTGAATTGTTTTTTTGTAATAATTCTGGGGCAAAAACTGTCTCATCATCATCTTACCACCAGTGCCTAGCACAGAGCCCAACTAAATCAATTAATAAACATCTATGCATATATTATCCTAAACACACAACATACATACATGGATGAAAGTTTTGAAAATGGAAAACGTACAGAATATATCATCCACGGTCCCTTCACTGTCAATATTTTATATTGTTTCCTTCCAACCTTTTTTTCCCCTATAGGCAGAGTTTTAGACTTAATGCGTTATTCATAAAATAGCATTTGTTTGTAAGTAACAATAATGGTAAGAGTTCTACCTTATTCATGTTGAAACTTCCTCTAGTTACAATCTGCTGTTCTGATTCACTGAGACAAAGTAAAACGTGGTCAGCTACCAAAAACTTAAAGGAGGCTGCCCCCATCATAAAAGCGGCCAATTGATGTTTTAATGCAATCGCTGGGCTGGCTCTCTCACCTCAACCCTGCCCCACATTCACATGTGTTGTATTAACTATGAGAGGGTTTGATCCAGGTGTTCTTTTGTAAGATTCTGGCATAACTACTTTTTCAACTCATTCATACAAGAGTGTGTTAAAACCAGGAAACAGCAGATGGAGGGTATGCCCATTAGAGGAAAATTCGGACCATGATATGAATATCTCCAATCTACCAGATGGAAACTGCCCTGGAAAACGATGGCGTCCCGAAAAAGTACCTAAATACTAAGTAAAATGAGTTCCTGCCCCAATTCCTTGTGCTTCAAGAAACAATTTAGGTCACAGTAGAAACATGAGGTTCAAAAACAATAAATTCTGTACACCGAGGAAAATAAGATTCAAACAGGGAAGTACTTTTCCAGATAGACCAATACAAGTCAGCTACAGTAAAAACGTGCAGATGACAGTACCAAACATCTGAGAAATGTCCAAAAGCAGTAACAAAAGAAATAAAACTCTGGTCATTCTACACAACAGACCAATGGGATCGTTGTCATGGAGCCGGAAACAGAATAAAAGCTAGATTGATTGAAATTTCCTATATAAACTCAGAGGTACATGGGCCACAGACACATACCCATTAGCCGCTGTAAGGAGCAATCCTCCATAAGCTGTTTCCTTGAAAATTAGATACCGTGGTTCTAAACCCTGCGCCTTCACTTCGAACAGGATAGAGATAAGCCGGGGGAAGACGAAAGGCAGAAGGGTGAGAGAGAATCAAAAAATTGCCCAACGACCCTTTGCAAAACTCAGTCTTCCAGACACCTGAGGGGAATGGGCTGGCTGGGCAGAAATAACCTCCAGGTGACACTGGATGCAAGGAGAAATAAGACAGGAAAGGAAAGGAAGTAATAGTTGAATGAAAGGGGCCCACCGAAATGAGAGAGAAGGGAGTCTTCTGGAAACCAAGGTACTTGGCCAGCCATGCACCAGGGTTTTCCTCGGCCTCCTCACAGCCTCCCCTGGTGGCCTTGAATGTTCTCCCTCATTTACACTCTCCTGGAATTAAAGGTGTTATTCTTCGTCTCCCCGCCAGCAGAACAGTTGCTTGCAGCGGACTGTTTACCTGTGATGATTCTAGGGAAAAGACCACTTTGTGTGCATTGCCTGGTGTCAGTGCCCAGCATAGAGCCCGGCTAAGTGAATTGACAAATACACACGCAGACCTAACCCAAAACTTCCTGAGAACTGCGTCTTTTATCTCTTGTCCTCTAGAGCTTAGCGAGATGCCTGGCACATAGCAATCACTCAGTACCTTCTAAATGAAACCAAACTTCGATTCATGCTAAGGCCAACTTTAAACACAGCACATGACACTATCTTGATTTGACAAAATAGGCCATCACCAGAATGAAAACTCATACACTACACTGTTCCTTGGGCAAAGTCATCTCTCAGGATTTTAGAAAATTAGAATATCTTTTCAGAATGAAGGCAGCTAGATTCAGTCTTAGTGGTACACCTCCTGCTTGGTGTCACCATTATCCTGCTCAAAAGGGCCTGCTTGTGACCCAACACTCACCCTGTTAGATAAACATAAGACATCTCCTGAGTCAGTCTGGAAGCAGCCACCATCGGGGGCAGACCTCAAGAAAGGCTGGGTTGCAACATGTCCTAACAACAGAAGCTGTCCTTGATCTCACATTCTCTCCAACCACGAAAGTAGAATTAGAGTTTTTCACTATAGCTGACTCCTAAGAAGAGAGACCTATTAGAATAGGAAAGAAAGTTAGGGACATATTTTCAGAACAAGAAAAGAACAGGAAAGTAGGTGATCCACCCCACATAAATCTTTAGAAGAGTACAAAGTGCTGAAAAGACTTCAGGTGTGAAACAGATGCTTTCCAGTAGAAAATGGCGCTCCAAGCACAGAGGCTTGAACAAGTGGAACAGAGTGGAATTTTCAATATAATAAGAGACTTGGGTCAGCTCTGAAGGGCTGGTTCCTCAGCCTTGGAGATGGTTGAAGACTCGAGAGGTCACGACCTCAGATCTCACCTCAGTTCCACCTTCCAATGTCAGCAGACCTCTTCTGATGGCTTGTTCAACCTCCCCTTGGGTGGGAATCATTCATTAGGCTGGGAAGCCTCAGAGTCATTGCCTTGCACCTGGCCACCAATCACTACCACCATCACTGGCTCCACTCCCATCAATGGCAGCTCCACTGCTACAATGGCCCCGTGAGTGTTGAGCTCCTATGATTCCACTGGAGCCTCTGCTCTTGCTGCCTCTAGTGGAAGGACATTTTTCTCCCAGATTGACAGTCCTTTAAATAGACCTTACGACCTCTGGTCCCTTAGGTGAACATGGCTTTTTTCTTTTTAAGCTTCCTAAAATAAGTATTTTCAGCTTTCCATTGTCCTTCGTCGGGGAACTTATTTCAGATGCTGAGCTATGGCCTCTTTGAAAACCTCGCTCTAAGTTGTTAACCAGCCTGCTTCCCAGACCTCCACCTTCGGTCGCCAGATATCTTACATGTGCTTTGATTTCTCTCTACTTCAGGGTGCTGCTTTCTGATGCATGTCCTTTCCCCCTACATTTTCTCGTCCCTTTTCAGCCTGAAGGTCCTGATACTGCTATTTAGTCTGACTTACCTAAATTCGTCTTCATTATTTTTCCCGGGGAAGAAATCGCATGTAGCTGGCATGTGTACCACTGCCTCTCCCCGCCTCTGACTAGGGCAGCCACTGCCGTTCAGTCATGGTCCGAATACATCTTGCTTCTCCATTCCGCCAGCCCTTCCCCCAGGCAGAGAAGGTGCACCACTTGCAGCTTCTTTGTCATTCCTGGCACGTGGGGCTCCATGCCTCAATGTCCCAAAGATGGGTTTGCAGCTTAGGGTCTAACCCTTGAGCAAAAAGCAGCTTTCTCCTCTCCTTGGTTAGTTATAAGAGCTCTCCAAAGAGAACCTGGGGACTAGCAATGTTAGTTTTCTGAAGAGTCAGTATGTCTATAGGTCTGAGGTGCTTAAGGATGAGCGTATTCGGGGAGAGGGACTTCTCAGTGATTACCACAGACTTTGCCCCTAGGAAGACGCATGGTGAAGAAAGCCAGAAACGCTTGAGAAGTTTGTTCCGATTAGTTCTGCCCGGCCCTTCTGAAAATTATCCACTTGCGATGTCTCAGCCAGTCAGAGGTACCTGCACAATTATGTGATTTAGAGAATTATGGAGCAAGAAAAGAGCCTTAGAGGTTATTGAGTCTAACCTTAGAAGAACATGAAGCCCAGATAAGTGAAGTGACCTGTTGTAGATTTCCAAAACCAAGTAGTAGCACAGAGGGCCTGAGCCGAGGCTATGTGATCTCGTGGTCAGGGACACCCCACTGGGCTTAGTCATCTTCCTCTACAGACAGGTGAGGGGCCTGCATCTTACACTTCCCTCCTACTTGCTGCTGTCGGACATTCTTCAATGAGGGGCACATTCGTGTGGAAGAGGGTGGGCGGTGACCAAGAAAAACACCACCCATTGTACGTTTTGGGTGATGAACGGCCCTGAAAATGAATGACTGAAAAATACAGTAAGATCAGGTTTGTTTTCCTTGGCTAGAAAAGGGAATAAAACTCCAGACAGCAGTCTTTTCAGACAGAAGATACGATACAAGAAAGATAAGATGCAAGAATGATTCAGTCCATGCAGACAGCCAATGGGTACCTTGTCTGCTAACACAGAAAGTGAGACCAAGACACTCGCTCCCCTCACCAACATTTGGGCCTCCCGAGGAAAGACTGGGCGCCCACGTGATAATGCACAAGCAGAGGACGATATCGTAATCCCAAGCCAACCCTAGTTCTTTTTCTCCATCTGCCTCAAAGGGGATGAAGACTCTGCTTTGAGGAGATAGAGCCCAGAGCAAAGCCCCTCACCTCTCCCTCCAGTGACCCTGCCCTTGGGTGGGAGACATCACAGATCCCTCACTCTTCATGATAATCTCATAACTCCAGGCACGAAGTAAGGAAATCTGTCCAGTCAAAACTGCAGAAAGGAATGAGGTAATATAACACTTTTTCTTTCTCTTCTCCAGAAACTCTGAGAAATGCACTGATTCTCAGAACGATCGACCCCCAGACAGTCCCGCTGAATTGTTGCTTTTTGCCTGGGGATTACATATTTCCTGGAGCAGTGCATTTTCTTCTTTCCTCGTCTTATTTCCATCAGTACTGTATTTATTTAGAGCACAAGATAAAAATATCTATACGGCTAGACTATCAGCCCTGCACATGGAGAGTGTGCCTATTCTATATTTGTTTGTCTATGATGTAAAGATATCCCTAAGAGACATATGCTTCCTCCATAAAGGCAGCATGTCCAGTAACCCAAAAATTAAAAGGAGGAGAAGATAGAGAAAAAGAGAAAGAGATGGATGAAGAAGAAGAAGGAAGAGGAGGGGGAAACTAGTCTCTCAAGAAAAGAGCATCCTGGAGGGAAAAGCACAAGCTGGGGACAGATCTGGCTTCAAATCCTGCTTTCACGCAACTTTGACCAGCCTATGCTGAGTTTCGCTTTCCTCCTTGGTGCGTGAAGATGAGAATACACATTTCATATGGTCATTGTGAGGATTAAATAAGCATTGAGAAGGATCTGCACAGTGTAGGCACCCTTATTTCCTGCAAGTGCTGAAAACCGAGATGCTTTGTGCTGATGGAGAAGCTACTAGATGGTAGGCACTTTGCATTCACCGTCTCTTTGAGATGTTTGAAACCCACCATTGAACTTGAGCACTTGCATTTAATTATCCATTGATTCTCTTGCTCCTTCACTCCTGGCTGTCTGCTCTTCATTGCCAGGCATTGTGCTGGGCACTGGGATCGCCTGGTGGGAAAGCGCCCCCTGCCCCGGGAGCTTCAGGCTAGAGAGGAAGTGAGCAACAGGAAGCTCATACGGTGCGTTAACAAGAGTGAAGCATCGGGCACTGTGACACGCTAGGCAGAGGGGATACCTAGCCCAGTCTCGGGTGTGTGGGAGGAGTTGGGATGTGTGGGATGTAACTTTGCCTCGCCTCTCTTTTCATACCCATAAATCTGCCCCCAAGGCAGTTTCTTTACATTTCCAGCGTTTAAAAAATTATTATTTATAAAAGGCAGAGGGTCTAAGAGAGCATAGCAGTACAGATTTTAGCGAAAACATGGATTGCAGAAAAAAAATAACTAAATGACCAATCCTGGTAATCAGTCCATCTTCCCACAATGAGTTGATCTTGATGAACCTCCCAAGAAGCTCTAAAAAGATCCAAGTCCTAATTAAACTCAACCATTATTCACCTGTGAGAGTCATTAACTTAGGGTGGACCAGCTGGGGGACATTCATCTTTTAAGACAAGGGTAAGCACCTATGTGATGGCCGTGACCATGAGGCCCCAGAGGTAATTATAGTGGCGTGCTGCCCTTCCCGACCAGATGCAGCTGCTCTGCCTTCTCTTTTCTCACTCTCTTTATTTCTCTTTCCGGTTCCTTTGCTTTTCCCATTTTTGCCTTTTCCTCTCTCCCTGATCTATGCTGAGAGCCTGCAAATGGTACCAAGGGGCACAAACCATTCTGTTAGCACCCACGTCTAAAGAGGTTGTTGATTTCTGTCTTAAAATATGATCACAGCCTTTCTCGATGAAGATGACACCAAGAAAATGTTGGTGGGATGCCAGCAAGAACAATGAACACAGTGCAAACCCAGGGGTATTCCTTTAATGGAAAGAAAATGCACAGGGCCTGAGAGCTGGTCCCACTGACCTTAAAAGCAAGCACATTAACATTCAACATTCATTCAACAAACATCTCATTGAGCATTTGTCAAGTTTTTTTTTCTGGGCCCTTGGGATGCAGATAAAAATACAACCCCCAATCTGATGGGGAGGGAGAGAGATACAAAAATAAATAATTAAACTGCAATGTAGTGATAACTAAACCTAACCTGGCTGACTCCCTGCAGGGAAGAAGGGAGCGGGTAGAGTGGTGTTCTGGAGGCTTCTCTTCAAAGTCATTCTCACAGATTTCTTTTAGGGCCTTGGATAAGTCACTTAAAGTCGTGCTGCTGTAAAATGTGGGCAGTAATGATGAGTCATAGCTGGGTTATGGGAATTACCATGATAATGAATGTGAAAATAGATTGTTAGGAAACAAATCCTATATAAATCCAAGGCATTACTACTCCTGCTACAATGTCAATTTGCAAAAACTAATTTATCCATAAAATTCAAGTGTATCCTTGGACTATCCATAGCAGACCAGTTTTCTCTCTCTTCTTTTGTGTCTACCTACATCTGCTGTCCTTCTTGCCAACTAAGAGCGTCATCCCATCAGCACACACTGAAGCCCCGCTCTGCTAGGCCCTGGGACAGAGTAGGGAATGAGGCAGACGCATTTTTATAAAAGAAATGTCTCTTCCCCAACTATGAATGTAGACTGCCCCATTTCTACGTGCTGTGTTTTCTTTGGGGTTTTGTGTTTTTCTCAGAAAAGGTATGTTTGGGGCTGCAGAGCAGAGGGAAGGTGAACAGGAAGTGCCTGAGGTCCGGGATGCACAGGCCTCTGGGTAAGACATGAAAGGGAATTTTGCCGAGCTGCATGCTTGGGAGGCGTATTCAGGAGCGGAGCTTGTGTCTCATCTTTGGGGACGGGGCTCAGGGCCAGTCGTATGCCTGCAAGTCATGGCGGAATTTCCCCTGGAAGAAATGGACATTCCACCGGGAATCATTCTGGGAAGAGACATGTGTATCCTGGGACAGGAAATGAAGACTCAGGAGGTGGGGCTCAGAGTGGGATAAGGAGAAAAACAGCCTCCTTGTTCTGCAGCCTGAGGATCATGGGAGGGAGAGACCTGCAGGCGGCGAGGCACACCTGGGGGTGGCGGAGCTGTGGGTGCAACACAGGGAGGGCCGTGAGTGGACCCGGAAGCTGGGTCACCGCTCACACGGTGGCTCCACTTCACTGTCTGCAATGCACTCCTTGCCTCCAGCTCTGCAGGAACTAGCCTGCGGGGAGCGACGGGAAAGCGCTGTTGTGGAAAACTCAGGAGAAGGGTGCATCCACCGTCGGAGATGCATTGCCAAAGGGAGGGCAGCGGTCACCCGTGGAGGATGACTGTCCCACTGAGTGTCAGTGCCTGGAGCCTGAACGATGACAGGCCTGAGCAAGGGAAGAAGGACACGCAGAGCCACTCCGTGCTTGCCTGAGCCGTACCCTGGGATAGACGGCGACACTTGCCAGGGGAAAGCCAGCTAGAGCTCGCGCCATCGTTATTGAAACCACACAGATGCTATCTAACAGGTTACGGTCAAAGTGGTCTGCAAGCAACCTGATGTACAAACAGACAAACAAAAGGATGGTGTCCTTTTGCTTCTCATCAAAGAACGTTTCAAGGAGGAAGGGGACCTGAGAGAAGCTCCGAGGGAAGGGGAGGGTGGCCAGGTGCTAAGGTGAGGCAGTGGCGGCTTGAGAAGGGAAAGCAGAGGACCAAAGGCAGGGGCCGGGGGCGCATCGGGAAGCTGTCCCTGGGCTGAGGCCGGCAGCAGCGGGAGACCAAGCAGCCAGCTGGGGAAAGATGGGGCTCAGTAGGCAGCGTGAGGTCAGCCTTTTAAACTGAGGGGACCCCATTCCCCAGGCTCTGGCTCCCGTAGGCTGTCTGCCTCAGGCCAGCATGGTGCAAAAAGGACGTGGTTTCCAGGGAATTCGATCTACATAGAAAGCCAATCGGGAAAATTCAGTCTCTTCAGAAACTCCACTTATTCCTCATTAAGAGAGTTTGGGTTTGAATTATGTAGATAACTGCCTCAACTCTCCACTTCATTTTGCCTGTAGATACTTGCCCTCAGAGGGGTATTTTGAGGATAAATGAGAAGCGGGTAGAAGGCTTTGAACTCCTTCCATGAAAGGTAGCCTATCAATACAGGCCTCATGTAATGAAGATGCTTCACATTGCCAATGCACACGTATTTATAGCACCCATTATAAACACTGGATATCGTTTCTTCCCTTTTTTATTTTTTACAAGAAGAAGGCAGGAACATCTCATTTTTTTTAACCACACTGCTTTTCTGCACTTAACATTAACCTTTCCTTCTGAATGTCATTAGCAGCTAATTAAGATGTTGATCTGCAGATTGTATATCCTGCAATAGAAGTGATTTGTGAATGCTTACTAGGTGTTTCTCAAGCTACACCACTCATGTTGGTTTAGCAAGAGCCTGGTGCCTTCTAATGTACTGAGCAGTTTCCCCATTCTCCATTATTTCTGCATGGGCATAATGAGAAAAAAAAACGATAAGAGAGAAAAATGGGAAACACTATAAATAGTTGCTAAAGAAAAAAGCTGTAGGAAAGAGTTACGGCTGTAAGTGGGTGCTGAAAGAGCAAACAGATTGAATTTATTTTCTCTTCTTAATGGGGTATTTTAAGAAATAAAATTTGCACATCGGTTAGGTGAGCAGGTGTCTACATGTACCCGAGTGGACGTGCACACATACCAACTGGCTATAGGAAATGGCGAGGGGCTGAATTTTCTGGAACACACATGCTCTTGTTTTCCAAGGCTGCCTACTCCTTTGCCATGTTCATGCCTTTAAGGTTTCCCAAAGAAACTTCTTGCTTCTAAAACCATCCTTAAATCAAAGAAAGGCCTTATTCAGTTACGGCAAAGGATTCTGCAACTTAGGGGACATCTCCACAGGACATTTTAATATAATTTATGAATATTTGCTAGCAACATAATTGTCTTTTCTGCTGACATTTTCAAAGCAACACTGTGATTTGTTGGGTCTCTGGAGAGTCCAACTACAAAACTGATAATTATATTAAATATACATAGACAATAAAGAGTGTGTTTACATAACTATGCCCATAAATATCTGATTGAACAGTCATTGTTCTCAAACCCCTTTTAAGCAGCTCTCTGAGGCTTTCGGTTCTAATGACATGATGGTTTAAAAGATGTTGCTCAGTCTTCTTCCATATTTAATTAACTTTCCTTTTTTAAACTTGTGATGGCAGAGACAATAACAAACAGCTCTGAAAAGACGGAGCGCTTTGAAGCATGAGTGAGACCTTGTCAGGCTTTGTGCAGCAGGGACAGGAGATGGGCGGGCAAGCGTGGCTGGACCGGGACCTCCCACCCTCCCCTGGGAGTCTGATAGGTGGCCAGGCAGACTCTCCATCCCCACACACCTTCTCCCACACTCGCATCCGTGGAGCCACGCCTTGGGCACGTGCCCTTGCCTGTAAGCAGCTGCATCCCTAACGATCTCTTCCTCTGGAAAAGGAGAAAGCACAGTGAAAAACCAACAAGCCCTGAGAGGCAGAGGCAGAGGAGCGTAGTGGAACGACCAGGGCCCTGGATGGTCTAGATACTTAGATTCTGGCCTTGGCTCTGCCGTTGCTCTGTGACCTTGGGAAAGTGTATTCACTTCCTCTGGCTGCTGTAACAAATTACAAACTTGGTGGCTTCAGACGCCACAGATTACCTGTCTTGCAGTTCTGGAGGTCAGAAGTGGGTCTCCCAGGGCTAAACTCAAAAGTGTTGGCAGGGCTGGTTCCTTCCGGAGGCTCTACTGGAGACTGTTTCCTTGCTCTTCCCAGGGTCTAGCGGCCACTCACATTCCTTGGCTCATGGGCCCTTGCTCCATCTGTAAAGCCAGCAATGGCCAGTTGAGCTTTTCTTGTGCGGCATCACGCGGACATGGACTCTCTTGCCTCCCTTTACAAAGACCTGGGATTACGTTGCACCCATCCATGTAATCCACGCCCACCTCCCCGTCTCAAGACCCTTAACCACATCTGCAAAGTCCCTTTTGCCACGTAAGTTAACGTATTCACAGAAATTCGCGTGTAGACCTCTTTGGGGGCCATTGTTCTGCCTGCCACAGCAAGTCGTCAAACATCTGTGAATGAGGGAGCTGGTATGACCTCCTAGATTCGATCATCCAACAAGTTAAGGTCCAGGTGACACAGTAGTGAACATGTGAGACTCAATCCTGCCCTCTACAGAACCTTTGGTATGGAGGGAGAGAGAAGCATACTAGAAAAAGTAAACATAAGTTTTCAGGTGTATTAAGGGCTACAAAAGGAAGTATGGAGTATAAGGAGAGTGTTTTACAAAGTGATCTGGGAGTGGGAGTAGTCGAAGAAGGCTTCCCTGAGGAGGCGACAGGGATGCAGAGATGAAGCCAATGACTTGCAGTTGTCCAGCAGAGTGTGTGGGAGCTGGGACTGGCAGAGGGGGCAGATGAGGATTTACAGTCAGAGGGAACACCTCTGGGGTGGGAAGAGGGGGTGGAAGAACACAGTTTGCTGGAGAAGAAGCCTTTGGGGCCGAGAGCACAGGGTGTACAGGGAGAGAGGTTTGTGATGGGCTGAGAGAGGCAGTGAACTGAGAAGTGAACCCTCAACAAGTGATCAGCCCCTCCAAGAGGTTTGTAGGTAATTAGTTTTCAAAAGTTAGATACTGCTATGACCTTCACTTTGTAGAGGATGCAGCTGAGGGTCAGAGAAGCTAACTGACCCCCTCCCAAGAGTCAGGACTTGCACCAGGTTTGCTCTTGTCCCTACACAACACTGTGTCTCAGGCAGGACTGTGGGACCTTGACATTTAACCCTTATGCTGAGAGCAGTTGGGAGCCATAGAGGACTTTAGAAAGATGACTCTTGGTAATGGATTAGAGGAGAGGAAGCTCTCAGGCAAAACAACATTGGCTCAGTCTGAAGTGGAGTGGTACGGGTGGTAAGAAATGGAAAGATTCAGTAAATATGGAGGAGGTAAAATTGGTGTCTTGCTGATGGATGTAGGGTGAAAGGAAGAAGGAGATGACAAAGATGAGGCCCTTGCTTCCGGCCAGGGCATCTAGAAGGACCCATCAGTTCTATCCTAAAATAAGGGGTTCATGTGAGGCTGTGGACCAGAGTACAGACGTGCAGTAAAGCCCTAAAACTATGAAGCCCTTCATCCATTAATAGAAAAATAAGCTATGAGTGAACAGGTTTGAATGGATTTCAAGGTCTCAGTAAGAATTCAGCAGAATTTCTCCGTGGCAATCCTCTCCTTATAAGAGATGAACCCTGCTTACCATCACGGCTGTGACTCTGTGTTTGTGCTGAACTCTTTCTAATTGTCATCAATTATGATTCATTTACTTTCAGGTGTCTTGCCTGTCAAAATATTATCATTCGTAAGCCTTTCCCTTTGCAGGCTGTGCAAATCTGTTGTGACATCTCAATAAAGCGGGATTCAGTCAAGGTGGGAATGAATTGTTAATCTTGTTATAAATAGAAGGTACCATATGTCAGTATGTAAGGAATGTCTCCCTCTTTGCTGAAAACAGTGTTAGTGAAACAAAACAAAAGAAGTTTCAGAAAGAGTTGGTTCAGCTCACCAGGCTTCCAATTATGTTATAGCCAACAGTTCTCTGCAGCTGATTCAGATTTCTGGAACTAATATTCACACATATTTACTTAGAATCCATCATCATCTGAGAGAGAAAATTAGTGTCAGCTTGGGACATCAGAACCCCGGGTACGGCTGCTTCTCCTGACTGTGACTGTGGAGCTAGCCTTACGCTCTCCATCTGTATCCTCTGCATTTCTATATGGTTTGAAGATTTTTAAAATATGGCTACATTGGCTGAGCTCCCGCCCAAACTAGCTTGTGAGAAATAAACCCTGAATCTCCTTCTCCATGTCCACTCTCAGTGGCGAGGGAGAGGGCTCTGGCCCATCCCGGCCTGAACATGGTGCGGAGGCACCTGCGGGCAGTGTGTGCTCAGAGGTCCAGCAAAAGCCAGAACCAATAAAGCTTAAATTAGAATCCCATCATCTAGAGCTATTTCCCCTCTGCTCTTCCGGAGCCCTCCCCAGCACCTACCCTCCCCAGCACCTCCCCTCCCAGCTCCTAAGCCCATCAATGTGTGCTTCTACCTTGTTCCGTTTCTTCGGGGCCTTGCTAAGTGACTAGCCTGTTAGTTCAAAATCAAGTTAATGGCTAATAACGCTTCTCCCCCAGTGACCTGTGGCATTGCCACGGAGAATCAATGCAGAAGTGTGAAAAGAGCTTGGATTTTAGAATCAGCCAAGGTTCAAGTTCTGGCTGTTCTATTCCATTTTGAGTGTCCGGGGGCAAGTTGATGCTCTTTTGCAATTAGAGCCGAGCCTGTAAAACAGTGATTCATACATCGTGAGGTTACTATGAGGATTAAAGAAAAGAACAAGTGTTCAGCATCAAGGACAGAAACTGGCCTACTGATTGACACTTGGGTAGAGGTCAGACGCAGCCCCCTGGAGACCCGTCTCAGTCATGGTCCACCACCGATGATCTGGAGACCACGACTGCCTTTTTCGCTCTGGCTGTCTCTCCTTCCCCTCTCTCCTTCCTTCCTTTCTCCTTTCCTCCCTGATGATTCCTTGAACTCTTGCTGGGTTCAAAACGCTTTCTTTCCTTATTTTTCACTGTCACCAACACAGGGTACAAAGGGCATTGCTGGTGGCACATAATACGAGAAAAGCAGGTGGGAAGCGCGCGCCAAGCCCCGTAAAGAGCCGTTCAGAACAACAGCCCTCCCGCCCCGTCCCTCCAAAATTTGTTGTAAACTTGTTCCACCACAGTCATTAGAGACACAAAGGAAGTGTTGATAAGCTCCATGATTCATTCAAGGACCAAGGTTAATTTTTATTTATTCCCAGGTCATCACAAACAGAGGCAGATGGTGGTGGCATTTCCTTCTTGCCGGGAGCTCAGATATTATCTGGATAGCTTTCAGCAGCCTTTTGTGTCCATTCCCTCTCGGCGTGGGCAGCTTTCCTGGATAGGGCCCCAGCCACCCAAACTGCAGACGGATTTGATTTAATTCTGATGACTTGTGGTAAGTAATTGAGGTCACTTGGGCCCGGCTGGAGGGGAGCCAGCATCGCCAAGGAGAAAGGTTGACATCGTTTACCCTTTAGCGGCTCGTCCTTCGGAGGATTTATTTTTGGTGACCCATTTAAGCGGTAGCTTACTAAACGGTTGCAAAGTCACTTTTTCTCAGTTATACTAGTATCAGGTGACGCTGGGATGGTTTAAAAAATATATACTTCAATTAAAAAATTAAAACAAAAACCAGCCAAGCAAAAAAACAGCACCCTGTGGGATGTACTTACACAGCCCTATAGGAATCATCGTAAGGAACCAGACCCATGGTTTATCCAATCAGGTTTCCGCTACACGCAGGAGTAGAATACGTAGCCCCTCCTCTCAGAGCTCACCTTCTGGGTGGAGAGGGCGATCACATTCTAGTCCTGAAAAGAAACTGAGGCCGTGAGACAGTGTGTGGCTAGTGCATTTGTGGGTGGTTAGTGAATGCCAATCAACTACCCATCCTGCTCTTTTAGGTTCTTAGAAAACTGAGAACAGCACAGGGAGGCAGATGAAGAGCAAAATAGCATCGGCTTAGCTTCTAGAGGATAGTCTGTCCCTCGGCGACTACTTTACAAACTCAGAAGTTTTCGATATTCTGTCTAAATCCATGTCAGTTTCTTCTTTAAGAAAACAACTTCCTGCCACTATTATATTCTGTTTCCTCATGAATTCTCTTTCTGACTCTTATTGGCATCACCTTTGCCATCATCTCCGTAGCCAGGAACCAAACCTGACTTCATCTGGCCTAAATTTGTCTTAAAGTATCAAAAACTTAAAGGCAGAAAATATGATTCTGAATGTCCATGCCCTGACCGTTCCTATCAGCTTGGCATCACCAATCTTTCCTCTGTCTCCTTGGTATGTTGTGAGGATGAAGTCGTTTGTGCAAAAATGCCTTGTGCAATGCTGGCACCCAGTGCGTGTTAATAAATGATCGATGAGGTTCTTTTCTTTTAAATGTAAAATTTCTAGAACACATTCTGTCACCTCCCTGATCCTATTTCCATTATCACACACATAAAAAGATCTGTTCTGCCACCAGCACATCTAATGGCTAGCTGATATTAACAGGAATAACCATTGGAATCTACATGATAAGAGTTGTTATGAAGATTAAGTGATTTGCATATGTAAAGGACTTAGAAAAATGCCTGGCAAGCAGGAAGTTTATGTAAGTATATATAAGTGTTAGGCGCTAAGATTATTATTATTAGCAGTAGTAGTAGTTGTCATGATCGTTACAGTAGTATTTTATATCAGAAGCTCCTCTCTATTGCTCACCACCCTGCAGAGCAGAGGGCTAGATTTCTGAGATGATTCAGGAAAGGAGAAGGTGGTCGTATTGGGTGGAATGCATCCTGCCATCTACAAGATAGGAGCCCACCTCTGGTTTCTCTATCACCCTCATGTTGTCTAAGACGTCTTTCTGGTGACATACCCACCTACAGATCCACTGCATTAGGTCTGTGTTCACAAGCATATCTTTTCCTACATCTGTTTACCACTTCAGTCAGTGTTCAGATGCCGCCTTTATATAAGTAGGGAGATGAAGACTGGGTCTGAGGGGCGAGGATTTTATCTTGGGATATTGAGTATTTATTTCAAGGGACCCTTACATGATTGCATTGACTAACTTTGCTAGACTGGGCTCAATCTAATTATTACTTTCCCACCACTACTCAGCAGATGGGCACTCATGAAAACGAACAGATCAGCAGGGAAATGGCGATGGTACATAGCCCCTGTACACCCACATGTAATGTGAGTGACGTGACCCTGCTACACGGTATGTGAGCTGTCACACTTTGGCCATTCAACATTAGCCATGAGAAGGAACTTTGGCTCATGTCTGCCGAGTGGTGACGTCTTACTAACTTTATTAATAAGCATATTTGGTAATGCTTCGAGGTTCCAGGCCTGGAGCATATGGAGAACAAAGAAGTTAAATTAAGATCCAGAGACTGAGGTGGCTAGTACGCAGCTGTGTGTTCCAATGTCAATCAGTGAAAACGTTGTCGGCTATTGTCACACTTTTGGATCTACTGAGTCTGCTTTACTTTCCCTGCCTCTCCCCTGGTCGCCATCCCCTGAGGCAAGTGGGTACATTTTCCAGGACCCAGATCAGTCACGACTGTGGGCAGGTCTGCCCAAGCTTGGGTGGTGGTTTAGTATTGAATCATTTTCCTGTTACCTGTTGATTTGGGACAAGGGCCCCAGTTTTGCTCACTGGAGCCATGAGTCTCTCTTGATATACGTTGACTGCTCCCCTGTTTCTCCCAGAATCCAGTCCCCTGTGTCCTGTTACGCCCCACTCTGGTTTGCATGTGATGTCCAGAACTTTGATCCACATGAGTTTGTGCTCTGAGAACTCCCCAAAGCCGCTGGCCTGCTGGTCTACCTCTTCACACTCCATGTGGTCAGTCTGTGTCCCTCTGTGGCCTTGCCAAGGACTGATGTATGTCACTGGTCTGAACTGAGACAAGGAATCGCCAGGTCCTTGGACAGGGAACCCAGGCAGATTGACCTTTTGTCAGCTCCAGCTGGGTCCACCCTGCCCGGAGGGTGGGTCGCACATTTACTCTTGAACAGTTTTCCCAGCTCCCAGTCTGTGCCAGCGCTGTGATGGGTGCTGGCAACACAAGAGGGACAGGACGGCTGTTAGTCCCTCTTCTCTGTGGGGTTTCGGTCCAGCTCACAGATCAGGGGTGGGTGCCTGAGCCCCTACCCACACTTTATCCTCACGCTGTTTTGATGACTATGAAAATATGACAAGAATTGTATTCTATGGACAGAAACATTTATTTTGAGAATTCCAACAAAATGACAGAAGTTCACCTTTATTCGTGCTCAGGCTGTTTGCTCTGTCTAGGCTTGACAACCCAGAGGGCTCTTACTGATTTTCCCACTGCGTCTCCCCGCTGAAGCCGTCATGTAACTCGTGTGTACAGATGGATGCCCCACCCCCTGGACTCTCACAGCATCTTTCTGACACCCCAAAAGAGCACTTCCTCACGTGGATGGTCACTGTGTGTGGGTCTTTGCCTCCTGAGCCTTCAGTGGGCTCATTGGATGAAAGATGGCCTCTTACTCAGCTCTGCAATGCTAGTATCTCCTGTGGCACTTGACAGAAAAATTGATAGTAAAGAAAATTAACAGTTGCTCGTCAAACTCTCAGTTGCTCCTAGGCTAAAGGAACACTCTGCAGACGAATAGGGACACAATTTTATTGAGCACCAACTAGTGGCAGACATTGGGCTGTGTTCAGTTAATCTTCATGACAGCTTAAGCGACAAGGGACCATTTCCCCTACTTTAGAAATAAAGCACCTGAAGCCCAGAGACCTTGTTCCATGTCCAAAATCACACCGCAGGACAGGAACTTAGGACTTCATCATCTTGCCTCCTGGGACCCATTACCTTATAAAATGACCCCCCACTTAGCTTCCCTCGGAGCTCTCATGGCCCCGAACCTCCAAGATTTCCTACACTGGCTTTCCCAATGGGGGAAAATCCACTCAGGTGTAACTAGGAAGAGAACGACCAAGTGTATTATAAAGGGGGTCCCATTACATCTACACACCTATAGATAACTGAAGCACATGGTCGCTTTGGCTATTATACTCGTTACGTCCTGGCAGTTAGAGTTCACCTGCTTCAATTTCACCAGAACGTGTGAGTTGCACATTCCATATCTGACTTAGCAGGAGCGCACCCTGAATCCATTTTTTTTCACCTGATGGTAGTTGTAGGGCCGTCAAGAGGTCTTATTTGGTCTTATGGATGACTATCTTTCTCAGTGGAATGCCGAAGAGGATGCTAATTAATGTTTATAGGTATTCTGTATTTAGGGGCATAACTCTAAGTTGTGTCTTTTTTTTTTTTTAATAAATTTATTTATTTTTTGCTGTGTTGGGTCTTCGCTTCTGTGCGAGGGCTTTCTCTAGTTGTGGCAAGCGGGGGCCACTCTTCATTGAGATGCGCGGGCCTCTCACTATCGCGGCCTCTCTTGTTACGGAGCACAGGCTCCAGATGCGCAGGCTCAGTAGTCGTGGCTCACGGATCCAGTTGCTCCGCCGGCATGTGGGATCCTCCCAGACCAGGGCTCGAACCCGCGTCCCCTGCATTGGCAGGCAGATTCTCTACCACTGCACCACCAGGGAAGCCCTCTAAGTTGGGTCTTTAGCTAACACATAAATCCGTATCACATAAATATACCCTTTCTCTTCCTTTTTTTCTCACATATATGCCTCGACTTTGAATCATGCCTCAGTTAGCTATGAGACCTTGGGCGGGCCGCCTTACCTTTCTGAGCCCCAATCCTTTGTGAAATGGGGTACCACGTTTTCCGGAGTTGTGTGGATTTAGGGAGATGGATGAACTTCCCAGGCATCTGGCTGAGGACACGTCAGGAGCTTGGTGTCCACTGGAAGCCGAGCAGCTGTAGCATCGGCCACTCCTCTGTCACCCAGCTCACTCTCGGTGAATCTCTTCTTCTCAGGGGCGCTTTCACAGGAGTGCTGCTTGGCGTGGGTCATCCAGGCACCAGCCACTCCCGTGTTCTCTGCCTCCTGACCAGGTGTCTGTTTCCACCTTGCAGGGCAGAGACGGCAGTCTGAGCTCTCCAGGAAGAGCCCACTCCCCCAGAAGCATTAGTGGGCCATGTGCTTTCACTGAGGATTTAGCACCGAAGGGAGCAGGGGAGGTTTGCCTGGCCCGATCTTCAAAGAACCAGTCCAAACCAAACAAAACCTAGAAATATGCCTCAGACGCTTCTGATCTCTATAGTCTTCACTTGGCGACCACACAGCTGGGGTTGTCGCCTTTTCTGGTCCTTTCTTCTCCAATGCAGAGCCCAGTCTTGCTGGTTCCTCCTCAAGAACAATGCAAATTCCTTTTCTTGTCTTATCTCCAGAAATTTGATTATCATCCTTTGTTACATGTTAGACACTTGGACCTTCACCCTTTGATAAGTAGCTTATCAAAAGATTTCTTGCTTTAAAATGCAGCGTTCTCTGGTACACTGAAATTTCCCCAGGTGATTCCCTATGGAGATTGAAAAGTGGGGCTGACCTTCATGTCTTTGGTATCGAGTGGACCAGAGAGGCAGCCAGTGTTGAAGTAGAACCCTGGAGCCAGAGGTGGTGGCAATGCTGGCATGAGAACACAAGGCCCACTTTCTACCATTTCTTTCTGCCCCTGGATTCTCTGAGTGCAGAAAAGGGGAAGGGAAAGATGGGGGAGGAGGTCAGATTTGAACTTCCGTTGGGTGCGGACTAGTCAAAGTTACCTTCTCTCCATCTCGAGAGGCAAGAGGTCAAATTGGATGTGACAGCAGCATAGTACCTGGGCCATAGTAGGTGCTCAATAAAAGTATCTTCATTTTCCCCCAGTCATGATAAACATTGCCTTCCCTCTCCACAAACCTGATCAAAGGTTAACCAAGACAATAAGAAGCCCAGGGCTGACCTGTGGTCAAGCTCATTCTCCAGGGCCATCGAAGCCTTGCCATCCCGTGGTCAAAAAAACCTCCTTGAAATGAGATTGACATATACAGAAAGCCTTGGGTACACTTTGTTTTCACAAAATAACACTCACCCTCTTGTTTCTTTGAGCTAAATGACATGATGATTCTCAAAGGAATCCTTACAATTCTCTCTGGTAAGTTTGAATGGCTCCTGTAATTGAGTTAAACAGCTTTGGGGTATCACAGAGAAATTTGTTACTCACGGAAGTAAAATGGATCCCCATACTTGAAGCTGGGGGCCTCTTAAGGTCCATCCGAGGCTCCTTGTGACCACATGACTTTCTCTTTCCCCAAACTGCCATGAAGGGGCAGTCATTACATGAGCTGTCACACCATTTGCTGCTGCTCTGTTTACTGTTCCTTTATTTATATAACTAGAGATTCAACATCCTAACATGTTTTGCAAGCTGTCATGACATGAGTAGCTAGTAATCTGCTCTATTTTGCTTGCTAACATATTTTTGACACATTTTAGCTTTTGATTATAAGATTGCCTCTTTGCCTGCTACCATCTGTCTCGACTCAGTGGAACTCTGGCATTTACAAAAACAGTGGGGTGTAGTATTTCTTATCTACTTGAACTCTACCAGAAACATGCTATTTTCAGTCTTAACCAATATGTCATGCTTTCACACACGAAGTCTGAAATGTTTGATATCTTGTGAGATCTGCCAGGGATAAGGAACATATCTTCATATCCAGTTTGGCTGAGATGAGAAATGCCTTAATGAGGAGAGAGGAGCAAGTTCCAGCTTCTAAGCAGAGGTGGCTTTTTATCTGGTCTCCATCCTCTTGACCGTGCTTATCCCTTTATCAGCATGATTAAGATCTTCTGTGGAAATGCATCTTCTTTTGGACTTTGTGAGCTCCCAGTGGCCAACATTCTTGAGGCATATCTTTCAGCATGAAATAGTCATCCACCAACATTTGGCAACAAGGCACCTTCTACATGGTGTCCCTTTTTCATTCCTATCTTTACTCATTAGGGAAAGTTATCCCAGGTTGGACCCAAAGGATTAGCTTGGTTCCCGTCTCTGCTGACAACACAGAGGAATGTGACACTGTATTCAAAAAACATGTTGGAGGAAAGGCCAAAAAAAAAAAAAAATATATATATATATATATATATATGCACAAGCCTAACATGCATCTATTCAACACCAAGATTAAATGAATTTATTATGCTCCTGGATCACACCCCATAGGCCAAGAAGCTGTCAGCTGTTGACATTTTCTTTTCTCTCCATGTTCTAAGTGTAAATATATTTGTCTAGGGAATATAGCGTACGCCTGGTTCAGTATATGCCCATTTCATCAGAAGGAAAGATCTGATTATCTGTAATCACAGTCAACATCTTTGTTGCTTTAAGAAAGGAGTGAGCTGAAGCCTGGATTTACATATGGATCTGGTACCTTTTCAGATTCAGGTTTTTTTTCTTTTTTTATCATTAATTATATTCACCGTACTGTCTAAAGCCAAGTTTTAAAAAAAAATATTTAGTACAGTTTTTAAAGGTACTTTCCATTTACAGTTATTACAAAATATTGGCTCTATTGGAGTTTGGTGCTAAACACATCAACTGAAATCATTACCATCGAAGAGATCAAAGAAGGAGGCATTTTGGACATGCAACTCCAATGTGTTGTGGCTATAAACTGAGTCCATGCTGACCCGGGTCCTTGATGCCCTTCTTTACCAGGTTAATGAGGACAGTGGCAACTGTGGAACTGAGGAAAAATGGCTGAGATGGAGTCTCTGGGTAATTTTAATTGTGAGTTTCTGGGGAGCAGGGATCTTGTCTTACCCCCTCATCCTTTGTTGAACTAAGAGGGACTGAGGACTATAGTCAAGCTCTTAATTCATCAACATGTGCTTAATTGAACTTCCAGGGTGACATCACTGCGGGTGGATTTTAAAAAAATACAGAGAGCAGATTCCCCATGCTTGAAAGATTTACAGTCCAGCTAGGAAGCCATGAATTGCTAAGCTAGGCTATAAGGGCAATGGGAATTTAGAGAAAGGAGATAATGGTGCAGATTAGCCTGGGATTTATGGAAGAGGGGCTTGGTCTGTGACCAGAAAACTGACCAGGATTGAGGTAAGTGGAGGGAAAGAAGGAAGAGCGTGTGAACAGTAGGAATAAATAGACAATAGACGTGAAAAATGAAGTAAAGGGATGGACTAGATGTGCAAAGGAGGATGACTTGGATTCACTGACAGAAACAGGTTGAAGCTGAATGGGTAGTTGGGCAAGATTAAAACATTCTTGAAAGTCTAAGGAATATTCATCTTTTTCTGGAAGATAATAAGACCATTACTTCAGGTTCTCATAAGCAGGAGACAAGGTAAAAGTGGTGTTTGTTTTTTAGAAACACTATAAAGGAGGGAATCAGATGGATAAGAGGTACCATGGAGAAAAAGCAGTGATTCTAGAATCAACATAAAAGGAACCTGGATTAAATAAAGATAATAATACTTAAAGCAGTAACTTTCCTGTATAGGGCATCTAATATATTTCAGGTGTTTTTAGTCACTGACAGCAACACCAGCAAACACCCTACAACAACTTGTAAGTATACTTACCCGCAAATTAAAGAAGGAAAAAGAAATTTCGGAAAAGCCAAGTAAGCTGGTCTAGGCTACGTAGCTAGTAAGTGGCAGAAAAGGGCTCAAGTGCCATTTAAACCACACTCTTTCTCACTGCCTTACTCTGGGAGTCACTGGTATTTGCTGAGTGAGGAAATGATATGAAATAATTGTTTTATAAAGATGAACATGGTGGCTATATACAAGAGGGATTAGAGAGAGGAGAGACCAGAGGTAGTAGATGAAAAGGACCTCCCTAGGGTCCTGTCATTGGAAATAGAAAGGAAAGAATAAACATAAGAAACACTGCCAAGCAGGAACATGGGGCCTCGTGACTGATGGTGTAAATTATTGAAAGGCAGAGGAGAGTGAGGACGGGGGGAAAACCCTTCTCGTTGGGTGGTGAGAAGGCCACTGTGACCTTCGGAACACATTTTCAGTAAATGGATATTGATGGAAGCCAGCCTGCAGGTGAGGAAGGAGCGAGTCAGTGGTCAGGAAGTGGAGGATGTGGGAGCAGACCACAGAGCTGAGAAATTTGGAAGAAAATAAATAAAACAGTCTTGGGAGGAGGTTTCGGAGTCAGGAAAAATGATTTTTTTTTTTTTTTTTGAAGAGGGGAAAACCTGTGCACATTTGAAGACAGAGAGCAGTATGAAGATAGGTGGGAAAATAAATTAAAGGAGCTAGAGGAAGAGGGGCCTCTGTACATGGAAGGGGTCAAAGGAGGTGGGAGGGGGTGGGTTAGAATGGTCGAGCTGCCCAAGAGAACTTTCTGTGATTAGGAGAGTGTTCTGTACCTGTGCTGTTCTATACGGTAGCCCCTAGCCCCATAAAGCAGCTGAACACTTGAAACGTTCCTAGTGAGAATGAGAAATTGAATTTTAAACTTTGCTTAATTTAAATTCATTTCAATCTCAGTAGCCACGTATTTAGGCAGCTGGTGGCTACCATACTGGACAGCACACTCCCTTAGAGAAACAAAGGTTCTGTCTCCTGGACAAGGAAAACAAACTCTCCCTCTGATTCAGTAAAAGACAGCAGAGAGGGCTTCCATGGTGGCGCAGTGGTTGAGAGTCCGCCTGCCGATGCAGAGGACACGAGTTCGTGCCCCGGTCTGGGATGATCCCACATGCCGCGGAGCGGCTGGGCCCGTGAGCCATGCTGCTGAGCCTGCGCGTCCGGAGCCTGTGCTCCGCAACGGGAGAGGCCACAACAGTGAGAGAGGCCCGCGTACCGCAAAAACTAAAAAAATTTAAAAAAGACAGAGAGCGAGACAAACCAGGGATGTTTCACATGCAGCGGAGGAAAAGTGAGTTTGTCCCTGCCACGTGACCTTGATTTTCATTGGTTATAGCTTGGTGATAGCCACATTGTTAGAGCATTAGATGAGGAGAACCCACCTGAGTGATAAGGGATTTGAAATTCACAACCCTGTGTAGATGTCAAGGTCTGAGCTTGCCAGATGAATTGAAGGATTGCCAAATCTCACGTGGCACCACCGATACTCATCCTCAGTCTGTCTGCAGTGCTCGATCAAGGTGCTCCTTGTTCACGTGAAAGGGAGATGGAGACGGCGCCGGTAGGTTCCTTGGGACGAGGACCACTTTGGGAATAGGTTCTCCTGGTGTCTGAGTGATGACAAAGCCCTCCTCTGATTTCTTAGTCCCCATCCTGCTTCCACATCTCATGGGCACTTTGGATTTGGATATTTTAAAATTTGGATATTTAAAAATCACCTCCAAAAGGAGGTGATTCCCCTCAGAATGATTTCACTTTGGACATAGTAAAAGTTTTCTCAAAGAATTTCCCACCCAGAGAAGGGAGTATGTGTCCTGCCCTGGATTCTGCAGGTAAACGAAGAGGGAGCCCCCGATGGGCGCCTCCTGCTTCCCTGAGACAGCTTCACCCATCATCGTTTCACCGGCGCGCCATCCCCTGGATCATGGCGTGTGTTGTTTGGGCTGTTTTTCATAGCCTCCGCAGCTGGGAATTCAAGATGCTATACTTAGGCAGAAGTCCATGAAGGAATTAATTGATATGAGCCAGAAGTTGATTGCCATTTAAGTACTCAGCCTCCACCATTGCCAAGTTTCCCTCTTTGCAGAAAGAACTGAGCTTGCCTGCAAACTGGCTCCTTCAGGATGCGAGCACAAGATGGAATTCAACCTTTAATATGCTGCATCACCTGCTTGGAAATAAAGGGGCCCAGTGCCTTTCCCCCAGTTGACAGCTGACTTCATTACAAAGGAATCTGGCGGAGATGGGGCTCCTCCCTGGCCCCGCGAGGTGCTCACCCGGGAACGCAGTGCCAACCAGACCTGAGCCTTGGGATTCTGCCAGAAACCCACGCCGGGTCATTTTACCCTAAATCATTCCTCTTTCTCGAACTCTGGGCGTTTGCAGTACCTTTGGTAGTGCTCCCTCGAGACAAGGGAGACGGTAAGAGCCTCCGGCCTGCTGAAGCTGAGTGGAGAAGCGTTTGCAGGTATTCTCTAATGGATCTGGAGTTTCAAACGTCCTTTCTCAAGGGTTCTGCAATGTTGCACCCCGACAGGCACAAAGCGGGGCTGCCGTGCTCCGTAGAGTAGAACTTGAGGGTTCATCGGAATCCTTTTCCAAGTTCTGGAACAGACCCAGCACTGCTCCAAGGAGCCTAACTCAGCCTGGGGGGACCCCTGGGGGCCGCCTCTGGGGTCTTTACCCTCCATTTGGACTGGAACACTGGTTAAGTTTATCAACCTTCAAAGCAGAATGTCAACCCTCTCACCCATTTACATGATTTCCAAAGCATATTTAACCTAGCCTCCATTTGCCACAGAGAATATAGCATATCTGACTTGCAACGGAGAATACTGACTTTCTGCTATTTTTTATCCTTCATCATTAAAAAAAAAAAAAATCCGTCTGACATGTAAATATCCAGGAACAAGGGCAGGCTTATATAGAACACATCCATTTGGTGCATTGCTGTTCTACCTGAAGCAATAGAAATGTGAAGGCCACAAAGCAACATCAAAACTGCATATGATGCTCACATATACAAATCGTATAATAATTTTATTTTATTTTTATTTATTTATTTTTTTGCGGTACGCAGGCCTCTCACCGTTGTGGCCTCTCCCATTGCAGAGCACAGGCTCCGGATGCGCAGGCTCAGCGGCCATGGCTCACCAGCCCAGCCGCTCCGCGGCATGTGGGATCTTCCCAGACTGGGGCATGAACCCGTGTCCCCTGCATCGGCAGGCGGACTCCCAACCACTGCGCCACCAGGGAAGCCCCGTATAATAATATTAAACAAACATTTTAAATAGTCTGGAATGAAAATAATTGGAAAAAAATAATACTTGATGCTGAAGGTCAAACCTGGCAATCCAAGAGTAGGGCCTGGCCCGAAAGTCTATCTCATATGGCCTGCACAGTGGGGGTCAGCAGAGCTTGAATAACAAACGGAGTAGGCTGCCAACATTCAGAAATTGGCACATGGCACATAACCACCCGGATTGCTGGCTTCTCCTGAGACGCTGGGCGACCTGGCCTTGGCAGGTGATGGGTGATTTGCTCTCTGGGTGGCCAGAGTTCCCATGGGGCCAGATTTCTCACTCATAAAACTTGTGATCCTGAATCAGGGGTAAGGGTGCCACGTGGGGTTCTGGGTCATTTTCCCCCTTTCCTCTTCTTCTGAAACTTGCCATAGGTTATGTTACTTTAGAGTTAAAATAAGCATTACACGCCCAGTTGTTAAAAAGTAATGTTGAGGAAAGAGAGTTTGAGGCCCATACTTCTCTACTCCTTGGATGTTATTTTCAAATTTCTAGTCTTGAGCCCAGTATACTTATGTGTGAATGGAGCCTGGCCTGGTGGGTCTCAGGTGTGGCTGCACTAGGATCACCGGGGGCATGTCTGCATTCTAGACCAATTAAGTCAGCCTCTCTGGGGGTGGGATTCAGGCAATAGAGTTTTTTAGGGGAGTTCCCTGGCGGTCCAGTGTTTAGGACTCGGCGCTTTCACTGCTGGGGCCCAGGGGTTCAATTCCTGGTCGGGGAACTAAGATCCCACAAGCCACACAGTGAGACCAAAATATACATACACACACACACACATACATACACACACACACACACACACATACACACACACACGCACACATATATATGAATCTTGCAGGCAATAGAGTTTTAAAGTTTTCCAGATAATTCTAATGTAAAAAGGTCCTTGAACAATCATAGAGAATTTTACATGAGAGCAGTTTCTCAAAATTGGCACTGTTGACATTTGGGACCTGATAATTCTTTGTTCTGGGGACCTGTCTTGTGGACTATAGGATGTTTAGCAGCATCTCTGGCCTCTACCCGTAGGTGCAGCCACACTCCTCCAGATGACAGCCACTGCATGAGATCATAAAGTTAGGGTCAGGAACAGTGGCCATTGTATTGGCCACCTGACTGCATATAAAGTCACTGAGAAATTTCTTTTGGAATTGAGTGATAGGGAAAAAGATCTCACGTGAGCAAGTGGTATAATCCTTCCTTTCTGTTGTTGTTTTTCCCTTTACTACCAGGAAGCTCAAAGCCAGTGCAAAAATGCGTTCAAAACCAAAATTAAAGCAGAAAACAAGCCAGCTGCTTCACTGTATTTTCTCTTCTCTGCACGATGCTGCTTTCCCTGTTAACGTTTTGTTAATCTTTATTTAAGTTGCCTTATATTCTTAGGGAATGAAGCAGGAAATAAATATAAACAAGGTAATAAGCAGAAGGAGAGAATGACTGCTCCACACACTGTTCAGTATTTATGATCCAAAGAATGGTTGGTTATAAAGAAGGGCCTGCTGAATCTGAACGATCTCATAGTCACTGGAAGATCGGGCAGGCATATGGAGCAATAAGGGTCAACCTCTTTGGCCTCCAGCTTTACCTGGGAAGAGGCTGAAATGCTTGTATTGAAGGAGCCCAGTGGCCAGCCATGTGACAGCCTCTAGAATGATAGGCACCAGCCTCCATTGCTTCCTAGGAATTCCAACCCTTGCTGTTTACCGGGAGCCTGGGAAGTCTCTCAGAGGTGATGCTGTTAAAGGCAGCTTAGGCTCCATCCCTGGATAATACCATCACCTGCTTCCTTTTCATGAATGAAGAGCAGCTTCCTTTTAGTAAAATAGAACCCACTCATTAATAACCTGAGGTTTTAAAGCTTTTTAAAAAATCATCGTGTGGCTATTTCATTTTAAATGCAAAATCCTTGAATAGGCCAGAGATCTTAATTTTTTTAAACATAGCTGAGTATTTTAATTATGAATGTACTTGCATATTCTTAGCATACTTCATTATTTATGTAGCTGGTGAAAAAGCTTTTTAATTAAATAGCATGCTGGCAATCCATTGTGAAATGTATAGTCGTAGGTTTTCCTAGCATTAAAAAACTAAACACACACACGATACACTCTGGCAAGCAAACGTACATTAATTACCAGGAGGTACCTGTTTCTGAATGGTCCTAAAATTTGACCAAACTTTCTTTTATTGGTATCAAAATAAGTAATATAATTTGCCAGCACTCTGCATGGCTATTCACATTCAATGCACTCAGCTAATTTGGAAATGGGGTAGAACAGTGGGTCTCAAAGTGTGGCCCTCCAAAGTGTGGAACGTGAGCCCCAGCTGGGAATGTCCTAGAACTGCAAACATTTGAGCCCCACCAGGTCTACTGATGCAGCAATTCCGGGTGTCAGGTCCAGTACCCTGTGATGTAACAAGCCCTCCAGGTGATCCTGACGCAGGCTAGGGTTTGAGCACCATGGGGTGAGGCTTACACCTTGCGTGGCTGGTATCTGGGTTTCATTCATGGTTCCCCTGGTGACAGGTGGTCACAATGAAGTGAACCAGTCCATGCTTTAGCTTCTCCATCAGAAAAAGTGCTGTGAAGATTCTCGCTTGTTTAAAGAGCTGCTTGAGGTCCTCAGAGTTTCAAAGAGGGTGAAAGAGTCCCAGTGGGTGAAGTATTTTAAGCAGGATGTGGATCAAAGTTGCCCACTAACATCAGGTCTATAGTTACTGATTTTGGCTAAACATGTATATTAGGACTCAACGTACACATGGCTATTCTCTTCCCCCTCCCCCCAAAAAAAGCCTCTGAAATTCGAGTGCCTATTCATTCACCATTTTGTGGCAAGCCATGGTGTGAGCAACCAGTGAGCAAACTTCCAGGCAACACCCCGTGCCTGCGTGAAGGCCTATGACCAAGCCACGTCACCTCTCCGGGCTGGGGGAGTGAGGCCTGGAGGTGGCTGATGTGGAGAAGATCACACAGAGAGTCTGCGCTCTGTGCCAGTGCGAGGCTCACAGGCTCCCCGCTCTGTGCTTTGTCTTCTGAATGAACAAAGCTGCTTCTTAAGTACACATAAGCCAAACTGCCTCTCAAATTGCAGCCATCTACTTTGAGTTCAGATTTGCACAGCATGACATGAATTGGGCTGCAAATTATGCAGAAAACAGCCATCACATCCATCTGTGATGTCAAAATCCTCCAGTACAATGTGACCTGGTAGGATCTGCAAGAGGAAGAAGTACCTCGGGTCTGATTCCTTCCCTATGCGACGTGATGAATCTCCTCCCAGCTGCTTTTGGCCCAGCGTGGAAAGCTTAAATATGATTGAGGTTATGCCTGGGATATTCTCAAGAGCAGAACTCATTTCCAAGGGTGCGGGCAATTAGATTTTTTTTAATGGCAGAGTAACTAGAAAAAGAAAACACACAAATACACTCATACCTAATGGTAAACTGAATTTATTTCCTCTTGGAAAACAATTCCAGTAATCTCCAGGTTCAGACCGCAGAGTAAACATTAATAACAGTAACATACAGGTTAGTTCAACTGATTCAAGAATTTGGCTGTGTGAAATCATTAAGGAAAACCTTGAACACTCAAAGCTTCAAATGTATCCAGGAAAAAAAAAATTCTTTGACAGTCTACATAACAACTATTGCATATATAGTGATGCTACCTGTCACATTGCAAGGCTTACAAATATATATACGGGCCTTATCCAGCTGTGGGGTTCTGTGAGAACATCTCTTCATGGTTTGCAAGAATCTTCAGCAATAAAAAATAGTCTTGGGTTTAACTGTTGATATACCAAAAGAGAAATTCTAGGCTTAAGTGTTAAGAAAAGGAAGTCCAAACATATTCTCCTGTGTAACAGGGTTGTTTTAATCTGTCTTCCTTGAAAATACTTTCTCTTAAGCCATTTTGCTCACATTTTTTTAAAAATCTTGCCTGAATAGGGCCCAAGTCCACTTGTCTTTATAAGACCATTTTAGTATCAGACGACATAATACATGTGAGACACTTTATATACAGGGGGTCTATCCGGTGCTCAAAAGTTCAAACACATGAACATCCAACAGTTTTGATAATACAAGTTTTATGGTACAATACAATGTTTCTGAATAATATACATTAACAATGAAAGTTTCGTGCAAAGAGTAAAATATGTTCCCTTTTTGTGCCACAAAAGTCATTCTCCTTGAGAGACCGTGCTTGCACTAACTGCTGTGTTGGGTCATCGTATGATTCTGTAATGAAAGGGGGAAAAAAAAAACCTTAAGTGATTGTATTTTCATCAAACCAAGTATCTATAAATGCTGATTGATTTATAATGACCTAAATACTGTATTTCTGCACCCAGATGAATCAGTGCTCATGGGACCGGCTCCTCCCCTCCCCCAGTGGGAGCCAGGATGGAAGGGCGGGGCCAGGGGTCTCCCCTTTCTCTGCCTCTGTTTTGCTTCCCCGGAGACCGCCGCCCTACCTTCCACCATCTCTTCTTATCAGGATACGACCGTCTTTTCAAATGCCTGGGTAGCACTATTTTAAGTTATATTTATCTGTGCATCATTTCCATTCATTACAGATGTTTTTGTTCTACTCACTCTTAGAAGGTGAACGTCTTAACAGCAGAGGCTCTATCTGTCCCTGAATATAGACTTTACGGGCAAGAACAGCCTGGCCGACAACTGACATAGAGGACAGGAAGCTTCTCCAGTTCCTCTCCTTGGGGTGGGCTTGGTGCTGGGTCCCATCCTGGCGCAGGAGCAGATCACAGCAGCCTGCAACCTCCCCCGTCCCCAGCGGGTGCAGTCCTTGTTGTATTCTGGTGGCCTCCTCTCCATCCACACAGCATGTCCCCTTTCTGAGCCAACATCCCGGTTCCAAATTGAGCCGGCAACTGGGATTCCTGGGTAACTTATAACTACAAGCCAGGTCCTGGGGGTAAACACTGGGCCCCAGATCTGGGCCTATGGCCTGCACAGGGGATGGTCACAGGTCCACGGGACTTTCATTCGGAGCAAACGCCTGGAGATGGCCTGATGTGCACCTTCCCTCCGCTGTGCCTCCCCTGAGCCTCGTTCTCCCACCTCTCCCAGTCGACCCCCTTCCCCATCCCTTCTGATCAGAACCTTGAGGTCTACCACAAAATACTACCACTTCATGCTCATCCCGTCTAAAACTGCTTTCCCCCTTCTCTGATTTCCCACTGTGCTTTATACTGCTTATATCGTACGCATCCGGGGTCTTGTGGTTAGCTGCAATTTCGGCTCTCTCCCTGTGTCTGTAATTTTGGTCTTCATTCACTTATTCAAGAGATGCAAGCGTCTCTTGCATCCTGGTATCACCACCAGGCATAGCCCCCAGGATTGCAGCACTCAGCAAAGCGGGTCTGGCCAATTGAACGACTGACAAGCTAGGCAAGGGCCACTGACGGGAGAAGGACGGTCCCTGCCTTCACATCTTTAGAGTGTTCACAGTCTCAAGAAAGTCACGTGGGCACATGATGGTAAAGCAACCTGGTGGGATTATATTAGAAATGACCATAGGAGTATCATGCGCGCCTAACCCTGCCTGGCCTTTGGGGAAGGCTTTGCAGTGGACATAACTCGTGACATTTTAGTTGAGGCTGGAATACTATGAATGAATATGAATGAAGAGGCATTTGGGATGCAGGGCAGGCATTCCAGGCCAAAGACCCACGTGGGTAAAGGCAAAGAAGAATATGCAAGGTATGTTCGTGGACCTGCAACGCATTCAGTTTGGTTGGAATCTTCTCAAGTGTCCAGAACCAAGCATGCTGATGAGAAATAAAGATGGAGAGAAGTTTGCGGCCAGATTATGAAGAGCCCTTTGTACCTGGCTAAGGAGTTCAGGCTTTGTCTTGTAGGGAAAGAGGAGCTATGGAAAGTCTGCAACAGAGGGCTTTGTCTCAGAGATCTTTGTTATCTTTTCATCCCCCACCAAACTAGCAAAATGCCTGCCCGATGAGTAAAGGATGCAGGACCAGAGGCTTGGCTCTCAGGGTTGCCCAGCTGGGGCTAAGAGCACCAATGAAGGAGACATGAGTCTTGTGAAAAGGACCCAGGTCTTCCGTTCCCTATTTCAAACTAAGCCCATTTTCTAAGAAGATTGACAGCAAATAATGAGGATGTTATTTCACTCAGCCTTATTTCAAACATACCATTTTTATTAATTCAGTAAAAGACAAGCTGGATTTTAAATTTTTCTTTAGTAGTCCTCGCCTAAAAGTACATACAGGAGCAGACCGGTTTTATGCCAACTCTTTTTTTCTTTGTATTGATTCTAAATAAATACTTCTGCAAATTATTTTTCACCAACACGTAGACATAAAGGGTAATCAAAATACTGATGAGACTAAGAAACATTGCTATCCCCTTAAATATCAACATAATTATGATCAAAGAGGTTATAAACAGTAAAAAAAGTTCAATTACTCAAAATGCACTGTCTAAACTTTTTCATGCATTTTCCTATCTCAAAGAGTCAAGCCTGATCTTACAGAAAGGTGCTTTTTTTTTTAATTTAAAAAATAGAGAAAATGAATACAAGACTCTATGACAATAGTTATCTAAATGGTAGAACGTTGACAGGAGGATGTGTGATTACTTTTTATCATAAAGTAAAAAACAGAAATCAGTTTAATAACATTATTTAAAAATATTTAAGCGCTTACTATAGACATTCCACATTCAATCGAATTTTAGTGGTTAATAAAGGAAGCTATACTGCAATCTATCCTGTGTTCTTCTATGTGCCTATATTAAGATACTGCAGAACAAAAACCTAACACAAGTTGGCCATAATAGTTGGCAACAGTTGTTTCTTGGATGCTTTCATCCTAAACCAAAGCCATACAAGTCTCTTCGGAGCTGCAAAGAAATGAACAAATACATATGAATCACTTATTGCAACAGATTGAAGTTGCTACTATAAAGGATGTATGCTTTGCATATAAAGAGAAAAAATATATATCATTTGAGAGAAGGACAAGGGTACGGCTTGCAAAATTCAAGATTCAACAAAACTAAAGAGCTGTAATACAAATCACGTCTAAATGGGAAACCTGGCATGAAACATGGTAAAGGCAGAAAGTTCTCTCGGTGTAGAGATACCTGTATACCATTGAGATCACTTTTTGTCCTTCTTTTTCTTTTTTTCTCCAGATCAGCTGGGGGTGAGGTCAGGCCTCCCAGTCCTGGCTCACCATTGTCTGTGATTCTCAAGGTGGCAACTGGGCATATTTGCATTGAAAACAAAACAAACAGGTGATTCTGATCCAGTCCTCAAGGGCTTGTCCTCACCACTTCTGGGGATCTTTGGGATGTGACTGTTTCCCTCCTCCACGCAGTACTTTGAGTCACTGAAAATACAAATGGCCTGATTTCATCTTCTGGAGGAAGGAAGGAATGTCTGAGCTGCACAGGTTACTGGGTTGGTTTTTAGGGGTTGGAGAGAAAGATGAGGAGTGTTTGTCTCCAGACTTCACTGAAGGTCCAAGGATAAGAGAAACAAGAAGTTGCTTCATGGGAGCCTTCCACCTATTTGGTGTGTTTTTAAAATCACAGACAGAAAGGGAGACAAGAAGCGAGTGGGAAAGATGAAAAGTAGACCAGAGAAGCGCTAAGCCCAAGGAGAGGGCAGGTGCCTGCCCTATCTCCTCCCCACACCCCGCCACACCACAGAGCCCTTCCTGAGCCCCTGCAGCACAGGCGGGGACGCGCAGGGCGAGAAAAGGCTGCCGGGCCACGCGCAAGCAGCCTTCTCCTATACGAGTTTTCTGTTCTTTGGGTCTGGAGGAAACCACTACGCTAGAACAAAGCAGTGGGTAATCTCACCAATTTTACACAGCAATTCACAGTCCCCAAGGTACTTTAATGCAATGACAGGTTATGAGAAAAAATATCTGTTCCAATGAAGGGAAAGTGTTTTACATAATCGAGGAGAACATCAGTGCAACATCGACGCGGGCTGGGGGGGGTGATGACAGAAAAGGAAGTTGGAAGAGAAGACAACTTCTGCAATCCCACAGAGAGCCATATTCTACTCTGCAAAAAGCCATCTCTTGGAGACCCCACGTCTAAGTAACCGAAAATTGCAAACCATTAATCCCAGTTATGAACAGTTGTTTTACACGAGGGGGGTTTGTGTTAAAAAAAAAATCAAATTCACAACACACCTTAAAGCTTAAAAGACGATCCATCTAGGTATGATACTTTAATAGCCAGGTTTAAAACAACAACAACAACAGAAACACTCTTTACTGAAAAGGGCCCCATTTAGAAGGAGTTTGTTCTATCTTTTTTTCTCTAAAATGTGAAATTAGACTTAGAAAGCTAAAAAACAGATGAGGACCTTAAAAATTCCCTTCTAGCACTATGAATTTCTTTAAAAATATGAGATGCCTTTCATTTTACAAGACTGGAATTCTCATTTTGGGCTTGGCACGCTAACACATGATTAATTCAGCCTCCTCCTTTCAGAGGGCTGACCACATTTACTGGTCAAACGGTTTAATCCTATTTAAAATGCAATCCAAGCAAAATATTTTTAAATTAAAAAAAAAAACAACCCACCATCCCCTGTAACTGTTCACCTTGGCCAAACTATCCCATTTTCCTGTGATCTTGATGTGAATTTGAATATCTGTACCTATAACAAAGATGAAGTTAAGCTCTGGAGGAAAGCCAGGGGGAATCTACCTTCCCAGGGTAGAAAAATTAAGTCCCTAGCCCCAAAAACGGTGCCACAGCTTGCCCTCGCTTGTCCAATATTTTGACAGACCACGTCTCGTTGTCTGTGCTTTGTAGCCCTCTGTTGGCATCGGCAAAATGTTACATAGCAGTGATAATAAAAATAAAAACTGTCAGAATGGAAGTTTTGTGAGCTTTGTTGATTCAAAGATGTTAATCATTTTTACCATGAGTTGTGTATTTATAGCCTTTTGTCTCAAATTCTGACAAGCTTTTAAAACTAAGAAAAAGAGACAGCATGCTATTTTAAAAAGGAATGAAAAAACAAATATAACAAGCTTTCCACTAATTCACCATGCCATTAGAATCCCGAATTTAAACTGCAGTTGTATTCAATTTAAATGAGATGTTTTCCAACCAGAAGAAATAGTAGGCAATTGTGGCTTTGCAACAATGCGAGGCGGGAAGAAATAAAAGACACAGAAGGATTAAATGTGGCTGTTTCTTTCAACAGATGGTGACAGCACCATGGCAGCATGTTGTTTTTTCTTTAGTTGAAGAACGCACACATCCGTAATCAATCATCACTGATTAACTAATTATATTACCCTTCCTTTTATCACGAGGGCTGGACCTTTATCTGTAAGCACTATGGATATAGCCTGTATGCTTTCATTTTTCTAGAAGCATATCCCAGTACACATACAGTCGTGCAGTTACAGGCTGCAAACAGAATTCTACATTATCGTCCACCTTTAAGCACTACTGCTTTTTTTTCTTTTAATTTTTTATTTATTTTTTTAAACAAAAGCAATTGGTTTCCAACAGCCTGGATAATAAGTCTCTTGACCTGCATTCTTCTTTGACCCACTAAGGTCACCCTGTGCTCGGGCATATAGCTGACTTAGGAAATGCCTGCGAGTCCTACATTTTATCTCCTGCCCACTCAAAATAAAGCTTTCTTTAAATGTGTCTGCACGGGTCCCTGAAGGCCAAAGAGGCATCCCCGTAGCGGGCAGTGGAGGGACAGAAGCTTCTGCCTTTATTAATGAATGCAGACCATTATGAGTCTGGCTGGCTCCTTCCCTGTTCCCAGAAGCATATACTGTACGTGACTTAAAATGCTAGAATATTGACACAAAGCGAGCCGGGCACCCCTAAGGAAAATTACTCCTTGGATATAATGTAGGCTCGTAACAGCTATTAGAGTACAAAATAAAACCCTCCGGGATCAAACTGACATATACCGCATTCTACCTAGTCCTCAAACATTAGAAGAATTTCTTTGTGAAGGCGCTCTCAAGGACAGCATTAAACTGACTTTTGTAGCAAATCTGCAGCAGCTTTTTGGCTTAGAGCTTTTAGTACTAAATCTCTGGTTTGAATCAATATAAGTACTATATCTTCTACATTAATCAATACATTTGGTTCAATACATGTTCTATTAAATTATACTTTCTAATCAAGAGTTTTACATTTCCACCCTCTCTCTTTTTTTCATTCCCAAGTTCTTTTGCTAGTAAAACAGCTTTAGGAGTGTATCTAGCTAATGGAGAGAGGATACTGGGCGATCTCCCCCATAGGTTAGAGAAAAAAATACAATGGCGAAGAGTAGCCTTTGTCTTGATAAGGTTAACAGGATGTGAAGGCAATAAATTAACATTTTCAAAGTCCACATGACTACCGAAGTACTCAGAGTTTTAAATTAATTAAAAGTGAATTGCTTCAGCTTTGGAAGTACTGTTAGAATGTTCTAAAAATCACCCAAATCATCCAAAATACCAGTTAGACCCCGTTTTACCACCCCAGAGTTTCCCTTGTCTACAAATCATATACTTCTTAGCTGGAGAAGTTTGGGGTAATTGTGTTTTCATGGGCCCTACCTGGCAAACGTCAGGAACATATATGTGGGTACGTGCATTTTGGTGAGATATATTTTAATGAATGTTCTTCAAAGACAAATGTATAGTATTTCCCAAAGTGCTCTGACAGTCTAAAAGACATATTCGTATGATGGATGTTCATGACCAGGGTGGCTGACTCACGATTTTTATTTTGGCAGGATTCACTAAAATGAGGTTCTACGCTTTTATTTTGATAAACAGCAATGGGATTTCCCAAACCGTCTGTCACGATATGCTTTTGCCCCTCTCTTTAATGCCATGAATGTTGCATTTATGATCATGTTTGCGCTGACAGAATTTCCCTTTTTATTTTTTCATATGGTAATGTCATCACTATGAACTTAGAGAGACACTGATGCATTTTCTTTTGACATTTCACAGTTCACATGGGCTTGGCCTGACATCTCAAAGCATTTTCTGGATGACACTAAGCTATATTAAAGCAAAAGGTGAAAGGGTATCATCAGAAGTGATCAGAAAAATACACGATATTAAGGAAAAGGACTATTAGGTTATTTAGTTTGTCCCCTTGTTGGACAAAAATTGTTTTATAAAGTTCACACTCTAGGCTAGTTTTAAATGCTTTTGGCATGAAGCTTCTATCACACCTCCCATAGGAAATGATTTCACATTCTAATAAACCTCACTGAAGGACTTTTTTTGTATTTGCTGTTCTTTGGACATTCATGCTAAATATGCCTAGAAAAGGTTGGGCTGAGGTGACTCTGAAGCATGTGGACACTGGCATGTTTATGAGTTTATGTTCAGAAGGCTTGACCATGTATCTGTAGTATAAAGTTCTTCTATCTCACCCAGAGAAACCAAAAACACAATCCAGTAAGCTATTTCTTAGTCATTACACAAAACATGTCATTCAACTGCTTTGTTCTAGAGAGAGATGCCTACAAATTAAATAGATTCTAGAAGGCCAGTGGGACAAGGTTTCCCAACCTCAGCAGTACTGGAATGTCGAGGGGGACTAGTCTTTGCTCTAGGGGTCTGCCCTGTGCCCAGTAGGATGTTAGCAGCATCCCTGGCCTCTGTCAACAACATGCCAGGGGCACCTTCCCAGTCGTGACAGCCAGAAATCTCTAGACCTTGCCACATAGCTCCTGGGGGAAAAATCATCCCCAGTTGAGGCCCACTGCTTCCAGTGTTTTGAAAACACATTGAGCTTGCCGTGCCTGCTTGAGGATGCGACCTAGTCTTCAGTCTCAGAGCTATCTCCCCCCGTCAAATTACAAAAAAAACAAAAGGCGACAGCAAGAGGGACACATATATGCCACATGGAACTATGGCATGGCATTTAAAAAGATGGTCAATGGTGAGAATGGGCATTTGCTGAGAAATCAGGGAAAGGATTCTTCGAGATATATAATAAATGGCATTGCCTGTATAAATAATCATCTCTCCAAAAATGTCCACTCATTCAGCAGTTTACTAAGACCTTCCATGTACCATCAATGAACAAAGGTGGTACATTTTAGTGGCACTTAATCAGTGCTGCTTTAGAAATATTTACAATCTAATAAAGTATAAAGGGACCCAAATATTAAAATCTGGAAATTACTATTTAGGCTATGGAAACCACTCCCTACTCTGAACGAAACGCAAAGCCATCATCCCTCATTTGCTGGTCGAGCCAACAAGACCTGTAAGTGATACTTCAGAATAAAAAAGAAATGGTTTCAGAGCTGGGAGAGTTCTAGCAGCATCTGTTCCAACATCTCATTTTATAGGTGAGGAAATTAAGTCCCAGAGAGTTTAAGCCAACTCTCAAGGTCTTATAGCCACTGCAGCGGCTGAGCTGGCTTGTGGGAAGACGCAATTGTTGAGCGGTGCAGGTCGCTATGTTCTCATCCCCGGGCTGGGCTGGCTGCAGAGACTACAGCTGCTTACCGTCAGGGCACTCACCAGGGACAGGAGGACAGGGTGCCATGGGCCACAGAGAAAGGGCGCCTCACCTCCTGGGCTTAGTTCTCAGAGGAGTCACACTTGCCTGGTGCTGGAGTGGGAGGTTAGAAGAGAGTGACGGGCTGCAGGGGGAGAGACCAAGCAGGAGCCAGGCTGAGAGTGGCCGAGGGCAGGGTACTGGTCCCTGTGGGGCTGAAGATCCATGCGGCTGGGCAGGGAGGTAGGGGTCACTTCAAACAGAGCCTATTTTCACCACAGGTGCTCTTTTGTTTACAACAGCAAACCAAGCTGGGAAAGCCAATGGTGGTGAACAATATCTTGAGAATACCTACCTAAAGCCAGCCTAGCCTTAGTCTAATGTGAGTCTTCAGAAGCCTAAGCAAAGACTAATTTTTAAAGGAATGCCATGTCCAAATTGCTAAGGTAGAGCAATTTTTAGTATTTTGACAATTAAACACTTCAGAGAAATAAAACAGGCCACGCTGGTCCACCAGCTTCAAAAGGACAGATACTGATGATGGGTCATACATGACGATGTGAACTTCGTAACCATTTCATTTCTCATTACGAGCTTAAAAATGGTAGTAAAGGGGATTCCCTAGTGGCCCAGTGGTTAGGACTCTGCTTTCACTGCCAAGGGTGCAGGTTCGATCCCTGGTTGGGGAACTAAAATCCTGCAAGCCACACAGCGTGGCCCAAAATTTAAATTAATTAATTAATTAAAAATAAATAAATAAAATACATGAAAAGAAATGGTAGTAAAATTTCAGTCGCTACCTGACCCCTATCTGTTTTGCATATGGGACAGGCTTGAAATTTCCCTTTTTTGAACTGACAGGAGCATGCACTATCCACTACATTGAGGAAAAAGAAAAAAAAAAAAAAAGGTGCCGAATTAGAAGAATAGGTTAAAAAGAGCAAAATAGCCACTGGGAAATACATTAAAAGTACAAAGTTTATTTTTAAAAGAGAATAATGAGTTGAGCTACCTGTTTACACGCATGGAGGCAACGGAAAATTTAAATCAAACTGCAGAGAGCCAGCAAAAATGAAAGAGAGGCCAGAGCTTAAAGATTCTGCTCAGATTCTAGAATTGCAGGATCCAGCGCATTGTGGGACAGAAGGCTTTGATAGGCAATACAGTCTAATAAGATATTCAGGGATTAAGTCAGTGCTTCACAGACAGATGTGTCCATGTGCCAGTTGTTGCTAAGCTTTAATTTTTCCCCCTGTAATGTTTAATTTATCACACTGGTGCTTTCTAAACTAGAACACCTGTAAACCAGGTTAAGAATGACCTCCTTCCAATTTTACATCCGTGAACAGTGCCCCTTCTTCGTGCTCTAATTGTAGATACCTTAAAGATAAATCTGTGGAATGAAGGAAAAAGAAGGCTTGGCTGACACTGAAATGTGTTCATCTTGGGTGAATGCAAATTTCCTCTCTGCCTGGCTCTGGGTGTACACACTGACTCATGATGCTCAAGTCATATTCAAGCCCCCCGCCCCATCCCAAGTCAAACACAATTAAACAAACTTCTGCTAAATATTTAACAGCCTCGTGTAGTAATTAGCAGCAAATAATGGGAGCTTAAATTGATAATTGCTCAGAACTGTCCTCTTGTAAACATTACACATTTCCTGCTCCTCCCTTTTCTCTTAGACTTTGAATCCCAGAAGGTTTTTTGTAAAGGGTTTAGTTAGTGAAATTACCCATCGTCACATTACTTGGCCCAAGATCTTGCAGTCAAGTTAGGTTGCCTGACCATCAGCAGCAAGATTCCGCCTGCATGACTTACTTCGCGTCTGTTTTTGAAATCCATTGAAAGTTATGTACCTGAAAGCTGTTGGAACAGGGCATTGATGTAAAAACTGACTGGCAGGCTTAGGATTTAAACTCTGTCCGCCGGACTCAAAAGGTCATCTGATTAGAATGGGAGAAGCACAAGGCATAGTAATTTATATTCAAAGAGTAACCTTTCTAGGGAGGGGGAGGAAGCACGAACTCTTCCTGCTTTTCCACTTGATATGGACAAGGATTCCCTTCAACCAATTCCCAATAATTATGAAGAATAGTTTATTGAACCTGGGCAAAGAGCAAAAGAAATGCCACTTCCTTGCAGTGTATTATTTCTTTTAGTAAAAACACTGCCACACTCTCTAGGAGGTAAACTCACAGTAAGAGTAAGTCAGCATGTTATAAATCATGAAGAATAACAGAAAACAACCTTTCCCCATCATAGGCAACCGAATGCTTGTCTACTAGGGCATTTGCTTTAGTAAATATACATACAAAGAATAGAACTGTGAAAAGACGATGTGTTGGTTTCCAGAATTTCCATAATGAAACTGCAGAAGGATGAGTGTGTGTGTGCACATGTGCATGTGTGTACACTCGTGCCTATGCTGGATGTTGGCATGAGTGTGTGCTGTGGAGCCGGGAGAGAGGTACATTCCTGCATGGGTTCTACAGGTAAAATGCCTGGTGTTTGCCTTTGATCTTTGGGGGAAGTCCCCCAGGGCTCATATTCCTGCATGGAGAATGCAATTAGAAGGAGCCCCAAGTAGGCCTCGCTTTAAATTCTAAGAAAGTCCTTTTAAAATGCGAATATTTCACAAGCCCAATTCCATTTGGGTGTCTCTCACTTTCAATTAAAAAAAAAATAATCCTGGTTTGGAGAGAAGAGAAATAATTCTGTACTTAAGTTTGGTGCTTTTTTTCCTGGCTTGCTCTCTTCCTTTTCCCTCCCCCTTGCATGTTTTGTGTCCTGCAGAAAGCTTCAAGCCCATTTCTTTAATAATGTCCTGCCTCGCGTCCCCTGAAATCACCCGTCTGTTAGCCAGTGCACACAGGCAGGAAGAGAGGGAATCAGGAATGCCAAGTGCATCCCTTATTCTACATGGACCCTCGTTGGGTCTTAACATACACTTGGATTCCCTCTTGTGCCTCGTCTCTTCTTGTCCCAGAAGCTTTCAGGTCTTAAAACGGCAGAGCTGCCCACCACTCTGGCCAAGAAGAGCCTTTATTCGCTTCATAAACCCACACGTTAAACTCCCGTTCTCTTCCCATTTCCTGGGCATCTTTTCTGACGCTGCTTCTCGGTCTCTGTGGAACAGTCTCCTCACCCCTCATGGTGCACTGAGCTTCTAGAAAGACAGCCCTTGAGTTCCCCCCCGACAAAGCTGTAGCTATGGTGACAGTAATCTATAACCCTCACATCCTTAGATAATTTGCTGCTCCAAGTTAATTTTAATTCATTACAATAAAGCAATATAATTAAAAAAATAACTCCTTAAAGTGAAGTATTTAACATGATCCTGGAAAGGAAGACAGCTTCCGCTAACAGAGGCCCAGGCAGCAGGCATGGTGTACGCTCGCTCTCTCGTGCAAATTCAAAGGTGAGCTGTAAACAAGCCCACGCACCAACGCCGCTGCCGGGCAGAAAGGACTGGGCGGCAGGAGGCCTCTTTCTAATCAGTCCTCAAAGGAACCTGCCACACAGAAGTGGCACTTATTCTAATTTAAAGCCCTCATGCTTGCTTCAGTGTTGCAAAATTTATAAAAGAATAACTTCATTAAACCGCCTGGTACTTCAAACACAAATGCAAACCAGCCACAACATAGAAGGAGCTGGCCAAGAGGAAGAGAAATATTCCCAGAGTTGTTAACTCAGATATTCAAATCCAGTCTGCATTTGGGCGCTTCTCCTTCTGAGGATGGGTTTGCCCTGGAACTTTCCTCCACCAAGGATTTCTGTGCCATGGTCCTTTACTTCTATCCTGAGGGCCAGCTGCCCCTGTTAAGTCTGCTTAATAACACTTAAAATCATCCAAAGCGGTTCGGCAAGGCACGCCCCTTGCAGAAATACATCTGGCAGTACCTAAATGAATGCTATTCAGTGCTCCTTTCCTGGTCTGCAGAAAAGATTGATTCTGAACGTGCCACGATTACAGTCCCCATTTACTTGGGTATATATTTCAGACTCACCTAAGTTGTTGAAAAACTAATGCAAAAACATTTTTTTCTCCTTACCCTCGGTCCTCCAGAAAGCCAGCAATAATAAGGGTTAAGTGGAAACATTCTGCTGAATTCCTGCACGGCAATGGAGAAAAGTGACTGTCACATCCTAAAACACACACTTTTAAAGAAAATTCTTTTTCTCCCCTGAATCAAAGAAATGCCACAGTAAAAGAACTTCAGGCTAGATTCCTAAGCTACAATGCAGTTTGTGTCAGAACACACATCATTTCATGCTGAACTGTCAGCATTTCTCCAAATCATTTTTTTTCTTTTTGGATGCAATGAAAAGACAAACCTAGAAACCTGTACAAAACCTCCAAGCCCCTGTGCAAGTATGCATCACACACAAATTGGTCTATGCATTGAGAGCCTGGGGTCCCAATGATGAAGAACTCCTTTCCTGTTCAGTGTTTCTCATCACCCAGGTCCAAACGTGTGCTAAGATTTTGCTTCAAAGAGAAGAGAGTAGGCAATCACAAAGCTTGCAAATGGTAATCCATGGATGGATAAGAGGTAATGACCTTAGGGTGAAATCTCTTAAGGCGGATTTCTCCAAGGCGAATACCAGAAGACTGTTTATCCCAGCTGTCCTTCAGAACTGAGGAGGCGTTCTTGCTTTTGGTAAGAAGAGAGACCTATTATAGGATATTCATGCCGGGCTGACTGGAGGACAGACTGACACAGTAGATGTGAATGTTAAAGTTATCACCACAAAAATGCAGCATGATGTGTTTTGTATTATTCCTATTCCTAGGATAAACAAAGACTGAAATTAACTCTCCATCATCTTTATAAATTTGTCTTACAGTGCTGAAGGCTCTTTTACATTCACATCATGCGATATGTTGGAGAAGGTAAGCTTGTATTATTTTTCCGCTCCATGAATAAAACAGGGCTAATCAGATGGAATGAATGAGCTAATTCAATTACAGGCAGCCTTTATTATACACTAAAATATGGATTATTGATCTGGTGGAGTTGGCAATGCAGGATGCAAATTCAGTGAGCAAAACCTGCAGGTTTGAGTTTGGCTGTTTTTAACTCATGCTCAAGTCTGCTGGAACTGTTCTCGCTTTGGAAAAAACCACCAAAAGAAAACAACCCTAACTACTTAAACCCAGGGCTTCACAAGGGACCAGATGAAAGGTTAAGTCAGAGGGCTGGCCTGGGAGCCTGAGCAGGTCCCGGAGTGGGAGTGCGGGATGTAAGCTCTGTCATAGTCCGACAATGGAGGGAGGAGACGTGGGCCGGCTCTTTGGGCCCGTCTGTGCAGTGGTAAGCGAAAACTTATTTGGGAGACTGAAATGTACTTCACTGGCATCTTGCTGCAGATGTAATCAAGTCGTGTAGGAAGCAAGAACGCCTTGTGGCGGCCCTGCACTCGTGAGACGGGCTTGTTTGCAATGCAACGCTGCACCGTCCTAGCAAACTCCTTTTGTCTTTCATCTTTGAAAAAAAAAATGCAGTAGCCAACCCTCGTTCGAAAGAAGGCAGCTCTGAATATGAGGTCACGTGGGAGGAAAGCCTACGGCAGCAAACGCGAAAGGGAAAAAAGAAGGTGAGCTCTGATATATCAATGTCTATTGATACACCTCTGTTGTGCCTTCCCATTTCCCTTATAAACCTGCCCCGAGACTCTATGGCCTGCTGGGTGCCATTTGTACTCCGCTCCGGAGCGCAGACCAGACTGGCTCCTGGATTCCTTGTAAACTTCTCCCAGCTTCTCCTTCCCAGCGCCAACGCTCCTTCTTTTGACGGGGTTCACATCCTCTCTACCTCTTTATGGGCCACAGCTGAGTGCCCCCCACATGGCAACACAGACGAAAATATGCTCTTTTCTCCTCTGTTTTTAAAAACAGCCCAGAAACGGGTTCTGTGTTTTGGTAGGCATCCCTCCAAAGCATAGGTAAGTGTACATGTGGCCTGTTTTCGAAAAAGCTTCCAATGAAAGGGAGGAAGGAGGCATGCCTAACAATACTGCGCAAAGTTGCAGACTGTTCGGCTACAGTCCAGAAAATGAATCCAATTTTTCATTCTGTCATTATAAATATTTCATTGCAAATGGTACTGATTTTCTGCAACTGTGGTTAAGCAAAGGGCCTCTGTGTGGATATTTAAGAAAAGAAAAGAAAAGAAAAGAAAAAAGGAGGAAGACAACGAGGAAGAAGGGAATGAAAGGTTAGCAACCAATTAATTTCTTACTTTCAATGTAAAAGATTCTGGGAGAAATTCAACAGTGATGTAGTGTGTGACTCAAAGAAGAAGAAAAAAAACATTTACTCTGCTCTTCTTCTGACAGTTTCTCATAAAATATCTGCAGTCCATCTATCTTTTAGTACTCCAGGCTCCTCGGGAGAGCAGAAAATGGTGGTTTAAAGCTCTCTTCAGTGCCAGTCTGCGGGAGATTGCTTTCCACAGGACTCCCGCTGATGGAGGCCTAGGGGAAGAGGCCCAGGAGTTATTCAATCAGCCCGAGACTCTGGGGCGGCTGGGGGTCCTTTGAGGGCTGATTAGAAAGCTGCCCTCCTGTTGCCTGCCTCGGAACAGAACGAAATGAGCAGCCTCTTGCTGAGCAGATTCTGCAAGAAGGAATTTCACCTGTCATGGAGTTTGTCAGAATTTCAGGATTTATCTTGGTGCAAAATTAATAAAATACCAACCAGGATTTCAGGCTGACTACTCAGCTTTGTCATCGCCAAGTGATCTTTCACCCAAGAAAACCTGGACATGGAGTACAGCCATCCCTGCCCTACTTTTCCTTCGGAGGGTGAGCGAGATGACGGGACGAATACCGGCCAGACGTCAGGATGAGATTCTGAACCAATTACACACAAGGCTGAATTACAGTGTGGGTGTTACTGTCTTAGTGGGTGACCTCTCACCTCACCACTGGAGCTCTGAAGGCTCTTTGGAATAAGCCCGAGTCTGAAGTAGAAAAAGGCCATTTCTGCAGTTTATAACACAGTAGTTTCCCGATGGCATCACATCTGTTAAATTCATATACTGGTGTCCCAGGCCTGGATTTGATTTATCTCATTCAAGGAGGACTAACAATGGACTCTGTTAAGAGCACATATTGTGAAACATTACACATTAATCTTGCTTCAGCCATGCTCGAGGAGGTGCAGGGTCATCTTTTGTTTGAACCCACACTGTCCTCCTGCCCCATCACCCTCTGGGCTCCCAGCAGAGTGGGGAGTGGGAAGAAGCGGGGAGGGGAGCAGGGAGGCAGGGGCACGAGGGGCTGGGACAGGGTGGGAACAAACCACTGCTGGCTCCAGGCTGCAGCGAGTTTGGGAGTTCGGCAACCTCTGCTCATTCCGCGTCAGAAGGTGGCTCACACCACACAGATGACCGCGGCTATTTTAGGTGGCGTTCTGTAAAGCCCAGGGCCTGATCATTTTGAGCAGAGGCTTTAGGTAGCCCTGAGGCAACCAGCTCTGGTTCCCAGAGTGGGTAGCATCACATCACAGGGGGGCCAGTCTGTGGGGACTGGGTTGGTGCTCACGCCACCAGCTGGTCCAAGCCCCTGGATAGAGGGGGCAAACATTTCTCACATTCGACTCCGGACTCTGAACTCTGGTTCAGAACAGGATTAACCTGAGTCATAATGTCCACCTTGGGTTGCATCCCTAGTCTCTCACCACGGACCACAGGTGCCTCGTACTAATCGGTGATCGGCAGGGCATCCTTGGCTCCCAGAGTCTGCGATTGGTTTAAGGCCATTGCTGCTTCCCTGCCCATTTTCTAATCGACATTTTCTAAATGAGACATTTAACAACACTGTAATGCGTTCCTTCCAGCTCTTCCCCTAGTTAAACGACAAGCCCGTTTTGGAGAGCCACTTTTACAAAGCAGTTAGTTAGTCGCCTGACAATATCAATACCAGGAGATCTCAGGAAAGAGTGAGTAACAGAGAGAGAGAGAGAGAGAGAGAGGAGTGGTGGGGGGGGCGGCTTGCAAGCGAAGGCACAGATGGTGGGCGGGGATGCAGGGTGCTCACAGCAGGCTTCAGTGGAGATGCATTAACTCCACAGAGGGACGAGGGCTTCCCACCAGTACTGTCATGAATTATAACTGAGTATGGGGATGAGGTCTTAGTGCCCGGCTCACGGCAAATAGACTGTTCTATTTTCCTGCACAATCCCCTTTCACCCTTATAAACTCCAAGCACAGCTCAGCATACTGCTGATATTTGATAGTATCACGGTAGCCTTTTATTTGTCTAGAAGGCACACAAACTCAGCAGCTGTGCCCAGTGCTGTAAGTCAGATAATTATAATATTAAGTTTTGGCAAAGTGAAAAAGGAGACCTTTTATGGGCGATTCGGGTTTCCGGCGAGAGATGGTCTTCTGCCATCTGACGGGCCGCATCAAAGCAAAAGGAGGGCACGAAAGAAAGATGCCAGCCTCCCAGACACGCTGGGTACAAGGGAAAAGCCTCCCCTTTGCAAACTTTGCCCTCCTCTTACGGGAAAGCGGTTCCTGCCCAGTGACCTCCCCCATACCCTCCCTCCCTCCCTCGATGAAGTTATCAATGAAGGAGGCCTGTTATTTTAGGCAGTTTAAAATTTCACCACTTTTAAAGGACTCGTTTACCCTGCCTTTCACTCCCGTTTAAAGCTTCGGAGTTGCTGTTCTAGATGACAGCACCGCGAGCACCGCTTTTAAGCACTATTCATCTCACCCGCCACATCTCAGGCTTTCACAGAACACTGCTCTCTCCCCAATGAGGGGAACTCACTCCTTCATAGCTGCGGGGCAGAGCCTGTTACGAGCTGTAGATTCGCTGCAAATGTAACAATAAAGGATACAAATGTGAATTCCTCTGAAAATACACGCATGGCTCTGAAGCCGCCTGGCCTTAGCAAACTCAGTGAAGGACAACCTATCAATCTTTCTCCAAACGTGCACCAACAGCTCACTTCATGCGGCTGGCCAAGGGATTGCCACATCGACGGGTCAGAGGATGCTGGAGTGGATTCTTTGCCCATTTCAGGGGATTGAGCGTTGAAGCCCATGACTACCTTCTCTCTAACTCTAACTGCCACAGCAGGTGGATATGGAAGTGGTGTTTTCCAAGAGTCCGATCGAAGTTTGTAAACACAAAGAGTCTATTCTTGGCATTGTGTCTGCTAATGTGAGAAGACTGATCCATGTGTAGAGCAAACATCTAAAACAGGAACACACGGGAGACTTCAACGTGCCTCCCCGGATTGCAGAATGTTCTAGAAATTTGGAGGTCCAGCTCTCGCCCAAGGATCTGCCTGCAAGGTGCTGAGACAGAGTGCTGTCTTTGCAGGACGACTGTGCCCGCAGTTTCTCGCTCCTAACAGAGGCAGATCTTCCGGCGCTGTGGCAGCAGGCTGTCTTGGTGACACAGGAGCCGGCAGGGCCAGCAGAGCCCAGCCAAAGCGGAATGTGGCAGAGGTGATGAACATTTCCAGGGGGTGGGGGAGGGGAGGGAGTTGCAGCAGTGGCCGCAGTGCTCTTCAGTACACACTAGCTGAATGCTCCATAAGGTCGCACTGATGGCAGTTCGGAGATGGCCATCTGTCGTCAACTCTGGGCCAGACAAAAAAATAATGTAATGGCAGATCGCTAACAACAGGGCTGTTGGAGAAGGGAATGAGTCCTAGAACGGGGAGGTGGTGTTCCATCTCTTAATAGCGAAAACCAGCCATCGATATGAACACTAAGGAATTAATGGATGGAGAATTTTTAAAAACCGAGCTGGGGTGCTGTAGAAATGATTCAATGTAAATAACGTGGTTTTCACTTAATGCAAATACCTCTGTTGCCCCTGCTTCGGTCCTATTACCCACTTGACTCTTGAAAATGTGACTGGTAGGACACATGGTGAAGCAGTGAGGGCCAAATCTAGAAAAAGGTGAGCCCAGGTTGTGCCCCCAAGCATGCACACACGGATTAGGGATTTATTGGTACAAAACGGGTAATTGAAAACTCATTTACTCATGTAGTCCCAATGAGTTCATTGTGATAATCGTGCTTATCTTTCCATATGCTTGCCTAATTTCTAAGTGCAGTTTTATTAAAAAGCAAAATAAAGCTACTTCATCTTTAGATGCATATGAATGCTATAAAATTTTAAACTCCCTTCTTTGCTCAAGAAAAAGGGCAGCTTTGATAGGTTTTTTTTTTTACTACTGCTTACATGTTAGGAAGAGAGAAGGTGCAGGGAGGGAGGAAGGGGGTGAGAGAGAGACTAACAGTCAAACTGAGGTGAGCCGTGCCCTATTTCTTTGTCCTATATGATTAACTTTCTGCCTTCAGTGGTAAGGCCAATCAATCCTGATTGAATTATCCAATATTAACAGCTGAAAGTGATCACAAGTAATGGTGAAAACACAGATCCAATCAATAAATCAATGCAAACGATTCGGTTCCCGGAGATCCGATCAAATAAAAGAGATAGATCAATTTAACCACTGAGCAAATTAAGTGGAAGCTGCCGTAGCACCAGTTTACTTCAAAAGCCCCGAAGGCCCACAAAGTAGAGAAATGAGGCGGAGTAGAAGCGGACCAGTTCCAGAGCCACATGTTCCCTTGATACAGTTTATACTCCTGCAGCCCTCTGAGTCCGTACGATGCGTTTAAGGACTGCGAATTCAGCCCCAAGAACAGGAGATACACAGAGGTCCAGTGGATCGGTGGCAGTGGAGAACTAAGGTGTGGGGCACAGACCACCTAGGAAGAGGCAGGAAGCACACCCCACCACATGACTGTCAATATGTAACCCGGCTATGGCAGGCCCAGACATGGTGATGGGCAAATCGTTCCAGTCTGAGGGTCCCAAAGGGAGACCACATGATAAGGCACAAGGCAGGACAGGGTTTACAGTCTTACAGCTGGAGTGGGGATAACGAAAGGAATTTCAAGCTCTGTTAGAAATAAAAACAAAACAATTGAAAAATATAGAAAAGTTGTGAGAAGATGAGTTATGAGGGGCAATAGTTTTAGAGACACTTCTTATAGATGTGCTGTGAGCAGTAAGACACACTTTTCCACTCCTCTTGTTTGCAAAAGAGAATTTCGGCCTGACTCTGAGAAAAATATGAAAACAAGCTAACACTAAAACAAACCTTTCCCCACACTACACCCCGATCCTACCTTGTCTATGTGGAGGGGCAAGATAAAACTTTGTTTCGGCCACTCATCTTTAATTTCGGAGGTGGGGGGGCGGGGGAGAAGGGTTAGCTTGTTTTGAAATACATTTCTGAAAGCAAATTTAAATGTTTACTTTTACAGTTATGTGCTACAAAGAAAAACCAGAACTAAAAAGAAGCTCGACTCTTTAATCCTTTGAAAAAGATGACTGTTTAAAAATAAGAATTTTTACCTGGAAACCAATTAACATGAAACTATGTCAAGGTATGATTAATTGGGAAATTGTTCCAGTGAACTAGAACAGAGAACTAAGGAAACATCTGACACGTCCGGGAGAGAGATTTTATTTCCAAGTAATGATGGATCTTGACCTTGTTTACTGAGGTCAGCGTTAGGGAGAGGGAGGGGGTCCGGGAAGCAGAGCTCACCCAGTGCTTCCCTGTTCCACACTCTGCACTGACGGCTCGACATCGGCTACTCCACTGCACTCTCACCAAGACCCTGGGGCTTGGGCAGGATGCTCTGTTGTCTCCTACATGCCCATTTTACAGATGATAAAACGGAAGCTCAGAGTCCATCACTTGTGAGCGGCAGTGACCAAAATCAAACTCTGGTGATTGTTCTCTGTACTTCATGCCCTTTCCCTTGTACTAAGCTGCCTACGTAGAAATCAAAGCAGAATAAAACAAATTTTAAAAAACCCCATAAAAACTATTTTGAAAATAACCATTAACTGTTTGAGATTTTATGGATGGCTAACTCTCTCACATCCACAGATACCGGAAGCATATCCATCCTTCAAAACCAGCTTGAATGCTTCCCACATGATGACGTTCTCGACTGCCCCAGCTGGAGAATAAACATTTTCTCTTGGAATACTTAGAACAATTTATCACATATTACCTCATATGATAGTTAATCATATGTAAATCTTTTCTAGTAGACTTAAATATTATATATTTCTAATTATTTTTGATATGTCATAGAGAGCTTCGGGCCATGGTAAATTGAAAATGATAAAATTATATTTTTATAAATATTTTAAATTAATTAATATATTTTCTTACCTCAGAACGGTATAGGGATGGTAGCAGTCTATAGTATGGTATCTGTGGTTTGGCCATTAACAAGGACTCTTTTTTTTTTAAAGGCTCACTTTTTTTTTTTTTTAAAATACATTCAACCTCTTATTTTTATTTTTGGCCTCACCATGCGGCTTGCAGGATCTTAGTTCCCTGACCAGGGATCAAACCCGTGCCCCCTGTAGTGGAAGTGTGGAGTCTTAACCACTGGACACCCAGGGGATTCCCAACAAGGATTCTTCAATGCCTCAGCATGTATTACTTAATACTTTGAGACACAAATTATATAACAATTATTAAAAGGCTAGTTTAGGTAAGGAGCTAAGTTAGTGAATGACCCAGTCAGCCACACAGCAGCCACATTTCAGTGCTGTGCTGTTGTCCTTTGTGTCCCATTCCATATGCAGTAATTCATTTTTCTTTCAGAAATGTGACCATAAAACTTGAGCAACAGTGACGCTGTGGTGTGAAAAATACGCATCAAAATCAGGCTGATTTGGTGGGAAAGTGATTTGAGAAGAAAATCAAACAGCTGTAGAGACAATTACGTATTTAAACTTCAGCGATAGCTGAAAGTCTTGGCGTATCCCTCAGAATGTCAAATCACTACTTTATTTTGTATGTAGAAAATACTGCATCCATGAAATAATGAAGGGAAGGCCAAGTATCAAAATAATCTTTGACTCAAAAAGAACTTAATACCAGAATCTCAGCGCCTCAAGTTCATCTAGGCCAATTCCCCCTCTTCCCACCGCTGGAATTCCCTCCATGTCCCTTACATTCACAACATGATGCCTCAGAGAAGTCTCTATGGGGACACATTGGAAGAGGACGATTCGATCACTGCCACTGAATTGTAGTTTTTCTAGAGGCACCAATTAAACAGTAATTACTGTATTGAAAGAAAGTGGCCTATTCAACAGGAGTTTTACAAACACACCACTTGCCCACACCTGTATAAACCACTTCGGATACAAATATGCATTGTAGGATATTATTCTTGGACCATACTATCCTTCTCTCAAAGCAGCTTCCTTAAGTTCTGCAGAAAAAGTTTTGAGGTCTATTAGGAAAACATGTGAAACATTCAACATATTCATTTGCTTTTAAAATAACAAAATGTTCACTTAGTTCAAATAATGCACTCTTATTCCAAAGCACATCTTCCCTACCAGCATGCTAGGTGGCCTTTGAAGTATATTAAAATTCCTTGCAAGAACGGGGGAAAACTCTACCAGAAGAAATAGATTATATCCTGCCAGGAGTTACACATTACACATCCCTGGACTGGCATTTAGAACTTCTGGTCAGAAAGGTCTAGAGGTCATGCAAAGACAATAGCTTTCACACTGGCAAGTCCTAGATGGAGTGTCCCATAGAAACAGAGGTTTCATCTTGCTTAATTCTAAAAGCAACTGTGGTCTGTGATGTCAAAGGATAATGCCTAAGTCCTTGATTCCTGAAGATGGACAGTGTATTATGAGGAATTATTTGAATTCTGACTAGTACTGTAAGTGATGTTAATGAAAATAACACGTCTCCGTGTGTGTGTGTGTGTGTGTGTGTGTGTGTGTGTGTAATTTTATATCCAACAAAGCACTTCTATCCTCAAAAAGATGTTTTTGTGTTTTTAACTGGGTATAAACAGTGAAAGAAATGTAAATTACTTATTATGGTCATGAAATCGTTTATGCACCATTAAAAGATACACCACAGTGATGTTCCTGGGCAATTCTGAATGCTCACCCTAAACCTACCCTATTAGTCTCACTCTGATATAAGAGCCAAATAAACTTTCAAAGCTCCAATCTCCAGTTCTTGGGCATTTGGTTTATAAAATGCCTCTTGTGAAAAGTCCTTCTTTCTGAACTACTAATTAGTGGCATAAAGATGTAGATGAGTTTAGGTGGTATGACAGGGATCAATTTCAAAATCTGCATTAATTTTCATACCGAGGCATGAACTACAGTGGGCTGGTAAAGGGGCTTCATTTTTCTACTCTGTTATTATGTTAGGTACCGATCTTATTTTCTATTGTCACCTTAATTTCACTTGATTTCCCCCCTTATTCTAGAAATGCACAAAACTGTATTTTTTGTATACCTACCCCGACCACTTTCTATGCAGGAAATAAATCATCAATATATAAAAGTCATATTAATTCCGTCCTCTAAGCACGGGTATAAAGTGACGTGAGTAATGAAGACAAACGCATAGGACTGTGAACCTCTAAGTTCAAATCATAAAAATCAGAAAGGCCTCAAAACTAGAAGTAAAGTTAACTCTGATCCATTTTTCTTAATGTATTGAAACTAAAAGCCATTGTTATTACTAGGGATTTAAGAAAACAGACCTACATAGATATTTCAATGACTGTGGATATTAGCTGTAATGATTATCACATATTAACTATAAATACTGTTCTTATCAAAGGAATGATGTACATTTTAAGCCTGAGTATTCACATCAAGGCCAAATATGTATGATTCTGAGTTGTGGGATTGGAAAAATAAGGCTACAGCTTCAGATTATGGAAGAAGTCTTATTTGGGCCCAGATCACAATTTGAATGAATGAGCCAGAAATGTTTTGAGAGATGTTTGACCTCATAAGGTCTTAAAGACTCAGAAACAGTTTCGTGTTCGGTACTATGTCTTCTATACCAGCAGTTCATAGTGTGGCTGGGGGACCTCTGGGGATCTCCTAGATCCTCTCAGGGAGTCTGTTAGGTCAAGACTAGTTTCACAATAACATTAAGACAATGTTTGCCCCTTATACTCTCATTACCTCATGAGTGTACAGTGGTATCTTCTAGGGGCTACTTGACATTGGAAGGTATAATTTCTCCAACAGCTAGTAGAATTGTTGATTTGTGTATTTTTGCATTTAAAACATTTCTCAATTTTGATTTCTAATGTGGAAGATATCAACAGATAGTAACCCACATAGATCAAAGCCCTTTGTGGTCTTCAATAATTTGTGTCAAGGCATCCTGAGATCAAAGAGGTGGAGAACCCCTGGTCTATCCAGTAATGCAAAGAGAGAATACTGTACATTCCATGAAACCCTAAAATACGCCATAAAAGAAACCTGGAGTCCTGAAGGATGTGCTTAATTGCTTAGTTTCGTCTGCTCGCCAATGGGCCACAGGCCACCACTGCTGGAGTGTGGCGTTCTTTTAATGAAAGACATTCAAGTGACCAGCAGGTCAGTAGCATTAGAACCTACTAATATAGTACAAAAGTGGATTTGTTGCAAACTTTTTTCCAGGAACGTTAGATAAGAAGCCAGTCTCTACAGAATCTGTACAACTCTGATTTTAAGCTACTATGAATTCTTCACAGTTTACATACTAATTAACAGCATCATTTAGGTGTACTAGCCATATCCTTTACAATCTCACAAACTCAAAGGACTTATCCTTCCATACCTATTGCAATAAGAATATTATATTTTCCAATAGAAATTTAGGTTACTTTCACGAAGTATACTTTTAAATAATAGTCTAACTTGGTCTATCTTCTATATTCAATTCACAAACAGATGTGACAGAGTAGAATTCTTTTTTGAAGTGATGAAAAGTAATAGAGCAACTTTAGCATTGGTGCATTGACACATTATAACACTTAAATAGCATCACCCATTCTTTCATGTATATTTTATCTGACGTCCTTATTTGCTCTTTGTTCACTGGTAGGATGAAAGCTGAGATGATAAACTGTAAATTCCTTATTTTGATACAAAATTCACATAAATATGGCTTCCTCAGAGCCCAAGGAGGTCCAAAGCTGCCCCAGGGTCCACAGCGTGGGATGGGAGATGAAGGAGTGGGTGGGGCTTTGGGTCCCTTAGTCCTGCCTCAACCACATCAATCACATCAGACCCTCTTCTGGTTGTTTAGGGAATTCAGTACCAAAGGAAAAAGAAAATCATCCCCACCCTATTTTAGTCTAAATAACTTTACTGATAATAATAATGCTGACAATAATGAAATAATTTTGAATTCTAATCCATTCTCCTCCAAGGGCACCAACAAGATCTAACAAAGGCATGTTACTCTTATATCATTCCATCTGAAAAATGAAGATACTTATTAGACCCATTTTTCAGATGAAGTAAGAGGGGGAAAAAAAGACTTATTTTCTTTTCACAATAAGGGACATTTCTGGGTTAGGATCCAGGTCTCTGACTGACACCAGTCTATTGCTAAGAATAATCAAACTGACCAAACATTTCTATTATATTTTAGAGTTTATACCCTACATTCAGACCTGTTATTTCATTTTTACCTAACAACAGCCCTGTGAGTGTTACACCTGTCTATTCCTTCTTCACACCCGAGGTTCTGAAGCATTTTGGACCAGTGCAAGGTCACACATCTAGCAAGTGGGACATTCAAGGCTAAAAAGTCTTTGGGTGCCAAATTTGCAACTATAAGGCTGTCACTAAGTAATAATTATTCTGTTACGTAGAAGAAACACAGTGGATAAGAGTATAGCTTCTTTTTTCTCTTCCCTTCTCCCTTCCAATTTTAAGCCCCTCAGGACAACAATAACCTGGACATCCATCCAGCTTGTAGCCCAGTGGGAACAGGACATGAATAAAACAAAGTTTGGGAGAATGGGCCCTGACAAGTGAGGTGAACGATCCTACAGTCCAGTAAACCTGACCCCTAAGTCTATCACACTGGGTCAGAAGATCCAATTATAGGCCTGTTCTAGTTCTTTTTATGATTGACAGCAGCCAGGGGCAAAATGACTTTGGTGTCTGTTAATCCGGCCTCTAATTTTCCCTTTGCCCCAGTACACACAAAGCATCATGGTGGCCCAGGGTGAGTGATTCCGCGAATCCAGATTTAAAACGCCCTTGTTTCCTATAAGAAGAGCAACTGAGTTCAATGCCAGCCCTCCTCATGGGGATATTACCTGCAGCTCTGTTTGGAAGAAAAACTTCTGTGGACATTGTGTGCAGTCATAGATCTTGTCTTCTTGTCCATGGGCAGAGAAAATATGCTGCTGCAACTTGTTTGCTTGAACAAACACTGCAATGATAAAAGAAGAGTGAACTTGGGGTTATTTTCATTCCGAAATGCCCTCCGTCCATGACTCCCTGTGAGCAGCTGCAGACGGGGCAGCATGAATGGCATACCTTCTGGGGGTGACCACTGCCAGGGGCCTGGGGGAGGGAGTCACACGTGCTCATGCTTGGGTCTCTGGCTTTTGTTAAGATGCACTCTACCGGGCACCTAACTGAACCCAAACAGCTCCAAAGTAAAGGTTTATCGAGGCCCTGCCCCCCATAAATCTTTTAAAATGAAACTTGTCAAATGCACAGCACTGTCTGAACAGAAATGATTCTTATTTCTCAGCAACCCATAGGTTAAGAAATCACAGATGCCAAAACCCTGTTTACTGTATTTGCCTAAAGTCACAGCTACCGAACAGTTCTCTATTTAAATGTGTTAATGCTAAAAATTATATCCCACAGCTACTCTGGGGCACTGTCTATAAATGTGTAACAGAACGGCAGGTAAAGTCTCTTTGGATACTTTAAGATCAACTCAGCCTATACACTGAATGCAAGGGTTTCAATAATATAAACATGTTCAATTTTAATGACTACAAAACAAGGCCCTAAGACTGTGTAACAGTTTACCTAGGAGACATACTATTAATAATTAAATTGTATATGCCAGAGGCAGTGTTTGGGTTGGCAGAACTGACTTCTGATGGATGCCTGGTGCACTGTGACCTAAAAAAGTTTGCATCTACAATATTAATCTGTATAGGCAGGGAAAGGATTTATTAAAGATGCTGGCATTTGACTTTGACTCTAATCATTAAAATTATTCTAATTGCCAGCCTGCCTAAAATATTAGAATATTGTTCTTGTGAGTCATACATTTTAATCATATTTCTCATTACCTTAAAAAACTGCTCAGATTTCTTCTCCCCCCCAACATGCTTTATATTGGAAGGTTGTTTTTTTTTAAATTGCTTTTTCTAAAATTACTTCAAGATACACTAAAACAATTCAGGTCTGTCAGCACAGGAAAGGCAGACCGTTCATGATTAATGCATTTTTGTCTCTTACCTACATCAACCAAAAGAAATGGGGTTTTTATACTGATCTGCAACAAATCTCTATCTAACTTCGCACATTTTATGAGGCTCCTGGCCACAACATGAAAGGGCTGTTTTACTAGGGGTCTTAATCATGAGGAGATCTATGACCCAGTCCTCCTTATGAAGACTTACTAGGAGCTTTTATAAAGAACCCAGACTCCTGACTCATTGTATTAAGACAAATACTACATTATGGTGAAAACATAATATATATATTTTAAATACAAATTTGGAGGAATCAAAAAATAGTTCCAAAATAAGGAGTGGCTGATGGAATTATTGAACGAAGAAGCCTCACAGGCAAATGGTAAAGGCAGAACCACCAGCATAGTGTGGTACTACTTGTGCTAACTGTGTCGGAACATGGCCTCTCTCTTTTTATTACAGGACAGAAATCTACAGGCTGAATGCAGTGAAGGTTAATACCAATGCTTTGGAATTTTACACCGCAAACCAGGAAGTCACTTTTGAGAGGAGATGTTTTTGTTTTGTTTTGCCTTTTCTGACAAATAAGAAGGAAACATAGCCTTGAGGGGTTTGACCGATGAGCCCAAGACACAGGCAAAATTATCACAAAGGATCTTCCAAAATAACTCTGTCATTGTCGCGGGAGCAGCAGAAACGTGTGTGATCATATTTCAACCCCTATGAGCTTCAAATTATAGTTTCTGATTTGCAATTTTTCTTTTTGCTGCTGCTGCCGAAAACTATAATGCTACAACATCTCATAAAAGTTTCTTCTTAAAAGTGTAAACTTATATCAACTTCTGTTTTAAAAATCCAGTGACACAGGAAATAAAGGCCTCATCTAATGTGTTCATTTAATCTGTTTTCTAGTTCAAAGAATTGGGGGAGGGTTTTAATAACGCCTTTATATTTCATAGAGGGAGTGTTATAAAATTCTCCACGTTTAAATAACAGACGTGTTGACAACACGGCTGTACTTCTTTTAGTCCCATGTCTTATGATGAAAAAGCCACCTTTGCCTTGCTAACCTTTTAACACCGAGAGGAGAAAAGTGAATGAAACGTGGATGTCATTTTACAAATGGAAAAGTGCAAACTTCTGAGAGAACCTGAAATGCCATTTGTTCATCCTGACAGCTAACCTTCCTGACCGTCTGAGCCTCTAAAGTAGGTGGCAATCGATAATGCTAATCAGCAGAAATCAGACGTCTTCTTCCCAAATTGAACTGAAGTCAGATCTGTAAAAGGCCATAGCAGTGGGAAGTATGCCCTGGTAGGAGAGACAGGATGTGGCTGAGAAACTCTCCAGAGTTTTCCAGAAATAATCTTCCTACCTGTAAAGCAGACGGGACACTTGAAGGTACCGCCCATCCCTTCGAAGCTGTGCTCGATCAGGTGGCACTGGAGTTTGGCAGGCGAGTCGAAGGTCTGGCTGCAGAGTTTGCACTCATGGTTCAGTCCTTCATCTGTTAAGGAAAGTGCGTGAGCAGAGAAGTTGACACCCATCACATCGTTGACAGATAGTGAGTTAACTATAACCGCATACATTAAACTCTTTCCAGCCCCCAGTATAAATGTGTAGTAGTATATATGGTGACTTCACATTATTTATGAATTTATATCCATTGGAAACATTTCTGGAATTTAAAATCGAACGATAACCACAAGGCAGGTTTTATCTTGGGGTAAAAATGCGTTTTATTAAGCTTTTAAAAGTAAAATTGGTGTGTCAATAACGAGGCATCTCCTTTTCTCTAACTAGCAAGATTTTATGGGCTGTGTATTTCCAAAGTCCTGAAATAAAGGAACCATAGAAAAATGAACAGCTTCTCCCAGGGCCTCTCATCTGGTTTATCTAGAAGGTTCTAGAGGTTTCTATTACTAACCATAAGGTTTTTAGTGGTTTTCCCATTGAAGACTTCCTTTCTCTACTTCCAAGATTTTCTGGCAATTTTGAAATATTATTAATGCTCATAGTGTTTTATAAATGCTCTTTTTTCTTGCTTGAAACTCCCAGTCCCCCATATCTTCTCAGTTCATTGCTCCCTTTATTTTGTAAGACAGTTTCGGTTTTACCCTCAGATCTAGACTCTGCCTGTCTTTCTCCAAAGGCACTTTCATGAGCTCCAGGCTCACTTTTGACTAGTCCTGGAGTTTTCTTTGATATCTCAGGAACAGGTAGAAAAATATTTTGATGTAATAACAATTGCTAGATAAAATGAAAAGTTTGTGTTATAGACAGAAAACATTATTTTTTATGTTGTTTTCCTCATTAAAATGTTTACGAGGGCTTCCCTGGTGGCGCAGTGGTTGAGAGTCCGCCTGCCGATGCAGGGGACATGGGTTCGTGCCCCAGTCCGGGAAGATCCCACATGCCGCGGAGTGGCTGGGCCCGTGAGCCATGGCCGCTGAGCCTGCGCGTCCGGAGCCTGTGCTCCGCAACAGGTGGGGCCACAGCAGTGAGAGGCCCGCGTACCACCAAAAAAAAAAAAAAAAAAAAAAAAAGTTTACGAAATTATACATTTTAGGATTATTCTAACTTGTTTCAATTTGCAGTCATAAGAAATGAAAACCCACAGCACTAGAACGAACAGCCTAACACTTCTTTGGTGCTCACTGTGTTCCAGACAGCGTTGTTCTAAGTGCTTGCAGACATGAATTCATCGAATTTAACAACAACTACTATTATTCCCATTTTACAGATGAGGAAAGTGACGCCCAGAGAGTTGAACTGATTTTGCTCTGAGTCGTAGGAGCAACACTTGGTGGAACCAGAACTTAAACCTAGGCAGCCTGGCCTCAGGGTCCATGACCTTAGCAGACATGCTATGGCATACACCGGCTATTCCCAAGACTCTCATTAGGAAAAGCAAGGGCTAGGAGGCTTCAGCTTAACCTGAAATGTTAGCAAGTTATACTTTTATCTTCTCTTATTTGCAAAGATTAGAAATGCTACTAAGGACCATCTGTGTCAGATAGTCTAGGTCTAGGGAATGAAAGACATATTTACACTGTAGGGGTAACGAGTCTACACTCCAAAGTTATTTCCTTTTACTCAACACCACATGCATGCAGAAGTTCTTCACCAGTTGATATTACTGGCAACACAAAGGCCCAATTACAAAGTGAATTATTATTAGCTAACTAGGAGTAAAATCACTCTATTTGTATTCCTAATCTTTCTTCTCACGCAAGTATGAGTCTTTAGAAGCAGAGGATTGGAATTTGTAAAAAGAGAAGCAAAGCACTAATTAAGCCACCCAGTACTGTCTACATTTCACAGGAGATAAAAACCTACTCTGTATTTGGGTGGCACAGTAAATTCCTTGATTATAATTATGTAAGAAGGAGTTTAATTGTGCATACTGACATGACTAGGGGTTATACAAAAAGCTTTAGGGATTATATAAGATCAAAGGTTTTTCATCTGTTCCTTTCTCTCTCTCTCTTTTTTTTTTTTAATCCTAAAGGCACCAAAATTTTTCTAAATTTTGGATATTGAATAATATAAGAAACACTATTTATTGTAGGGGATTGGGTCAGTAAGTGAATCGTCAGAAATACTTGCCAAATTTAAATGTTTTCTATTTCCTCAGTGCTGTATACCGTTATTGTGATGGTAAGAAGCTTCCTAAGAGTTCTAATTTCATCTTTAAATTATGTGCTTTGCACAAGAACCAAGATGTGGTCTATGGGTGTGAGAAGTTATACACATATGTTCCAGAATTCTTAAACTTGCAACGTTTGTCAAGGAACGTATATAGGCCTGGTGGGTTTTCTTGGGGATGATGATTGACTGTTACATGAATGTAACGTAAATTATGCACGTTAATGTGATCTTCAATGTGATGTCATCTTTCTTGACTATGAGTATTTTGTTTGGAAAAATAATAGAAGGGAAAATAAATAAGATATATTTGTATGAGTATAAGGAAAATGTCCTCATAGATTTTTATTTATTTCCTATCCAAAGAACAGAGAAGTTCCATCACAAAATGTTAAATAATCAAAATTTAGTCCAGTGAATTCACAAAAAGGTGACACACGCTCATAAAGTATTTATGCATTATTAGTGCAGACTTCTTTCCCATGAATTCCATGCTTTGTGAGGGCACCGATAGCAATGATAATAACAATAGCACCCAGCATTTTCAGAACTCTTTATAGTTTAAAAGCACATTGTAATGTTGAAAAAAACGTTGGACGTTCTATCTGCCTTTTATTTCTAAGTTACATAGAGGTCTTTTCCAACAAATAACTTGTCCTAGTTATTTGAGTAGGACAGAAAATATATCTGAATTATTACACAGCAAATGATAGATAAGCAAAAGCCAGGATGCTCCAACCTAGACAATGGACATACCCACCCATTTCTCTCACTGTTGTTAACTTCTCTGCTCATTTTCCCATGTTCACACTTACTTACCACCAAAGGGTCAAATGATAATGAATGAGAGAGAGAGGGGGACCCAAAACATGGTTACAGCTGGTTAATAGAATTTATTTTGTACTTTTAAAAATTGAAGTGGGGGGGATAGAGAATAATGGCAAACTAATGAAACTTATTTATAATAAGAATTTCAAAAGTTTATACTTAGTCTCTGTTTAACTCAGCTATCATTCATTCTATATTTGCATTGTGTGGCAAAGGGCAGTGTCTTAATTTTCAAAGAATTTCGAAAACACCCTTAGTCCTGGGGGGTCAAGCTCAGTTAAGCTCTGTTTCCTTTAAAAACTGAGCTTCCCTCCTTCTTTCTTCCTATCTGCTAGGTCCTCAAGAACAGTACAGAGTAACCATGGTTTCCATTAAACGTCCATGTTCATGAGGTGCACTGTCAACACCTCCAGCTTCAGGTCAATTTAAGCCTTAGACTCAAGGACTTTACCCAGGAAGCCACAACTCTCACCTTGTTTCCTAAAGGTGCCAAAAGTTTAAAAAATTCCATCAAAGTAACCATTTCTGCTCTCTGGAAAGGTAGCAACTGACAGTAATTGGATAATAATACAGTCTGACTCATTTATTAAAAAGAGATTCTGAGTCAACTGATTTAACAACCATTACAATATTCCATTAAGAATATAATAGGCTAGTGCAGCCCTGTTTTTTATTAAGAGTTATAGGTGGCATCTATGGAAGAAACTTATAGATTTGTCTTCCTTTTTTTTGCTTATCTATCTTCTTCAGATTTTCTACAATAAGCATAATTTACCTTTATAGGTTACTTTGAAAATTAAAGAATAAAAAAACACTGTCTTTTCTATACCCTATTAATAAAGATCGATTACAACACTGAAATTTTGAATGCCAAAAGTTAGACAGAAAATGAGCAATATTATGAAGTACAGAAAAACTCCAATTCTGAACATTAGACTGAAAAGTATTCTAGCCAAATACATGTGAAAGCAGAAACTAGCACATGGAAAGAGAGAGAGAAACATCACAGTGTGTATTAACCCACTGAATGAGAAGAATATGGAGCTTTCAATATAAACCCATACCTTTCCAGAACAAACAGAAAACCCCTCTCTCTTGTATCCTGGTGCAGGGGACCATGCATGCCGCCAGCACTGTGGGTCCAATGTCAGGAAAGGCAAGAGTGAAGCTCTTACCACTGAGAATGTGTTGGCAGCCAGCAACTTCCTGTCCTGGTCAATCACTTTAAAGCATGACCAGAGATGGTTTGGGTATAAATGAGAACACTTCAAAGCATGACTAAAGATGGTATGGGTATAAGTGAGAAATAATGTCATATGTATGTAAATTTCAGCTAAAATAATTATTTCCATTTGTTAATCTTCATTTAAGTGTGAACATAAATGTAAACAGGAATCAAGTCTACATAGAAGAGACTGATGCTAATGTAAATATTTACTCTAATATTAAATGTTGCAAAGGAAAGAATCTGAATGCATAATTGCAATACAACCTCATGGCCTTAGAAGGGAATGTGATAATCATTTACTATAATCATGTGCTACAAGAACAAAATCTGTTTGTCTAAGGCCAGTTCAAAGGGGAATGATCATTTCTCTCTCTCCAATTTATAAAACCTGGATGAACACAACTATTAAGCAGTCAGTTTTGTAACAGAAAAAATAATAGTTACCATTCGGGTGCTCAAGTGCAACCCACGTTATAAGCTCCAACACGGCAACTGTTAGCTGAACACAAGACACTGACATTTCAATATAAGCTTTAAACAAGAGAAACCCTTCAAGCAGCCTCTAGACTCTGTGTCTCATGTTTATACTCCTTTTCCTTCAGTAAAAACAAAAATCTAGAGCAGCTACAAGCAAATGTTCAGTGGTTGACTTACATGTAGCTGTTACCCAAGGAATCACTGGGGGACTCCTAATATCATCTGATCAACACTGCAGCCATCACTAAGGACCAATTTGTAACGGTTTCTAAGTAGAACTCCTTCTCTTACTTACCCTCGAGACTGGACAGAAGGGTCCTCCAGCCTCTTCCACTGCATAAATCTATAGGCTAAAGTCCAAAGCTAGAAACCCCTCCTGGTGCATCACCACGTGGCAGGGGCCATACTTAAAAGCTCTGAACTGAGTGAGAGTAAACTCTGCCCTCAGAATCCAAACAGAGGAATCAAACGCCCTGCAGTTGCAATTTTTCCAGTTTGAATGTGTGTACCACTGTATCCTTATATATATTTTGAAATCCAAGAAAACTATGCCCTAAACCAATTCCCAACCCCCAACCCTTTACTTTGCTTCTCCTCTTCCCTGAGTTAATTTCCAAGCACACATTTATAAGCTAGGGGTCTGAGGAGTAACAAAGAAAAGCCGTACATGACAAAACTCACCCCTTGGCTACACTGGCTCACCCTAGAAACCAGGAGTAGAAAAATAGGCAGACTGTACTGCAATTTACCATGCACACAGCCATCACATCTTTCTAGGCTGTGCTCAGGCCACTGTAATTTGTTGTGTTATATACACCACATATTTCACAACTGTAACACAAACACACTGAAGTGCTAATTTGGCAATGGGGAATATTACTCAGCCCTCGAAGTCGGCCACTAGATTAGTCATTAAGCCCCCAAAGTAAGGGAGCATTTGAAAATACTGAATATTGTGTGAACCTTTTCCTCACACTAGTTAAAAAGTTTTGCCCTGGGCTTCCCTGGTGGCGCAGTGGTTGGGGGTCTGCCTGCCGATGCAGGGGACACGGGTTCGTGCCCCGGTCTGAGAAGATCCCACATGCCGTGGAGCGGCTGGGCCCGTGAGCCATGGCCGCTGAGCCTGTGCGTCCGGAGCCTGTGCTCCGCAATGGGAGAGGCCACAACAGTGAGAGGCCCGTGTACCGCAAAAAAAATAAAAACAAAAAGTTCTGCCCTATCCTTCTGAACAATTCAACATGAAAATGAATGTTGCCTGAAGACTGTCACAGCACTTTCTTGGATTTTTCTCAATGGCAATATGAGAATGTCTGGCACTGTCAGTATTTCCATGCCACATAAGAGAGAAGTAAGAGATATAAGCATAAGACTCCCAATAAGACAGGAAGGGCACTGGGAATCCCAAGAGTAAATGAGGATTGGGTACCTTAGCTTTGTCTGTCCGTACACAAAATGTCTAACCCTTAGGTATGTCAAGAAAAGCAAAATGATAAACCTCCCCTATGCTTCGGCCAGAATCTTATTTCAAGGAGGCCTACAAGGTGCAGGTCTGCACTGAACCCAGTTACTACCTGCTTTTGGCCAGGGGTCTAAAGACAATGATGTTTTTGCACTTTATAAGCAGAACCACTGATCCTGACACTGTTATTTCCTGTCTTGAACTTCTCATTATCAGCAGGGCTGGAGCAGGAAATGATTCAACTGGGGTAGGCTGCATTGTACCCAGCAGATTTTAAAGAGCCCAGGGGCTGCCTAGAGCCCCATAAACATCAGCAGCTTGGAAACTAGCAGGCGGTCCAGGTGGGTTGGGATGGGAGAGGCAGGCAGTGGGATTTTAGATGCTCTGAGATGCAATATTGTCCAATTCCTTGGCTATTATTATCAGTTGTGTTAGCAGTTGGGTAGCAGTTATTAGAATATTCTCACATAGGAGAAAACATTGGAAAGCTGTTCAAACAATAAACAATAAAACAAACAACCCACTGAAAAGGTGGCTTTCCTCCACCTGTAGGGACTCCGCAGCGATACTTTGGCTCAAGTTCGGAATCAGGGCTAAGGATGCAGACTGAACCTGACCAGTATGTAGGCACCTCCAGGTCTGCATCCTTCTCTTCCCTTTTCTCATCTAAACATGGACCCATAGCTGAAGTCTCAGAGTGTGTATCATACAGTGCTGGCAAGTAGCTTTAAAGGCAAACATCTGGGGTTCAAATATTTTTATTAAAACAAACAAATAGGGCTTCCCTGGTGGCGCAGTGGTTGAGAGTCCGCCTGACGATGCAGGGGACACGGGTTCGTGCCCCGGTCCGGGAAGATCCCACATGCCGCGGAGCGGCTGGGCCCGTGAGCCATGGCCGCTGAGCCTGCGTGTCCGGAGCCTGTGCTCCGCAACGGGAGAGGTCACAGCGGTGAGAGGCCCGCATACCGCAAAAAAACCCCAAAAACAAACAAACAAATAAACATCAGTTTTTGGTAAGGCACTGCTAAAATCACTTTGAGCTCCTCTCACCCCATTCCCCAAGAAAAAACATTCTTAACCAAGAAAAGAATAAAGTAGTACATGTTTCTTAGTAAAAGTGTTGTTAACTCTGAAGAAGCAAGAGTGGGGATGGGGTGGGAGTGAGGATGGAGACCAAATAAGCCTGAAATACAATCTCTAGTTCTGTTTAGAAGTTAGGGTTGCTTTAAAAAAATAGCTCCTTGTATAAATCTTTGATTTCACTATATGCAATTGTGTTCCACGGAAAGAGGTCCAGTTTATTTGAACAGTCCATTTCCTCCTTATCTATGTTCACTTGAATTAATGAAAGCAACCCTTTCTCTTTTACAGAGTTTTTGCCACCTGATCTTTAGTGCTGCTCTGTTCTCTGCCTTGACAGAAAGTTTGTGGGTGCACAAGACAATATACAAATATTCAGTTCCACTTCACATAATAATTAGACATACAATATGATTGGAAACAGCATGCTCCCAATTTCACAATTCAGTAATACATTTCAGCTCTTGCCTCACCTGTTAGAGAGAGGCAGGGGCCAGCCCCAGACATCTTCATACCAAGAGAGTGCCAAGAACTAAATTTGCGGTTGCTCAACAATTCATGCTACAAGGCCCATTCCAGGAGGGCAAGGACGTTTGCCTGTTTTGTGTATTGATGTTTGCCAAGTACCTACAATAGTACATGGCTCAAAGTTGAGACTCAATAAATACTGAATCTATGGGAAATATATACTTAGCTGGTCCTACGTCTAATTTCACCAGAACAAACTGCCAACACTAACACCAGAACAATGTTTATTATTTATCAATTGAGTTTTAAAACTTTGTTCCATTCCCTTGTACACTAAAGCCCATGCATGTGACAAATGTGGACCAGCAAAATTTACCTTATGCTACTTGCCTTCATTATTTTTTGAAATAAGATTAAAATGTTCTGGCAAATGAAGTATTAACAAAATAACTATCTTATTTGCCAACTTATCTCTGGCAGGAAACTGATGAGTCAAACTTATCCATTATTTCAAGAGAAAAACTGTTATTATGCATTTTATTTCTGAGATACCAAAAAAAGAGAACCATATGAAAGAAGGGATAATTACCTTTTATTTGTCACAAGTCACAGAGAGGACTCTATAGCATACATCCATGATGTGCAGTTCATGTTTTAAGCAACTTTTAATAGTTATGCATTCTTATATTACAAAGCTCTATTCTTTTTCACTAAATCAGATGTATGCATTTATTACCCTCTTGGCTTGAAATTTCTTTTATTTGATATTAAATACCTGTTAATGCCCTCACATCTGGGACTTTCGGCACTAGCGGAAGTACAGGTATATTTACCTTCAAGTACTGTACCAAAAAATCACAGAAACTGGTAAAATTGAAAGAGTTCATGCAGGATAGACTGAACGTAACCTGCTTTAAAGTTCAATCTATTGGGAAAACATCCTGGAGAACTGAGATGGTGCAAGCATTAATATGAATTCCACACAGCAGTAGCCCAGCAACTCCAGCCCTACCCGGGACACAGGTCTCATCAGGTGTGTTTCCGTGTTCCTGTGCTGAGTTGATGGCAAGGGTCAGGGCCTTTTCTTTCTTTCTTTCTTTTTTTTTTTTTAAAATCTCCTTCTTGGCATAAAGCCACTAGTTATCTGAAGGAGAAAGTCAACACCGAAAATCAGTCTATTCTTGCTAAAGGCATAGGTTGCTATTGCTGATGATTTGAAAACAAAACAAACAGAACCACCCAAATCAAACAAAAGAAATGGAATGAGGTTTACCAGCTTCGGTAGGTATTACGGATTCCAACAGCCATGGGGTTTTTAGTGCCTACAGGTTTAAGACAAGAAACTAGCCAGACATTTCCAAAGAAAATTATCTTTCTAAGAAACTTATATTTTTGATGACTTTTTTCATCAAAAATATAAGATGACATCTTTTCCCCTAAACCGTGGTGTTTAGAATCAGGATTCAACACCACAACATAGGTCAAATCTGCAATGGAGCATGAGGGTGTAAAGGGGGCCAGAAGCTCTCAGATTTCCAAGGGACCTTATCCAGGCCCTTTCACTTTGTCTGTAGCGATACTAAGAAAGTCCTAAGCAGCAATGCAAAAATCACAATACTGCAAGTTATTTGCAAATGACTCACATTGTTATTGTTCTGTTGGTGTGACCTTAGAAACTTGGCCTTGAAGAATAAAAAAAAAAAGGTAATGGCGCAATAAATGCAGTAAGATTTCTAAAAACAGTTTATCGGAACTGTGCTGTGAAACTTGAATTCTTCTAATCAGGCCATGCCACCCCTTAGAGAAATTTTCCTGTGCATTATTAAAGTGATATACTGCAGTACCAGTTAGAGCTCCATAACCTTTAAATTGCCGGATTGTAATTAAGGCCACTGGTTTTATTTAGGAAGGTTCAAGGAGGCTCAATTTAAGTTGGCTTAACTAGTGTGAATTTAATGTCATGCTTCCAGGAGGCAGAGAGCTCTCTGGCCTGGCTGTTCTGTGGCACATGCAGCTACGGGGTCATGAATTCTAAATTAAGCCCGGCTTTAAAGAACCTACAGATATCGGAAGTAGCTGGGTGTGTGAAAGTACACATCCCCAGGTTTGCATATGCACGTCATACATTCATTCACTACACTGGCAGCTGCCTGATTTGGGAATCTCAGTACATCTGATTATTTATAGCGTGAATAGAAGGGGGTTAAATTTACTCTTAAAGGCATAATGGCCACTTTCATTGAAAGGTGAGGCCTAAGGCAATGTCCAATCTGCATTAATGATTTAAAAGAAGATACTTTTTTAAATTTTAAAATATTAATTAACCTGGAATTTATGTTATTGTAGACTATCAGAGGATGGCTCTCTAAGTGGATTTTCTTTTCAAATTTCAAATACCTAAAAAAAGTATATATATATATATATATATATATAAAATCAACCATATGTCAATAAAAACCTCTCAAATGATAAATAAAATAAAATGTGCATATAACAAAGTTGTAAAGGCAGGAATGTTATTTGCATTATAAAAGAAATTCTAAGACGGAAAATGTACAGTTGGGTACATAAGGAGAAAATAGAGCGAACTATTTGGACAGGCCACTAAATGGAGCGCTGAAAATTATCTATAAGCTTCACTGAAAGGGCAGCAAATCAAGGACTGAAAACAAAAGATAAGAGAAAATGAAGGTCCTCAATGCAGAGACTAGCAGAGCCATAGGGTAGCAGCAGAAAGAAAACACTTAAGGATTTGACCCGTGTTCAAAATTCTACTGGATGTGAGCTCGAAAACATTCATCTCTGGATGGAATGCTGGCAATTTTCTGTAGCTCCAACGGCAATAATGATAAATGAATTTCCTTACAGCCAAGTGGCTCAAGAAGCCAACTACGCTACCACTATATAATTAATAACAATAAGCAATGAAAGAGAACAGTGGGTTACAACTATAAGGTGTCAAAATATATTTTAAAAACTGCAACAACACACTTAAATGAAAAATAAACGTACAGGGTGTGAATCTAGGTACAGTTTCTTCTTCCACACTCTGTTTTAGATAAAGCTTTTTATGCTTGAAGGAAAATAGAGGATGACATAAAACTACTGTAAGGTGATTAACATCCCTCCAAAAGCACATAACACTCCCAATGCTCAAAGAAATCTGAAAAGTGATATGGAAACATGATTGTGAAGGCACGAGAGAGCTGGCTGACCACGATTTGCCATTATTCTTTTACTAAGAAATATTCTAATAAATACCTCCCTCTCCAAACTGTATTTGTTGGCTCAAACATTTTCAAAGATACCAGAACATTGTGTTTTTCTTTCATGTAAAATCGAGAAGCAATAAACTAGGAATGTGTAGGTAAAAGGACAGGGTGAATGTATATATTGATATTTGGCTAAATGCTGGAATGTCTGATAAAGGTTAGAAGGGGCTTTGGAGACAATCTCATTAACTATGGACTTGTTGAAAAGATGAGAAAATTGAGACTAGAGATATTAACTGACACGTCCACCCTGGCAAAGCGTTTTGGCCACGGCCAACCAGAATCCAGAGTTCCTGAATCCAGTACTACACTGTCCCACCAAACTCTCATTTTAAAAAGTTTCCTCCCTCTTAACTACAACAACTTAAGTCATCAATTATGCAAAGCAAAAGTTATTGTCTCTTCAGATCTCTTACTGATGTACAAAGAATTATTTATATTTCCATGCCATCAGGTCACTCCTTTGCTCCCTGACAAGACAAAGCCTGAATTTATTCCAATCCACATCACCCGCTATTGCCTAATCAACTAAGTACATACTATTAAGGTCCGTTGCCCTTGTAAAAGTGCTCCTCTCCCTTCTGGAAAACAGAGCCTTAGCTGACATGCAGTGCCTGTCGGTAACGGAAAATTAAATTCCCCGTATCTCATGATTCTGCAGAAGTGCTAGGAACACCATCCTTGGTAAAGCACATTGGGCTGAGCTGTCAATCTGAAGGGAACACCCATGATTATACAACTTACGGCATAGAAGGCATTCATGGCTGAATGCTGATGCTTTCTCCCAAAGGCAATTACCCACTGATTTGGTTAAACTGTCACCTGAAACCCTGTGGTGACTGGGCTAGAGGCTCTCCTGTATGGTATTATCATTATTCAGAAACAAAGACTGATTCCTTAATTCTATTCTACCTGTAGCTAATTATACTTCTTCAAGTGCCTGAATCATTCCCTGATATGGTACTAAATGGAGTATTTGGGAAGAAACTGGGACTCCATGCATATTCTAAGTGTGTGGCTTACTAAAAAGGCAATGCCATGCTTATGTATGGAAAATAATAGCTCACGATGTTCCTTACCTACATTTCTCTCTTGGGCATCATTCTGGATACACCGGCACATCTAGACACTATAAGCTGAAGCCAGGATGTTACTGTCATACCAATGAGTTATACTCATTCCTAGTTCCTTCTGTCTGTTTCCTGTCAGTCAAGAGTAACATAAGTGAGAGAGTTACTCTCTATTGAGATGGGAAAAAAGAAGGAAGAGAGGGAAGGGGAGGGGGAGGGGGAGAGGAAGGAAGGAAGGAAGGTTGAAAGATTCATGTTGTAACAAAGATTTCTGCGTTATTCTCCTTAGCTTGGAAGTACAGTGAAGAAACAGATATTCCTGTATGTTTTGTTAGGTCACAAACCAAAGCTAAAGACTATGAAACGGATCTAACAGAAACCATGAATTAGTTAATAAGTGTATCTGTTAGATAAAGAGTGAGACATAAGAGTCCTTGTGAAGATGGCAGAGTAGAAGGACGTACGCTCACTCCCTCTTGCGAGAGCACCAGAATCACAACTAACTGCTGAACAATCGACAGGAAGACACTGGAACTCACCAAAAAGATACCCCACATCCAAAGACAAAGGAGAAGCCACAATGAGACGGTAGCGGGGGCACAATCACAATAAACTCAAATCCCATAACCACTGGGTGGGTGACTCACAAACTGGAGAACACTTATACCACAGAAGTCCACCCACTGGAGTGAAGGTTCTGAGCCGCATGTCAAGCTTCCCAACCTGGGGGTCTGGAAACAGGAGGAGGAATTCCCAGAGAATCAGACATTGAAGGCTCACAGGATTTGATTGCAGGACTTTGACAGGACTGGGGGAACCAGAGACGCCACTCTTGGAGGGCACACACAAAGCAGTGTGCGCATCAGGACCCAGGGGGAAGGAGTAGGGAGCCCATAGGAGACTGAACCAGACCTACTGCTAGTGTTGGAGGGTCTCCTGCAGAGGTGGGGGTGGCTGTGGCTCACTGCGGGGACAAGGACACTGGCAACAGAAGTTCTGAGAAGTACTCCTTGCTGTGAGCCCTCCCAGAGTCTGCCATTAGCCACACCAAAGAACCTGTAGCCTCCAGTGCTGGGTCGCCTCAGGCCAAACAACCAGCAGGGAGGGAACTCAGCCCAACCCATCAGCAGACAAGCAGATTAAAGTTTTACTGAGCTCTTCCCACCAGAGCAACACCCAGCTCTACCCACCACCAGTCCCACCCATCAGGAAGATTGCACAAGCCTCTTAGATAGCCTCATCCACCAGAGGGCAGACAGCAGAAGCAAGAAGAACTACAATCCTGCAGTCTGTGGAATGAAAACCACATTCAAAGAAAGATAGACAAAATGAAAAGGCAGAGCACTATGTCCCAGATGAAGGAACAAGATAAAGCCCCAGAGAAACAACTAAATGAAGTGGAGATAGGCAACCTTCCAGAAAAAGAATTCAGAATACTGATAGTGAAGATGATCCAGGACCTTGGAAAAAGAATGGAGGCAAAGATCGAGAAGATGCAAGAAATGTTTAACAAAGACCTAGAAGAATTAAAGAACAAAAAAATAGAGATGAACAATACAATAATTGAAATGAAAAATATACTAGAAGGAATCAATAGCAGAATAACTGAGGCAGAAGAATAGATAAGTGACGTGGATGACAGAATGGTGGAATTCACTGCTGCAGAACAGAATAATGAAAAAAGAATGAAAAGAAATGAAGACAGCCTAAGAGACCTCCGGGACAACATTAACACTGTTAATGCAACATTTGTATTATAGGGGTCCCAGAAGAAAAAGAGAGAGAAAGGACCCGAGAAAATATCTGAAGAGATTATAGTCGAAAGCTTCCCTAACATGGGAAGGGAAATAGGCACCCAAGTCGAGGAAGTGCAGAGAGTCCCAGGCAGGATAAACCCAAGGAGAAACACACCGTAATGCACAGTAATCAAATTGACAAAAATTAAAGACAAAGAAAAATTATTAAAAGAGCAAGGGAAAAATGACAAATGACATACAAGGGAACTCCCATAAGGGTAACAGCTGATTTGTCAGCAGAAACTCTACAAGCCAGAAGGGAGTGGCATGATATATTTAAAGTGATAAAAGGGAATAACCTACAGCCAAGATTACTCTACCCAGCAAGGATCTCATTCAGATTCAATGGAGAAATCAAAAGCTTTACAGACAAGCAAAAGCTAAAAGAATTCAGCACCACCAAACCAGATCTACAACAAATGCTAACTTCTCTAAGTGGGAAACACAAGAGAAGAAAAGGACCTACAAAAACAAACCCATAACAATTAAGAAAATGGTAATAGAAACATACATATTGATAATTACCTTAAATGTGAATGGATTAAATGCTCCAACCAAAAGACACAGGCTTGCTGAATGGACACAAAAACAAGACCCATCTATATACCGTCTACAAGAGACCCACTTCAGACCTAGGAACACATACAGACTGAAAGTAAGGGGATGGAAAAAGATTTTCCATGAAAATGGAAATCAAAGGAAGCTGGAGTAGCAATACTTGTATCAAATAAAATAGACTTTAAAATAAAGAATGTTATAGGAGACAAGGAAGGACACTACATAATGATCAAGGGATCAATCCGAGAAGAAGATATAACAATTATAACTATATATACACCCAACATACGAGCACCTCAAGACATAAGGTAAATGCTAACATCTATGAAAGAGGAAATCGACAGTAACACAATAATAGTCGGGGACTTTAACATCTCACCTACACCAATGGACAGATCATCCAGACAGAAAATTAATAAGAAAACACAAGCTTTAAATGACACAATAGATCAGATAGATTTATAGGACATTCCATCTGAAAACAGCAGATTACACTTTCTTCTCAAGTGCACACAGAACATTCTCCAGGATAGATCACATCGTGGGTCACAAATCAAGCCTTGGTAAACTTAACAAAACTGTAATCATATCAAGTGTCTTTTCCGACCACAACGCTATGAGATTAGAAATAAATTACAGGGAAAAAACCCATAAAAAACACAAACACATGGAGGCTAAACAATATGTTACTAAATAACCAAGAGATCACTGAAGTAATCAAAGAGGAAATCAAAAAACACCTAGAGACAAATCACAATGAAAACATGATGATCCAAAACCTATGAGATGCAGCAAAAGCAGTTCTAAGAGGGAAGTTTATAGCAATACAATCCTACCTCAAGAAACAAGAAAAATCTCAAATAAACAATCTAACCTTACACCTAAAGGAACTAGAGAAAGAAGAACAAACAAAACCCAAAGTTAGTAGATGGAAAGAAATCATAAAGATCAGAGCAGAAATAAATGAAACAGAAACAAAGAAAACAATAGCAAAGATCAATAAAACTAAAAGCTGGTTCTTTGAGAAGATAAAATTGATAAACCATTAGCCAGACTCATCAAGAAAAAGAGGGAGAGGACTCAAATCAATAAAATTAGAAATGAAAATGGAGAAGTTACAACAGACACCACAGAAATACAAAGCATCCTAAGAGACTACCACGAGCAACTCTATGCCAAAAAAATGGACAAGCTGGAAGAACTGGACACATTCTTAGAAAGGTATAACCTTCCAAGACTGAATCAGGAAGACATAGAAAATATGAACAGACCAATCACAAGTAATGAAATTGAAACTGTAATTAAAAATCTTCCAACAAACAAAAATCCAGGACCAGATGGCTTCACAGGTGAATTCTATCAAACATTTAGAGAAGAGCTAACACCCATCCTTCTCAAACTCTTCCAAAAAATTGCAGAGGAAGGAACACTCCCAAACTCATTCTATGAGGCCACCATCACCCTGATACCAAAACCAGACAAAGATACTACAAAAAAAGAAAACTACAGACCAATATCGCTGATGAATATAGATGCAAAAATCCTCAACAAAATACTAGCAAACAGAATCCAACAACACATTAAAAGGATCATACACCATGATCAAGAGGGATGTATCCCTGGGATGTAAGGATTCTTCAATATATGCAAATCAATCAATGTGATACACCATATTAACAAATTGAAGAATAAAAACCATAGGATCATCTCAATAGATGCAGAAAAAGCTTTTGACAAAATTCAACACCCATTTATGACAAAAATTTTCCAGAAATTGGGCATAGAGGGAACCTACCTCAACATAATAAAGGCCATATACGACAAACTCACAACAAACATCATTCTCAATGGTGAAAAACTGAAAGCATTTCCTCTAAAATAAGGAGGACGTCAAGGATGTCCACTCTCACCACTATTATTCAACAGTTTTGGAAGTCCTAGCCATGACAATCAGAGAAGTAAAAGAAATAAAAGGAATCCAAATTGGAAAAGAAGAAGTAAAACTGTCACTGTTTGCAGATGACATGATACTATACATAGAGAATCCTAAAGATGCCACCAGAAAACTACTAGAGCTAATCAATGAATTTGGTAAAGTTGCAGGATACAAAATTAATGCACAAAAATCTCTTGCATTCCTGTACACTAAAAACGAAAGCTCAGAAAGAGAAATTAAGGAAACAATCCCATTCACCATTGCAACAAAAAGAATAAAATACCTAGGAATAAACCTACTAAGGAGGTCAAAGACCTGTACTCAGAAAACTATAAGACAGTGATGAAAGAAATCAAAGATGACACAAACAGATGGAGAGATATACCATGTTCTTGGATTGGAAGAATCAATATTGTGAAAATGATTATATTACCCAAAGCAATCTACAGATTCAATGCAATCCCTATCAAATTACCAATGGCATTTTCTACAGAACTAGAACAAAAAAATCTTAAAATTTGTATGGAGACACAAAAGACCCCAAATGGCCAAAGCAGTGTTGAGGGGAAAAAAAAAACGGATCTGGAGCAGTCGGGCTCCTGGACTTCAGACTATACTACAAAGCTACAGTAATCAAGGCAGTATGGTGCTGGCACAAAAGCAGAAATATAGATCAATGGAATAGGATAGGATGCCCAGAGATAAACCCACGCACCTATGTTCACCTATGTTAATCTATGACAAAGGAGACAAGGATATACAGTGGAGAAAAGACAGTCTCTTCAATAAGTGGTGCTGAGAAAACTGGACAGCTACATGTAAAAATTGAAATTAGAACACTCCCTAAAACCATACATAAAAATGAACTCAAAATGGATTAGAGACCTACATGTAAGACCAGACCCTATAAAACTCTTAGAGGAAAACATAGGAAGAACACTCTTTGACATAAATCACTGCAAGATCTTTTTTGATCCACCTCCTAGGGAAATGGACATAAAAACAAAAATAAACAAATGGGACCTAATGAAACCTTAAAAGCTCTTGCACAGCAAAGCAAACTATAAACAAGATGAAAAGACAACCCTCAGAATGGGAGAAAATATTTGCAAACGAATCAACAGACAAAGGATTAATCTCCGAAATATGTAAACAGCTTATGCAGCTCAATATTAAAAAAACAAACAACCCATTCCAAAAATGGGCAGAAGACCTAAATAGACATTTCTCCAAAGAAGACATACAGATGGCTAAGAGGCACATGAAAAGCTGCTCAACATCACTAATTATTAGAGAAATGAAAATCAAAACTACAATGAGGTATCACCTCACACCAGTTAGAATGGGCATCATCAGAACACCTACAAACAACAAATGCTGGAGAGGGTGTGGAGAAAAGGGAACCCTCTTGCACTGTTGGTAGGAATGTAAATTGATACAGCCACTACGGAGAACAGTATGGATGTTCTTTAAAAAACTAAAAATAGAATTACCATATGACCCTGCAATACCACTACTGGTCATATACCCAGAGAAAACCATAATTCAAAAAGACACATGCACCCCAATGTTCATTGCAGCTCTATATACAATAGCCAGGTCATGGAAGCGACCGAAATGCCCATCGACAGACGAATGGATAAAGAAGTTGTGGTACATATATATAATGGAATATTACTCAGCCATTAAAAGGGATGAAATTGGGTCATTTGTAGAGATGTGGATGGACCTAGAGACTGTCATATAGAGTGAAGTAAGTCAGAAAGAGAAAAACTAATATCGTATATTAACACATATATGTGGAATCTAGAGAAATGGTACAGATGAACTGGTTTACAAGGCAGAAATAGAGACACAGATGTAGAGAACAAACGTATGGACACCAAGGGGGGAAAGTGACGGGTGGAGGGGTAATGAATTGCGAGATTGGGATTGACATGTATACACTAATATGTATAAAATGGATAACTAATAAGAGCCTGCTGTATAAAAAACATAAATTGAAATTTAAAAAATGAGACATAATTAAGGATAGCTCTTTCTCAGATAGCAGTTCCTTACATTACCTTCTGCAAAGCTATTAAATATTTCTAAGACTATAATGCCAAATTATAAAGATGCTTTGGGCACAATAAATTTTTAAGCCCCTATCTTTATGACAGTTTTTCTAAAACCTGAACCAGCTCATTCAAGATCCACTTAAAAAATTTAAATATTGTATACTCTGTCAATGTAAAGAAGGCTGATAATTTCCTAACAGAAAAAAAAAAATCTATTGAAAAAAATTCACTAAAGTATCTATCAATGGCTTCAAGCATTTTATATATTTAAAAGCTCTGCTTTGCCCCTCTGCACGATGTGATGCAATCAGCATAGAATTACAATGCTGTCTTAAACAATCTAAGTAGAAATCTGATACTCAAAACTATAAAATTTATATCTTTTCTGAAAGCAAATCATATTTAGCTCACTTATCAATTTCATTGTTAATAAAGGAAAATGTAAAATTCCAGGATAAAAGGTGACCTACGGTGATGTCTTGGCCTCCTACTCTTCCTTTGCTTCTGAAAAGCAGTAGCAATGTCTCTTCTTAAAGACAGAGATTAGCATGAGAGTTTTTATATTTGACAATGTGGAGAAAAGTAAATACAGCATATAATTTTGTAGGATAGTAACTGTTGGGTAAGATGGAGGTGAACAGTGTGATATGAACCGACAATGAACAAAGTTCTCCTTTCTCTGAATATTGGAGGGAAGACATTTCAGAAATTAAAATGAGAGTGGGTAAATATAGATTAGCCTTGTATGAATGTGCAGAAAGGAATAAAGTGCGGTCACTATTTTTGCATATTTTCAACCAATCACAATAACTGACCATGGCATGGATACTTATATTTAGAGAAAAACGCTTAGTAACAAAATAAATTTTCTTCCCCAGAATGGGAAGAGAAGTTTCCTTAATTAAATATTGGCCCAGCTATTTCAAAGAATTAAAAATGAAATAAAACCTCAGAGAATTAGATGTAGCTAAGACTATCACATTACCCTTATGAGTGAGCACATGATCGATGAGGAAGCTATAGATTGGCATCTTGGCCAGACGAGTCCATTCTAAGCCTTTTTACTCTACCTAATGGCACCCACAATGCAAGCGGACACCCCCGCAAAAAGGAACAGCATGAGAAAGGAGAATGCAATAGAGTAACACACAGAGGCAGAATCTGTGCACCTCTTTAGATCTGTGCCTCTAGAATCTGAGCATCTCTCTTTTGAAATGAATATTAGAAAGTCTGTCTTAAAATGATAACAGCGGGGAAATTCCAAATCAAAGTAGTCACTGTGGCCTTAACTCACCCGATTAGGCCTACATATTACCTCATTTGCTGCAAAAGATCATACTTTGTGCTCAGGCCAACACGACTTTTAAGCACAAGAAGCTGAATGAAGTGTCTATACAATTCAAACCCAGCTCCCCCTGCCCCCCACCATTTTTGTGTGTGTGTGTGTGTGTGTGTGTTTTTTTGGAAAGCCCCATAAGAAGGAGATTCTTATCAATACTAAGACTATTACAGTGGTACATTTTCCTCTACCTGAGCATGATTATATATACAACTTATATTTACAGAGCATTTCACAATTTTCAAAGTGTGTGGTTGTGGGTGTATATACTTCGATTCTCAGTTAATCTGCTCAATAACACAGATTGCTCCAGGTTAACTCAAATCCTAGGAAGAGTAAAACTCAAAGTCACATGGGTAGTAACTGGTAGAACTGGGCTCAGATCTGGGTCTAGGCTCCAGGTTACAGGGAAGAAAATAATTACATTTCAACATGGAACCAAGTTTTTAGTTTAATCATCTATGATATTTATTTCACTGGGTCACTATGCTCAGGAAGAGGGGAGATGACCCAGCAGTTTGTGTTGATAATGTGTTTAGTTAAGGCAGTGATTCACAAAGGGAGGAAAAATCAGAAAAGTATACTTTCAGCATGGACCTTTCTGATTATCTTAATGGTTTATTTTAGTGCCCTTTGAAGGTTTAAGGCCAAACATAAAATGCTCTTTTTTTTAGATTATTACTTTTTTTTTTTTTTTTGCGGTACGCGGGCCTCTCACTGTTGTGGCCTCTCCCGTTGAGGAGCACAGGCTCCAGACACACAGGCTCAGCGGCCATGGCTCACGGGAGCAGCCGCTCCGCGGCATGTGGGATCTTCCCGGACCGGGCACAAACCCGTGTCCCCTGCATCAGCAGGCGGACTCTCAACCACTGCGCCACCAGGGAAGCCCATGGTTATTACTTTTTAATTTATCAAGATTGAATTCAAAACTTGGCATTCCAAAATCTGACTAATTCATGAAGAAATAACATACCTCAATTTTGCGGGTATGGGTAAGGAAACTGATATGATTCATTTTATTAACGAATCTATTTTTAAAAGCCAAAAATGTCATTATTTTCAAACTGTGTGAAGCAATGCAGAATCAGTTGTTTCCCAACAAACGGTACCAGTTACAAGGCTGTTTTCTCGTCCGCATGTGGGATTTTCACGTAGACTGTTAAATATAACTTACTGAGTTGATTTGGAAAATACCAAGAAAACCATGCACTGTACAGCTCAAATGATTAGAGTGAACAAAAACAAACAAACCCCAGAATTTTAAATAAAAAGTCAGATTTCCCTGTACTGCATTTGATTGCATTAATTGATGTTTAGAAAAAGTCTGTTGAAAATAAAGCCCAGCGGTAGCATTTTTCTTTCCTAAATCACGATAGCAGCACATTACAAACACTACCAAAAAGTCCCCTGGTACGTTTGTAAAGTTCCACTCTGGCAGTAAGATGTGTGTTCTCCATTTCCATCTCTACCCTCCCAAATACGTGTGAAAGCAGGTCACAAATGCAATGAAGCCTCCTTGCACATGGTTTAAATATTTATTTCCAACGAAGACTCAGAACCTGAATGTCAGCCACTAAACTCTTATTAATTTGTAAAAAAACCCACAAAATCTTATGCTAAAACAGGGTTTGACCTCTGATAGCAGACAGACCTTTACTATCGAGTCTAGTTTTTGTAATCTGTCATGTTTCCACAATCCTGATAAGTGAGGCATGAACTTTGGGGGGCCTAGCATAGTAGCTAACAATAGACCTCTACCAGAGGCTTCAATGGGCTTACACCGTAGTGGGTAGGGCAGACAGTGTTTATAAAAGTCATCACAGACATCATCTGTAAAAAGCTTCTCTTCCCATGCACCATGAGGGAGTGATTTTAAAAACTCAGGCTTTCGGGCTTCCCTGGTGGCTCAGTGGTTGAGAGTCCACCTGCCGATGCAGGGGACACGGGTTCGTGCCCCGGTCTGGGAAGATCCCGCATGCCGCGGAGCGGCTGGGCCCGTGAGCCATGGCCGTTGAGCCTGTGCGTCTGGAGCCTGTGCTCCGCAACGGGAGAGGCCACAACAGTGAGAGGCCCGCGTACCGCAAAAAAAAAAAAAAAAAAACCTCAGTCTTTGGCATCACTTGGTGGTGGCAGGTGGGATGCCCAACCCTGCCCCTAACAAGCTGTGTAGTCTCACCTACGTTACTTAATCTTGCCTCAGCCAAACTGTCTAGTGAATGGGGCTATCAGGTACCCACATCAGAGGGCTGAGAAGTGAGACTCAATGGAGATGTTCCACAGCAAGTGTCCAGCACAATGCCTGGCCTATGGTAAGTGCTCTGTAATAAGCATCAGTTATTTTTGTTAAGCATGAAACACACGTTTGCTCCATTTGTTGAAATACCTTATATCAAGGGGTTTTACCTATAGAGTTCATTTATTGACTCTGTGCCTCTATATGCTCCCCCTCCTCTCCATGCAAAGTGCTCTGTTAGCTGCCCCAAAGTAGTTTTGCTTCCCCAAACAATTCAACATGTAACCAAAGAGATCTTTTCCACGCTATTCCTCTACCAGTGACATGCCTCTTGCCTAGTTTTCTTACTTCTGATCAGCCCCAAAATTTAAAAATAAAAGCAATTGTGTGTTCAGCCCTGTCCTCTGTATTTATTTCTGTCTCAAAAGATAACAGTATTTTCCCGTCTTCCAGCAGGGCATCCTTACTGGCTACTGGTCAACTTCATTTTCTCTTGATGAGCAGGAAAATGATGGCCAGGTCCTGTGCTGTGCATTATACATCTAGCTGCTACCATTTCCCAGGTATGGACTTCTGCTGAACCCTCCCTGGACATTTTTCTCTATTTTACATGTTTAAGTCGCAGGTAGAAGGAATGGGATGAAAAGAATGGACTTATTAAGTACTTTCGATGCTACTGCCCTCTGCTTGTGCCACAATGTCCCTACTAATCTGTGGGCAATCACAGTTTTCTTTCTTTAGAATGCTTCCTCATTGTAACCTCTAGAAATCAGAAGTCACGGTGTTTCAAAATGTTCTCAGGACTAGTCTGATTTTAAAAATGAAATTAACAGTTGCTAGGGCAAAAATACGTTTCAAAAATCGAGTGTGAAATATCCGCCTTGAGTGCCGGCATTATTGTAGTCTCTCAAGGCCTTTCCCCTTTTAACTGAGTGCTATGACATCTGGCCAGCTGTTCCTAGTAAAAGGGACGCCCCTGGTCAGTTGGTGAACAATGAGCGGGTAAGGAGGTGCACAGCACCCCGTGTGCTGCCGCGATGCTTTCCCTGGTGTTAAGGGGCTAACCTGCCCCTTCATTAAGCCTTCGCAACTCTCCCTTACTGAGGCCCGGGCTTGGGTCTTCTCATTAGCACTGAATTCCCTGCCTCTGAGCAGAGCACAGATGTCAGGCGAGTCTGACCCAATATCTGGCTGATCAGATGCTGTTTACTTTCCTAAGCCCGAGGTTTTAGGGCATCTTGAGATGAGGCAGTGGGATTGTTCCCTGGCCCTCCTTGTTGGGGGGGCAGCAATGGAATTCACAACAGGCCCCCAAATGGCCGAGCCCATAGCCACAAATCCGTGTTAGGCGACGGCTGCTGTTTTCCATGGGAAGCTTCCCTAAAGGACAAAGGGTCGAGACTGCTTGTCTGCAAAGGAGATCTGCAGGAGGCTCTGGTCCCCTGAAACACCCAGGCTTGTGTTGGCACATCCAGCCCAGGGCAAATGGACAGCTAGCTTGTCCTCTTTGGAAAAAAGTTCTCTGTATGGAATTAAATAAATAAATAAGCACACGCATACATACATGCATACATACATACAAATATGAAATGAATCTCTTTAATAATTTGAAGAAACCGTCTCGGCTCACGTATGAGGCAGTCATTAGGGGCCTGTGACAAAGGGGCCTTTGGGTTTTCTCTTTACCTTTGATGTGCATTATGAAATGTTAATGTCCATCCCATCAGAGCCTCTTCCAGAAATACACCCATTCTCAAAAGGCTTACCCCTGCCCTCTGCAACTTCCACTCAGATGATCCATTTATACTGAAGTGCTGACTTTGAGCTCAACCCAGAAACACCGACATTTTTTAAACATGGCTAGCTAAACTGCTAAGTAAAATTTACTGATGATAAAGAGCATGGCTTTGTGGCGATTTAATCACACACAGACACACACACACACACTCCTATCCTGTGCATCTTGACATTACATATATACTTAATATATGAAACTTAACTCCAAGCATTTCATCTATAGTGGGTAACGGGGGGTGGAGGGAGTGTCCACAGAATCTATAATTTTGTGTTGATTACGTAGGAAACCACCACAAGCACATATTTTGATATCTCTATTAACAGCCTGTTCATGTCGAACTACAAAACTTGGTTGTACTTCTTTCACCATCTTTGCCCAAGACAGACCAGTAAACACAATTCCTCTCTCTATAATTAGGCTTTTCTCTGAGGGCCCTGAAGTAAGTCTGCATGCCGTAGATTTAATATCCAGTGCTATATCCATATGTGCTGCCCTTGCCTAGTCCCAGAGCATATAAACTCCCCTATTAGCAGCCTTGACTGCTTAATTATGCAGATTTTTTTTGTACCCGCCTGCCTGTAAAATTACTGTGTCTAACCTTTTTTTTTTTCCCTCTTTGCACCATGCTGGCCATTCTAATGAAATCGGCATAGGGGAAAGGCCTGATTTGCAGTTATGGAGGCTGGATCGCACTGGCAATCTGTCCTTGGTGGGAGTTACAAAAGAAGTCAAATGCCTTCATCTGGTTCTACCCTATCATCCCCAAGGTGATTGAGTTCACTTCCCATTGCTTCCCAAGTTTTCCTCAGGCTGTCCAATCAGCATGTCCACCAGGGAGCCCAGCCTAGCTTGCAACAGTCTCTGTATCTAGTTACAGCCCCACCAGGGACAGTCAACCATCCACCCCCAAGCCTTCAGATGAAAACCTTTTCTAACAAGGCCGCCCAGCGCCAATGAAATAACACACATCTGCATATCCACTGGGTCCCATGTTTCTTGTGCTCATGGATTATGTATCTTGCAGCCTCTAATAAAGAAATGCAGTTCTTTGTTTAATGTTTATCTTGTGCTTGTTAAGCAAATGCTAATGTTGTATCAGAATGCTTTAGTGCTATTTGGGTTTTTGGTGATTTACTGCAAGACAATCTGCTGTGAAGTAAATTTAGAGAGAGAGAGAAAAGAGGAAAAAAGAGCCTTCTGGTTGAAAGGGAGAAAAAGAAAATGGTTTGACAGAAAAATCAGGGAAAAGGGGATGAGAGTGTGTGGGGAGAATGAGAGTGAAAGTGCATTCCGGATTCAGAGCAAAAGCCTGACACAGAGAGATATAGACAGGCGGACAGAGGGACAGACATACACGTACACACATGCGGAGGCGGGGGCAGACAGCAGGGCCTTATATAAATGCCCTGGCCCCAGGCTGACATACCCACTTTACCACTGGACAGTTTGAGATTTGAAGCTGGAGAATAAACCCAGTACAATTTCCAAAAGGAATGAGATGATAACTTCCCCTTCGGTGATAAGGTAAACAGTGTCCTGAAGGGTAAACAAAAAATAAAAAAGCCTTTTTTTTGTTGTCTGATGGTTAGCACTGTGCACTGTTATTCACAGACCACAGGGAAGCCCTAAATTTAATTGTTTGTGCCTAGCTCTGCTAGAAATAGGCAAAAAATAATAATCAGAACCTCCCTCCTCCCAATTTCAGGGAGAGGTGAGGATTGGGGAAAAAGAAAAGAGGGTGGTGGCTTGAAAGCTGATGAATGAATGCCCTTTATTTATCCTTTGGCACAATAGGATATGGATATCCACAGCACAAACCCTTCCCTCCTGCTTTCCAATGCCTGCAGTCCTGTTAGGGAAGAGGATGTCAGTTTTATACCGAGAAATCACATGTTTCCACCCTATTCACATTTTTGATAGGAGAGGTCAAAATGCAATTCTCTAAAAGTAAAGTCGAGGGGTCTATATACTTTATAATTACTGTTATTATAATTTGTTGACAAATAATGAGGTTAACGAGGTCTTAGATTTCTGTGTTTTACAACATACAAAGACTATCTGATAAGAGGCAATGATCTTGCAATATATACAAATATCAAACCATTTTGGTATGCACCTGAAAATAGTATGTTATTTGACAATTAGATCTCAGTTTAAAAAAAGAGATAGTGATGGAGAGAACAGAAAAGTGATTAGGATAAAAGAGTATTTTGCTCAGGAAATACACTTGTCACAAATCATAGTCAGTTCCTCTCCTTCCTCTCTGCATTTCACAAAATAAATCAATGAATTTCCAAAAGGATAAAAAAAAAAAAAAACTCTAAGTGGATAAATGAAAAGCAAACATCTACCATATGAATACAAGTGAAAATTACATCCGCGCAGAAGAATGCCATGCTAGCTTTCTTCTTGGGTAAACATCTCTATCCTTAACACATTACAGAAGCTGAGGATAAATTTAGTCCTCCTGATTACTACAACTAATTCTAAGTACTTCGGTTCTTTTGAAATACCCCAGTGATGTCACAAAAGTTTCCATTAAAAGTGTTAGCTACTGCTTCAGAAAATGAATATCCAATGTACCATCCTCTTTACTGAAAATATTTCTTAAAGGCTTGTTTTATTTTTCTTCTAAACATAATTTTCCTTGATAAATTTCCTGCTTTCTAACGATGCCCTATTAATACAGAGGTTGAACTCAAAGACCTTTAGTGGCCAATGGAAGAAAGTAGAACAGACTGTGAAGGTATTCATTGCTATGGGAATAACTGGAAATCTAAAGTCTGGGATTCTCAAAAGTACTGCCTCCTAAGGGACCTGGGGCTCTCTGCAAAGTGAAGCTTAATTACTACCAGTGGGCATGATCTGGGGATGTGACACTTGCTCTTTGGGGTCCCACCAGAAGGAATCAGCTTCCTTCCATGATTTCATTTTGCTAAAAACATGATCACAGCAGACTTCATTTAGGCTCAAAGCAAATCCTACTGTTGAAAGGTCTCCCTTCCCCATTGTCTTAGCCATTTGGTCCCCACTGGAGGCTATTATTAGAATTGGAATTGAATGTATCTCTTTTCCCCTTTAAATTTAACAGAGGGTCAAAAAAGACAGAAAAAGGAAATCAATGGTACATTTCATTAGCTGGTTCTTATACCTATGGTAAGCCATGAATCATGGGAGTTGCTGTTCATAAAGTATCACAAAAGCATTCCAAATAATAAATAAAAACAAAATATGCACGGTTGGATTTTTCCTCTCTGTGACTTATAAGATATCCCATTGTCCTAATTCACATTATACTCCTATGAGGTAGCTATGTTCTGTGTATTATACTTAAGAAAACAGAAGTACAAAAATACTAAAAAAATAGTCCTCAAGGATGAATGTTTAATTCCAGACCTCCTGCCTTCCCCAGGGGAGCCTGGTGCCTGGGTAGCCACAGCTTGCCTTGAGAGAGTCTGACTCCAGTGGGTTTTCAAAGCGCTTCACCTCACTTTCCCTGCCCCAGTAACTTCAGTAATGCTCTATCCATCCTGGTCTACACACCCAAGCTCTATCCATCCTGGTCTACACACCCAAGCATTTAGGTAGTGAAAATGGCAAAAACTTGAATATAACCATATTTTCATTCTGGAACTTTCAGTGACCAGGGTGACCTAAGAGCAATGGGCAGATGTGACACTGTGGTCTTCTCCAGGGGCACCAGAACTCTGTAGATTCAGCTGCTGAGACTTTTAGGCAGTCCATGGAGAAGAGAATGCTATAGCAGTGGCATCACCCAGAAGCCATGCTAAATGATCCCAGAGCCCCTGAACTGCAGTTGAAACAAAATCCAGAATGAGAACTAGACAATGGGTTGCATGAAGGTTGAGAAAGATTCCAGTTGAAGAGACTTACGGGAGCTACTTTATTAAACAAAACAAAAGAAAACAAAAACTCAAAAGGCAACCCTTTAGAATGATAGAGTACATTAATACCTATACTCTCAGGAACCACCCTACACACTAATTTTCTAAAACCTGTGGGATAGAGGTTCCACTTTGGATTGGCATAATAAGACCCTACTAGATTGAAATTCCTGCAGATAATAACTATAAATTCTGGACAAAAGACAGAAAAAAACAAACAAACCCAAAACCCAAAAAACCCACAATTAACCTGAAGGCATTGGCACGTGAATACAAGCAGGCAGAGTCTGTAGAGAGTCAACACTTGGAAGAAGCTAATAACACAAGATGAATTTCCTACTTTTTATAGATTTTAGCTGCACATGGAAGCTAACAGTCCAATAGAAAAATATAGTATTTCTGGCTTAAAAAAAATACCCAGGGGCTTCCCTGGTGGCGCAGTGGTTGAGAGTCCGCCTGCCGATGCAGGGGACACAGTTCGTGCCCCGGTCCGGGAAGATCCCACATGCTGCAGAGCGGCTAGGCCCGTGAACCATGGCCGCTGAGCCTGCATGTCCGGAGCCTGTGCTCTGCAACGGGAGAGGCCACAACAGTGAGAGGCCTGCGTACCGCAAAAAAAAAAACAAGAAAAACCCAAACCGCCCCCCGCCCCCCCAGAATTTGGAACAAGCAAAGCCACTAGAAAGTAGAGGAAAAACCCTGGAAAGGAAAGAGCCTGGAGGGGGTGGGGAAAGCACAATCCTGTGTAAAACTCTGCCCAAATCTCTGGCTGACTTCTGAACCACACAAGTGCAGGACTGATTGAAAACAGACCAATGAAGGATTAAAAAAAAAAAAACTGAAGAGACATTTGACCTGCAGTCCAAGAGATAGGGTTTGAAGTTTAAGTCCAGTCAGGTTATTTGCCTTCTAAAACAAAAACATCAGTACTCTCTGGAGAAGTATATCAGAATCCAGAGTAGCTACAACATAATATTCACTATGTCCAAGATTCAATCCAAATTACTGGGCATATGAAGAAAATGGAAAATGTGATCCACATTCAAGAGAAAAGACAGTCAACTCAGATGTTAGAATTAACATCTAAGGATTTCAAAGCAGCCATTTAAACCTTGCTCAATGATATAAAGGAAAATATATTCCTCATGAATGAAAACACAGAAAATCAGAGCAGAAGAAAAGAATCTATAAAAAGGTACCAAATGGAAACTCCAGGATTAAAAATTACAACTTGTTAAATAAAACAATCAGTGTATGGGCTTAAAAGCATAATGGATATGATAATGGAAAAAGTCAATGACTGTGAAAACAGATCAATAGAAATGATTCATTCTGCATAACAGAGTAAAGTATTGAAAGAAATACACAGAGCCTCAACAACCTGTAGGACAATATCAACACATGGGTTAATTGTGGTACCAAGGAATGGAACAAGAGAATGATGTGTAATAATAGTTTAAGAAATAATGGCTCAATAGTTCCCCAATTTAGTGAAAGACACAACTCTACAGATTCAAAAAGCTCAGCAAACTGCAAGCAGGAGAGGTTTAAAAAAAACAAATGGGCATATCCTTAAAAATGAAGAGAAAGGGAAAATCTTAAAGCAGCAAACAAAACAAAATAAAACAAAAAACTTCACAAAAACATATTACTTAGGGAATAACAATAACTTGAGTGACCTCTGACTTCTCACTAGAAACACTGGAGTCCAGAAGATAGGACCAACACTTTGCTCGTTCTGGAAGAAAAAGAAAACTGTCACCCTATAAAATAGCAAAATATCCTTCCAAAAAAAAAGGTGAAATAAAAATATCTGTATATAAAGAACACAAAGAGAATTTTTACCAGAAGAGAAATTATACCAGATGAAAACCTGGATCTTCAAAAAGAATGAAGAGAAACAGAAACACTAAATAAGTGGTAAACACAAAAAAATTATTTTTCCTTTTAATTTCTTTAACACATATAAGATTACTTAAACCAAAAATTATATCATTGTTTTGTGGTATTTACTACACATGTACATATAATACATATATCATACATGGATCTATATAGCTATGAAGTATCTACATTTTATATAAAGTGGTAAGATATTAACTCTGACTGTGAAAAGTTAAGGATGCATATTGTAAATGAGAAACTGCTGTATAGCACAGGGAACTCTACTCCACTTTGCTATACAGTAGAAACCAATGAAACATTGTAGAACAACTATACCCCAATTAAAAAAAAAAAAAGGAGACTGGGAGGTTGAAAGTAAATGGATAGGAAAACTATACACCATGTGTAGAACAAGCACAAGAATGTCAGAGTGGCTAGATTAATATAGGCTTTGAGATAATATTGCCAGAGATAAAGGAGGACATTTCATAATGAAAAATGGGTCATTGATTAGAACAACAACAAATGTGCATGCACTTAAGAAGAGCTTCAAAATACATAAAGAACTGACAGAATTTAAGGAAAAAATAGACAATTTTACAATCACAGATGGATATTTGAACACCTCTCTTAGCAACTGATAGAACAACTAGATCCCCCCATCACTAGTGACACAGACCATCTGAATAACACTATCACCCACCTTAGCCTAATTGATAACTATAGGACATTATATTCAACATCTGCAGAATATATGTCATTTTCAAGTGCACAATTATGTATTAACATTCACCAAAATTGACCATATGTTCACCCACAGAACAAGTGTCAATAAATATAATAGAATTGAAATCATAGGGAGTATGCTATTTAATTACAATGGAATTAAATTAGAAATTAATAACCATTGATATCTAGAAAAACTCCAAATATTTGGAAATTAAAAGCATATTTCTAAATAATCCATGGATCAAACAAAGAAATCACAAGATAAATTAGATTATATTTTGAACTGAAGGTTACTGAAAATTCAACATTTCAAAATTTGTGGGATGAAGCTAAAGCGTTTCTTACAAGGAAATTTATAGATTTAAATGTTTATGTTAAAAAGGAAAAACAAAGTCTAAAACTGATGACTTCAGTTTTACCTGAAGCAACCAGAAAAAGAAGGGCATATCCAACCTAAAGTCAGTATAAGGAAGGAAATAAAGATAAGAAGTCAGAGAAATAGAAAATAAAACATAGGGAAAATTAGTGAAATCAAAAGTCAGATCTCTGAAAAGATCAGCAGAATTGATAAACTTGTCTAGACTGATCAAGAAAAAAAAGAGAATACAAATGACCAGTATCAGGAATGAAAGAGTACTACTGCTGATTCTATACATATTTTTTTTTTTACTATGAGTTCAGTATATTTTCTTTTTTTCTATAGATATTTAAAGGAAAATAAGAGAATATCATGAACAACTTTATACCAACAAATTTGCTACAAAATTAAACAGAAAATCTGAAGAGCCTTTTATCTATTAAAAAAAAATTGAACTCCTTGAAGGAAGGAAGAAAAAAGGAAGGAAGGAAGCAAGGAAGGAAGGAAGGAAGGCTGAGATAGATTTACTGGTAAATTCTAAAAAGCATTCAAGGAAAAATAACACCTGTCTTAAACTCTTTTGGAAAATCTTTTATGAGGTCAGAATAAGTCTAATACCAAAACCTGAAAAAGACCTTATAAAACTGGTAGGATTGGCCTACATCCAAAATGGATTCATTCAATCAGGTTAATATACTAAAAGGGACACTGATGGATCAAAAAAGAAAAAAAAAAAAGAGGAATGAAAACTAACTGAAATATTTTCCCCTTTCTTGTTCTTATCCCTGTTACCTATTTAATAATAAATAGATCAACCTCTTTAGAAATGAAAACTGATCTGTGCACAAATGCCTTGGGCTCCCTTCTCACTTTAGGAGCAGTCTCTCCTCATTAGGCAGCATTTTTACCTCCTGCAGTAAGATGCTGGTGGTGGCGCATGGGGTAATATAGCACAGACCTGCTGGTTTTCAAGGAGGCAGGAAGGAACCTGATTTTGGTCACAAGTTACCTACACACTCAAGACTGGCTTTATTGGTAGTAAAATTCACTTTTTGGTCAAAAACTCTTTGGAGAAAAATCCAGAGCAAAATTATAATTTTACTAAATGTGTTCTCACTTACCCCCTAAAAAAGAAAGTAGAGTGAAAGAGAAGAAGGAACGTTTTAAACATTTTTAGAAGAAATGAAATATCTGCATATAAAGGTAGGGAGCAAAGGGTACAGTAACTACTCCCCTCTTTACCCACCACTGGGGGCAGAGGCAGTGGAAGAACAGGAGTAGCACTGAGGATTATTAGGGGACAGTGATATTTGAAGAAGTTCTACCAAGGAAGCAGAGAAAGTATTTACAAAAAGTTCAGAACATAGTTGCTTTACAGAATGGAGGAACTTATGACTGGAATGTCACCGTGACAGAAATCTGTGTGTCCCTCCCTCGCCATCCCAAGTGCCTGGCTTGGGCTGATGGTACAGATAGATCTTTAATGAGGGTCAGTGGAACTGAGATTTTGCTCTGCAACCTGCCTTCCCCAGTTATAGGAATGCATCTTTCTGTTTTAACTCTCAAAGTGGTGCTCAGTGAGCATTTAATTAGTAATTGTTCTGGTCAAGGCAGAATAACAGGAAAAAGATTTACCCTCCCAACTCAAACAACTAAGAAAAAATGGACAAAATATATGAAACAGCATTTTTCAAACCCTGGACGTGAAGCGGTACAGAACAGGGATCTCTGAAGGAAGGAAAACGTGTGAGGTGAGTCACAAATTGAACAGCTTATGTCTAGAGAGTTTCCAGATAAGGAGGTCCTTCTGAGCTGGCAGCCCAAGGGAGGCTAAAGCCTAGTTCCTAAAGCAGAGTCCCAGAGAGGAGAGAACTATCTAGAGAGAGGGTGTGTAAAGGATCCTCCCTGAGTCTTCAGCTGACAGCTGACCAGTGCATGCATATGAAGAAGCTACCTGAGACCAGGGAAAATCCTTCCTGAGAGGAGCACAGGAAAAATGTCTATGCTCACACAAGGTCGTGTTCCTACAAATCTGAGCAGAAAACCCCTTACTTCAATATCCTTATGGCACTGAGTAGAGTATTTGGAAGGGCAGTGCCTTAGTAGAGGGAAAAAATTAGCCTAAATCAAAGGTTGCTCTGATCCCACGAAAAATAAACAAATAAATGCCTCCAAAGGATCAAATTAACTTAAATGCTTCCCAGAACAAAGCTCAGGAATTTTTACATAAATACAAAAATATCTAGCACCTAACAAGGTAAAATTCATAATATCTGACATTCAGTAAAAAATCACTAAGCATGCAGGAAAATGCAATGTATAAAGCAAAGACGAAAGTCAAAAAGTAGAACAGACATAGAAATGTCACAGATGAAATCAGCAGAGGAGAACATTACAAAAGTTATCACAACTATACTCCACACGTTCAAGAGGTAGGAGAAACACTGAGCTAGTTAATAGATACATGAAAGACATAAAAAGACATATTGAACTTTAAGAGAGAAAAAATACACTGGGTGGATTTAACAGCAGATTAGACATCACAGAAGAAAAGATTAGTGAATTTAAAGACATAGGAATAAAAACTATCCAAAATGAAGCACAAAGAGAAAAAGGACTTTAGAAAAAATAAACAAAGCCTCAATGAGCTGTGAGACAACTTCAAGTAGTTTGATATATGTATAATTGGAATCCCTGAAGGGGGGGTACAGAAAAATATTTGAAAAATAGATAATTTTTGACTGACGAACTGTCATGCACATTCAGGTTATTTGAATATGTTCTAATTCTCTATATTTTCATGGTTTTAAGTATACACCACTTTCTGAATATGGTAACTAAAAATACATTTTACCTGAAAATGTCTAATATTTAAAAACAAGCCCACATTTTAAATATGGAATCATGCTTACTCTACCAAATAGATGAGTGGTTTTCAGAATACATTCAAGAGGGAAAATGAAGCTCTAATATAAATTTATCTCCTACTTTTTGTGAACCTGAATAGTGAAGCATTACTGAACCCACCAATTTATTTAAGAGGCAAGGGAGTACGAACTTGTTATATATGTTGATTTAGCATGGGACCCTAATGCACCTTAAAGTGTATATTAACACTCATAAAAAATACTCTTCCTTATATAACCTTGATCTACCTTGATCTACTACACTTTCTATAAGAAACATTAATTCCATATTTCGTTACTAATAATTTTGGGTTCTCAGAATTTAGAAGCACTTTTGAGGGTGCTGGTTTGGATGAACTCAGCTCTCTTAAAAGATCTGTTTACGGAAGAGATGATCCCTTCTTTAACCTTTTGATAAATGGTCCCCTTTAGGCCTTGTAAGCAATCCAAATTCACTCCATTAATTGTTATTTTCATAAATTGTCATTCCAGCGTCTTTCAGAGGAACACTTGAGGGGCTGAGAGCCAAGAAATCTGAACCCTGGCCTGGCCTCACCTCTGCTCGGTGCTTGGTAAGTCATGGAACTGATAGGGATCTTGGCTTTCTCATGATAAGTAGAGGAGACAGAATGCTCTCTAGGTTTCTCTAAATCTTTCTTATTTCAATTGTAAAGGTTAGGAGAGCAAGAATCTCTAGTCTTATATTTGCAACTATATCATTTATTTTCTTTCCTTCCCTTTCTTGTTCTGTACCCATCAACAAGTAGAAGGATCCATGAAAAGACATAGAGTAGGGGTGAACTAAAAGAAGTGTTATAATTTTTTATATCTTAATTTTTAAACATGAGCTCTAGAACTGCTTCTTTTTCTCTCCTGAGTTTACTGGTCACTTGGGCCTTGCTTCGGCAACTGTGTAATATATTAGTGAAAGTATTGGTAATCAGACTGTTTTTGATGAGTAGTGTGATGAAATTACAAAAGTTGAAGAATTAAGACTGCCTTTACAAATTTATGGTTTAAATGTAAACTAATTTCAGAGCAATTCTTTATTTTTTGCTTCTTTTGTTTGTCCTGAACTCTTTTCCCTTTTCCTTAATTCTCATTCAGATTTCCTTCCCTGATTTTGTTGTATAGATGATTCTCATTTGCTAAGCTATTTTGCTCTTATTTTCAACTGTAGGTACCAATAAATGACAACTACGCTGACAGCCTTCATACCTAGTAAAAAGTCTATCCATCTAAGTTATGTCAAATAAGCAGAAATATTTTGCTCTAAACAAATTAAATTTCCATGTCAAATATACTCCTCCATAGTATAAATACAGCTTCCAAAGCTCTTATTTTAAAACCATAGGTATTAGAAAGATGCATGGACAAATGCTTTGAGTTATAGAAGTCTAAGCTGTAATCATCATAATAGGTAGTTCTACTTTAGGTAGTTTTATATTGCTTATGGAATTTTCTAGTATGGCGTTATATTAAAACATTCAACCAAAATTTCCTGAACACCATTTATGAGCATTGTACATATATAAAAATGACTTTAATTAGCTGACATTAGTGGTAGCATGCCTACCACTAGTACATCAAAGAGTACACATGTATCAGTATCAGTCTGAGATATGAATTTACCTTCAATACGGTATTTGATCTCATAAATTCAACAGTTTATACCTCAAAGGGAGGGGTGGATTTTCTGCTGTTTTCATTTATGATAAAAACTGAATCTTAACTCACCATATGGGAATATGGTAGACAATAATCCATTGTTGAACAGCAGTCTTAGCATTTATCTGATCTATTGACTTAATGAAATGAGGTCTCTGATTCAACTCAAGAGTTGGGCATTTCACACTTTATAGTTTGTAAAACTGTTTAATTAACATTAAATTCTAAAGAAGTCTATTGATGTTGAGCAAATTTGGCCTAATACTAAGAGATATCAAAACATACCTTATGTCCAATTTGGGGTTCAACCTCTCTTCCTAAAAGGAAACAGTAACTGGTGAATCTTTTTGAATAGGCCACGTGCGTGTGCCTGTGTGTGTGTGTGTTTGTGTTCCCACGTGTTTGTAAAATGGTGTCATAAATTTTCTCCAGGGAAATTTTCAGGATAGATTTAGTTTTCAAAATTGTTTTAGTATTATTATTATTAGTAGTAGTAGTAGTAGTAGAAAGGTATGAATTGGCTGTGGTCTTGCTATTGTTTCTAAAATATAAACTTGCTGTTACTCAGTAGTACCTGGCACTTTAAGTTTTACTGTGGATATAAGCACATATTTTGGAAATGTTTGACCATTACTTAAATGCAAAATTAGAAGTGGTGTATTTCATCTTACATTCTCTTTCTAGTTGTAGCAAGCTCTTTGACATTGTATCCCCCTTCAAGGGCCCTCACAAATGTAATTCTCGCCTTTATGTACTTTTTAAAATTAGGAATTTGAATCCAAGGAAGAGCCTCAAGAAACAGGATAGACTCCTCCAGGACAAATCATAAGAATAAATATTCTTGAAAACTTGAAAGTGGATTTGACTACCCAGAAATACAGACCATGCAGTAACACCCCAGCAATTGTCAAACCCATGAACCCATTTCCATGTCTCACAAGCAATCCTTGCACTCTCAGAACCTTTTCTTTTTTTTTAATAGAATTTAATTTTTACTTATTTATTTTGGCCACACCACATGGCATGCAGGATCTTGGTTCCCCGACCAGGGATTGAACCCGTGCCCATGCAGTAGAAGCACAGAGTCCTAACCACTGGGCTGCCAGGGAATTCCCCTCAGAACCTTTTCTTCACAATCAAATTGACCAGAAAATATCCCTCTCCTCCTTCAGCTCCTAACTTTGTAGGCTGCAAACTCATAAATGAAGTCAGGCTGTTGATATTATGCTTACATTCTACACAGAAATGTTACAAATTTAAATGAAGCAATACCTATATTCTAGCTCCTCAAATGAATAGTTCATTCCATATAAATAGAAGGATTATTAATAACTACATTCTGTTTTTCTATTCCTTCTGTAGCTTCAATTATTTATATAGATAATCACTCCCTTCTTTTTACCTGTGTACTATTTAAAAATCTTTATTCAACTGAAGAAGCGTCTCTGTTTTGTGGAATATGTAAAATAACTCAAAAGAAACATTTACTTCCTGGGGATTATTAAATGGCTAAAGAGGAGCCACATATAAATTCTAGAAATGTCCATTCAAGTGGACAAAAGTCTTTTTATCCTTTGAGATTTTCCTAATTAGGAGACAAGTACAGTAAGACAAATCTTGGAAATTAGAAGAACATTTTAGTCCTAAAAACTTCAGTGATTAGTACGTATTTGGAATGTCATATAAAATTCAAAATAAAAACAAACTGAAGAATTAAGTTAACGTAATTGCTGCACTTGTATTTTTTGGCACTGTTGGACAGGCCATCTCACCTGAGCGCCTCCAGCAGCATAAACTTGGATAAACCCCTTGACCTCTCTAGGACTTAGTCTATTCATTTGGGCCAAGTGATTCATAAGGTCTGTTCCCGATCTAAAAACACTGAGGGTTTGTATTATTGGTAAGGAACAAAGCTCAGATTGACAAATGTTGCGAAGCTCTACTTCACATACAAGACATGTCACACCTTGTGAGGGGGCTGGATGGGCAAGTGTAGGAGGGAGAACAAGGGGGAGGCTATGTCTGGGGGAGGTAAGTAATCAGTCAGAAATGAGAAGGAGATTTTTGTGGGGGTGTGTACAACAATCCCACCACAGCAGTAAAGGCCGGGTTTTGGAAGCCCTGAACTCTGAAACTGGGGGTTTAGATTTTTATCTGTAGGCAACAGAATTTTACCTGTATAAAAATTTTATCTGTTATAAAAATAACAGATTTTTATCTGTATTCCCCAATGAGTGGGATAAGGAGGACTGGAGACTCTTCAGCAGGGTGACAGCACTAATCATAACAATGGCTACATTTTATTATGCCCTACTGTATGTCAGGCATTGTTCCTCATCCTTTACATAATTAACTTATTGAAATAATGGAAACAACAACTACGGATTAGGTGCTGTTATTATTGCTTTTGTTAAAAAAGAAAACAGAGGGAAAAGGAGAATTTAAGCAATGTGGCTAACCACAAACACAAAAATATTTTAGAAAGAAGGCCCACTAAAGATGAGATCCAGAATGATTTGGAGAGGAGCCAACATATATGAATTTATTTTCAGAAATTTGATTCTTGGAAAAACATTTATTGCTTTTAAAACTACGTGTACATTTTAAGTGTGGTAATCAATCATTATAATGAAGTTTTATTTTTTGGAAGAGAAAAAAATACATTCAGAGTGTTACAGTAGTGTTGGTGAGTTTATGAGAATGCATGTATTAAAGAAAAATGAATTTAAAACCAAAAACCCTCACCCAATCCAAAATAGACCTGGTTATTTGGTCTCTGACACATCTATGTGAAACAAAGAATAGTGAATTCTTCCAAACATTTAAGGAATAAATGATACCAATCCTCTACAATTTGTCTCAGAAAACAGAAGCAGGGGAACACTTCCTAACTATTCTATGGGGCCAGCAGTACCCTAATACCAAAACCAGACAAAGACATTATAAGAAAAGAAAACTACAGACTAATATGTCTCATGAACATACATGCAAAAATCCTTAAAAACTAGCAAATTGAATCCAACAGTGTATAAGAAGAATTACACACTATAACCAAGTAGGATTTTTCCAGGTATGCAAATTAAGTTCAACATTTGAAAATCAATTTACATAATTCATCACATCAACAGGCTATGGTAGAAGAATCATATGATCATATCAACAGATGAAGGAAAAGCATCTGACAAAATCCAACACCCATTCATGATCCAAATTCTCATCAAACTAGGAATAGAAGGCAATTTCTCTAACTTCATGAATAGCATCTATATAAGCCCTACAGCTAACAGTGGTAAAAAACTAGAAGCTTTCCCCCTAAGACCTAGAATGAGGCAAGAATGTCCCCTCTCAACACTCCTATTCAACATCATACTGAAAGTCCTGGCTAATATGATAAGAAAAGAAAAAGAAATAAAAGGTATACAGATTGGAAAAGAAGAAATAAAACTGTCTTTGTATACATGACATGATTGACTATGTAGAAAATCCCCCAAAACTGACCGAAAAAAACAACAACAAAAAAACCCTCCTGTAGCTAAGAAGTGATTGTAGCAAGTTTGCAGGCTACCAGGTTAAATATGTAAATACACAAAATTCAATTGCTTTTCTATATTCAAGCAGTGAGCAGTTGGAATTTAAAATTAAAAGCATAACACTATATTAGCACCCAAAAATAGTTAGATATAAATTTAACAAAACATATATAAGATTTATCTGAGGAAAACTATAAAATTCTGATAAAAGATATTTTTAAAAGACCTAAATAAATGGAAAGGTATTCTATGTTCATGGATAGGGAGACTCAATATTGTTAAGATGCCAGCTCTTCCCAACTTGATCTACAGATTCAGCGCAATCCCAATCAAAATTTCAGCACGTTACTTTGTGGATATCAACAAAACAAGTCTAAAGCCTATATGAAAAGACAAAAGACCTAGAATAGCCAATAAAATATTGAAGAAAAACAAAGTCAGGGAAATGATGATACCCAACTTCAAGACTTATTATAAAGCAATAGCAATCAAGATAGTGTGGTACTAGTGAAAGAAAAGACAAATAGATCAGAGGAACAAAATGGAGAGCTGAGAAACAGATCCATACAAATTCAATTAATTGGTCTGTGACAAATAAGTAAAGGCAATTCAATGAAGAAAGGACAGTCTTTTCAACAAATGGTGCTGGAACAACTGCACATTCACATGCAAAAAAATGAGCCTAAATACAGACCTTCCTTACATCTTTCATAAAAAGTAACTCAAAATGGATCATAGACTAAATGTAAAACACAAAAATAAAACCTCTAGAAGATGACACAGGAGAAAATCTAGGTACCTGGCATTTGGCAATGAATTTTTAGATACCACATCAAAAGCATGATCCATGAAAGAAAAAAAAATTGACAAGTTGGGCTTCATTTAAATTAAAAAAACTTCTACTCTGCTAAGGACAATGTTAAGGGAATGAAAGATAAGCCATGGGCTATGAGGAAATATTTGTAAGCATATGCCTGATAAAAGGACTTGTAACCAAAACATGTAAAGAAATATTAAGATTCAACAATAAGAAAACAAACTATCCATATAAAAAGTGGGAAAGTAATCTGAACAGACACTTTACCAAAGAAGATGTACAGATGGCAAATAAGCATATGAAAAGATGCTCAACATCATTTGTCATTACAGACTTGCAAATTAAAACAACAATGAAATACCACTATATACCTACTAGAATGGCTAAATTCTAAAACACTGACCAAATGCTGGCAAAGATGTAGAGCAACAGAAACTCTCATTCACTTCTGGTAGGAATGTAGAAGGTGACAGGTACTTTAGAAGACAGTTTGACAGGTTTTTTCCCCCCAAAGCTAAACATAGTGTTAACATATGATTCAGCAATCACTCTCTTATGTATTTATCCAAATGAGCTGAAAACATATGTCCATACAAACACCTGCACACAGATGCTTATAGCAGCTTTATTCATAGCTGCCCAAACTTGGAAGCAACAAAGATGTCCTTCAGTAGGTGAAAGGATAAACAAACTGTGGTATATCCAGACAATGGAATATTATGTAGAAATAAAAAGAAATGGGCTGGGGCTTCACTGGTGGTGCAGTCGTTGAGAATCCGCCTGCCAATGCAGGGGACACGGGTTCGAACCCTGATCTGGGAAGATCCCACATGCCGCAACTAAGCCCGTGTGCCACAACTACTGAGCCTGTGCTCTAGAGCCTGCATGCCACAACTACTGAGCCCACATGCCACAATTACTGAAGCCCATGTGCCTAGAGCCCGTGCTCTGCAATAAGAGAAGCCACTGCAATGAGAAGCCCGTGCACCGCAACAAAGAGTAACCCCTGCTCGCTGCAACTAGAGAAAGCCCACACGCAACAACAAAGACCCAACGCAGCCAAAAATAAATAAATTAATTAAAAAAAAAAAAACTGTAAAAGACTTCACAAAAGGTATTAAAAAAAATGAGCTTTGAAACCATCAAAAGACATGAAGGAAACTTAAATGCATACTAAGAACTAAAAGAAGCCCATCTGAAAAGGCACCATACCGTATGATTCCAACTGTATGACATTCTGGAAAACGCAAAACTATGGACAGTAAAAAGACCAGTGTTGCTAGGGGTTCCAGAGGAGGGGGACAGCACAGTGGATTTTTAGGGCAGTGAAACTAATTAGCAATAATATATTAATACTGGTTCATCGTTTGTAACAAATGTACCACAGCAATGCAAGATGTTAAAAACAGGGGAATCTGGGTGTGGGGTGGACAGAGTATAAGGGAACTCTCTGCACTTTGGTATTTCTGTTCAATTTTTTTGTAAACCTAAAACTGCTCTAAGAAATAAAGTCTATTAATTAAAAAAATAAAATCAACCTAATCCAAAACAGACTTCTTTTTGGTCTAGGGTATACCTAAGTGGAAAAATGAATAGTGTTTTTATAAAAGTTTGACCACAGTCGCAGAGAGAACCAGAGGGAAGTAAGCATACAACAGAGAGATGTGATTCCTCCTTCCTGTTCCTCTGGCTTCCAGTACTGCCCCTTCGTGCCACATTGATGCCAGAATGACCCGTTACAAGCAAATGTAAACCAGTCACTCTCCTCTTAAACTTCCTCAAGAAAACCCATGGGCCGCAAGATAAAGCTGAAATTCCTCGGTATGGCGCGCAAGGTCTGTAGTAGTCAGGTGGGCTCCACTTCTTGGCCCACCCTGAGTCATTTCATCCCACCCGCTATATTTACAATTCCTCAAGAGGTTTTTCACAAATAGGAAAGTCCTTCTCTGGCCTTCCCAGCTCCTGCTTATTCTTCAAGCTCCTGGTTCATAGTCCCCAGGAGGTAAATACCACATTGTGATATAATGGTTCATTTCCATATCTGGTGCCTCATTTGACCCAAGTTCCTTTAGGGGACCACTATGTTGTATTTGTCTTTATATCCCTAGCATGTCAAACAGAGCCTAGTATATAGTAGGTGTTGAATAAATGCTTACTGAATAAACACCAGGAGCTGAATTTTCAAGCTCTGATTCACCACAGCCTCTATGGTAATATCTTCTAGCTAGTATTTTAACAGTTCACACTTCTCTAATTAATTCTCACTTGCATATATAGTGAACTCTTGATTATCCACAAGAGGATTACCCACATTGTAGTTTAGTGTAGCAAATCTTACTTTTAACTTCTTGTTGACATCACCAGCTGTTTACTTATGTCCTTCAATGACATTGTCACCAATTCCATCTACTTTTACTCCTGTATCAGCCAAGAGCACGGCAGAAGTTGGGGGAAAAGAAAGGTATTTTTAAAGGAACAAACATTTATTTGCCTCTCCTTACCTAAGGTTCTGGGCCTAAAAATGCAAGAGATCCCGAAGACAGAAAAAGAGAGGAGACCAAGTGAAGCCTGATAATTCTGTATCTCAAACTACAAATCTCTGCATAGCTTTGAGGGTATGTTACTTAACAAATAATACTATATACTATATATTCTATGTCAGTTATATTAGTATTTTATAACTCCTAGCTTTTTCAGTGTCTTTGGATTCACCAACTTGATGCTCATACTAAGTGGCAGGATGTTTAGGAATAAACAGGTGCAGCTGCACACGCCTAAAATAATCACATATTAAACACTATCTTCAATTTGACTGCTAGCAAAGACAAAAAATAAATACTTCAGTCTCAGGCACAGGTTTTTTCGTTTTGTTTTGTTTTATGCTTCCCTGAGTATGTTTTATGAAACTATTTTTTTAATGTCATTTACATTAAACTCTTGAGCTGCTGACTGTGCCTTGGATTTGTCTGAAGGCCCCCGGTAGTGATTCTTCTTTTAAATTTAAAAGCCTAATGAACCCAGATTTTCAAAAGTAGCTAATATTGGGTTGAGGGCCAAACAATATAATGATGCAGAGCTACTTGCATTATTCCTGGAGCTATTTGATTTTGACAAGCCCACATTTGGTAATTAACATGAGAATGCCCCCTTGGGCCGTTCTCCTGTTAGCTAAAATATCTTATAAATTACTGTAATAAAAGGGGAAAAAAAGGAACACGCTGCCTGTCAATGTTTCAACTTAGCTAGCAAGAGGAGGAGACAAAGCCCTGATCTGGAAACATACAGATGCCAAATGGGAATGTAAATTCTACCTGTCTGCCCCAACAGGAGAGAGTTGCCTATTCAATGGTGGGACAGGCGTGCAAGCATCAACTGATTTCCCACAGTGAAAGGCATGTTGCCCCTTGGATAGGTAGAATTTTTATGATTCACATTTGCACTTAGGCAGTGATATCATCATCTACTAAATACCAGGTCAGTGGACACAGCATGTGTAATTGAAGAAGCAGCTTCATATATTCCGTTTTTAAGGTCTCTTGGCAGAGTTTAATAAATAATACCATCTACCAATGATGGAAAGTACAGTCTAATTTATTATACTAATCTAGATGAATGTATTAACATGGTCGTAATAGAGATTCTATGTGCATTTGTGGTTAGGAGTCAAATGTCTCTCTTCACTACCTCTGTTTGCCCCCATCTGGCTACAAGCTTGTAATCAGCTAAACGAATTGGAAGTAGACAAATGATCAGGTTTTATAGTTTATTTTCTTGGGACGAAGATTTAGCAATGACGTAATTCTATTTCTGGCAAAGAGAAATAGCAGTCTGTGACTATTTCCTTGGAATTGACTTTTAAAATTCTTTCAGTCCACTCTTTTTTTTCTGTTCCACCCATACACACATTTATCAGCCTCCTGTAGACATAAAGGCCATCAAAAGATAATATGACACAACAAGGAATACATCCTTCACAGGCAATGTGGAGACTATTGTGTCTAAACATATCTATATTGATACACTCTGAATACCAGGTCATCAGGTAAAGGCATATGCAACAAATGTATCTAAAAATAAACTTTATTTTCTCACAGTACAGTTTTACCTACCGTTACCTAACCAACTTTTATTATCTTCAATTTATCTTATTCTGGGACGCTAACCATGCTATTTTGAGTTGACAACAGCTGCAGATTGAAACAAAAGTTTTCAATGTTCTATTACATAGGGTCTTTTTTAATACTCCAGTTAAACACCAGACGGAATCAATGGGTATAAAATGTAGACTTATTGATAAAAATTCTGAGCCTGCAGTAGAATATAGCACAAAAATAGCTGTGTTTAATCCATAGCAGACAAAATTTGCTACTACTGCTGAATTTTAACAGGAACAGATCCAAAATTATGTCAGTGTTCCCATTTTTGTGCCACAGAGTAATGACATTTAATCAGGAATATTACTACACTCTTTTGGTGACAGCTGAGACACGAAACCAGCCAGCTGATGCAATTCCTGTCTTATAGTTGGCGGCCTATAGGCAGCAGCCACAAATAGGAAGCTGCCTTACCTTGTATATATTATCAGAGGAAACTTTGCCAAACAAGGCTTGCAGACAGACTGCAAATGGAGTCCACCACGTTTCCCAAAGACTTCTGGAATCATCCTAGCCTTCACCTATCCCTGTGGCCGAAGGGAGCTTAAGGATTTAACTGTTCTAGATCTTTTAATACAATGGTGCTGCCCTTGTCAGGTGTGAGGCAACATGAGGTTTGCAGAATACAACCGCCATAGCTCCCGCTCAGTTAGATCGATGGCCTATAATTACCTGGGAATTACTTGGACACAAATCAGTGGTGTATTACGTCCCATTCATAATGAGCAGGGCAACTTCTGCCCAGTCTGCGGATGTCATGATAAAGACAATATCCCCATCTGCTTCCTCTGCCTGCCCAAACTGCACGTGATCCAGCCCAGAAAGACGGGGGATATGGGAAGAGGACTTCAGGCAGGCAGGGTGTGGGTCTGCACGCCTTCCAACTCTGAAAAAGGCCCTCAGTGCGGTGGTTGCAGGTTCTCCCTCAACCCAATGTGCGTGAAGATTGACATCTCTGAGATAAAAGGCACCGCATTCCATTAGATGTCATCAGCTGGCCAGCCTCCTCCCCCGGCCACACCCCAAGGGATCCAGCCACATTCTGATGACATCCATCAAGCTCCAGATTCCAGCTCAACAGTTTGCAGCAATTTCTCCATCTTGCAGCTTTCATTGAAAGAAGGCGGGGGCGGGGGTGGGGGGGAGGGCGGGAAAGGGTGGGTACCCAGGCAAGTGGTGGGGAGGGGCTGCTCGGCACTATTGGATCAAACACCGAACGTGGAGTCCCATAACTAAACTGCCACAAACACACCACTCTGTCCTGTAATACTTCTTAAAAGTAAAGGAACAGAGCAGGAGTCCTGCTGGATTTCCCTTAGCAACCTGACAGGAGCCCACAAGGTCAGCTAGCAGGAAGCGTAGAAAATTATACAGTGGGGAATTATCAGCTAAATTATTTCACTATACTCAGGATTTTTACTCTTCTCCCCAAGACAGTGGCCTCTTGCTACCCAGATTAGAAACATGAATAAAAGGACAGGAATGACAAAAGGAGGGGGAAAGGAAAGGGAAACATTTAAAATTAACTCCTTATTTATTTTATTATATATACACACACATATATGTACATATATGTGTGGATGTATACATATATGTGTGTGTATATATATGTATATATATGTATACACACACACACACACATATTTTTTGGCTTTGGTTTTTGTTTTGATGCTACTCCTTGAGGCAGCTGCCCAGGGATCCAATCTGCTTGTTTTCTTTCTCTGTCCATGATGCTTCTTATCCTTTTTGTTTGGGGTGGAAGGACAATGGGGGTTGGGCTGGAGACTGCCTCACGATCAGATTTGCTGCACAAGCTATAGCAGCAGGAGCAAGCATGATTTATCAATTAACAGGTAATGAAAAAAATTCTCTGCAATTAAAGATATGATTTTGCTCAAACAGGAAGCGGCACCACACAACTGTGTACCCCTCTGAGGAATACTCAGCTCCTGTCACTAATGTGGAACACAGCTAATTTTAACAGAGTGTGTGTGGGTCCCTTGGGGGACTCCATGTTGATGAAGGAATATACAGTAGGGAACCCCCAGAGGACCTAGCTGATTGGAGAGCCCCAGGAAAGGTGTAGGGAAATTACATTTCCTGTTTCTTCGGAGAGTTATTAAAGGGAAAGGCAGCTTTAATCACTGAAAGACCAGTTGCTGTATTATTTTTGATTTATATACCAAAACAATACCCTTTATTCCTTGGTTGCTTTTTAATATATAAGTCAACTTAGTCAATATTATATTTCAGCATAACATACAAATAGCTGTAGGATCTTGTTAAAAGTGTGAAGGGTTTTGAAAGATTATACAAGATAAAATGTATTATTGCTACTCAACCAAAAATCAGAGAAAATTAAAGTAGACAGACAGAAATTTTCCTTTTACGTGAATCAAGTATTTTTTTTTAAAGAAATGAACCATGAATTTCCTAATGATATAAAAAAAAGTTGTAGGGTTTCCTGTATTTTCTTTTTCTGGATATATAGACAGTTTCCTCAGAAAATTTTCATTTCTGTCCTATAAATGTAGAAAGGACAGAGTGACTGGTTGAAATTATGTTTATGTCACTTTCCTTAAAATACTTCTATACGGTCACTATTTTACATCAATAAATTAATAAACTTTGGGGATGGAGGAACCTTCAGATCACCTAGTTCAACCCTTTCATTTTTCAGGTAAGAAAACAAGGAGAAAGCCTAAGTACTAACAATGATACAACAATAACCACAATAAATCTAACATCAGTTGAGTAATTACTCTGCTAGGCACTGCTCTGAGCCTGTTGCATATATTATTTTATTTAATTCTCACAATATGAGGTATTATTATAATTACCACTATTATTATTTTCATCTAAGGAGAGGCTCACGCTTAGAGAGGCTGAGTGATTCACTCAAGGGCATACCTGAGAGGGGCACTGGCAGGATGTGGGACCAGACAGTTTGGACTCTGGAATCTGTGGCCTTAACCACTAGGCTATGCTCTCTCTTCTGTCACACACTGATTACAGAGGCATAGGCACTAGACCCCAGATCCCTTGATTTCACATCTAACATAAAAAGAAAATGATTTGATATCTATTAGATTATGCTGAAACACTCTCTGCACCAACAGATCACCTCACAATGTTGAATTTCAAGAAGAAAGTCCCAATACCAATTCCAGCTGAGAAACCAAACAGGACACCACATGTGCACGTCAGTGAGGGTGCTGAATGGGGCTGTTTGTCGGTGGGAATGCAAATGACCTCGGGGAAAATTAGGCGGGGAGGGCTACTGCTGCTGTGACCTCTGACCTCCCAGAAGGATACCCCTGGGTCCCCCTCTAACCCCCAGGTTAAGTCTCCCCACATCACAGTCCAGTCCAAACCTGATTACGTTGATAAAAACAAGTGTTCCATTTCTGTACTTTTAAAATTTAATTGAAAGATCAAGTCTTCCTAAAACAGCCAAAATCTATAACCGTTCTCACAAACACCCTCACTGAAAACTCCTCTGCTTGCCAAAGCAGTGTTACAGAACAACTACGGTGTGGGGCGTGAGTGCAAACAGCTTTCCTTTTAAAACATAAACCAAAAATAGAAAAAAAAAAATACAGTCTAGCAACTATAAATGACGGAGAACGCTCCTTCAAATCCTGCTCCACAGTATCACCTCGGGCAAAGGTTTCCTCTTCCGTTAGAACTGTAACCTTTGGAAACAGGCTACCCCTGCAAGCTTTGCTCGTTTCTTTGGAGGACTCCTCTGACAGTTCCTAACTGCATTATCAAGATTTGTCTCGCTGGTAATGGCCAATTCATTTGTATTACCACATTTAGACCTTACACTAAGCAGACAATCACAGGTATGAAGAGTGGTCCCACTGATTTCACTGGAACTGACTGTTCCGACCGGCTCAGAGGAGAATACCAGCAGGAAATCGAGTCGGTCCTCCTCCTCCTTCCCGTCCAGTTACCCGGCACTCTTACAGACCCGCAGCCGGATTGATGGACAGACAGTGCGCATGCGCGTGGGCACTCCCACTCCTCCCCCCACCCCCATTAACCCCAGCGGAGGAACTGACTCCGGGAGAGGATAAGAGGCTTGCCACGTGGCAAAGTCAATGCCTTGACCTGAGGACAACTGACCAGTGTATTTTATGCAGCACTATTTCCTAAAAGCATAAAGAAGTCCCCCATTACTGCGGGTGTTCAGGATTTTCCTTTCTATGGCCCTTGTTCGGTGACTCCATCTTACAAGTGATCAGTTTCCCCAGCCCCTCTTTAAGGCCTTCCCTACGGACATCCTTACCCACTGGGGTAGCGCCCCCACTGGTAGAATCAGGCACAAAACGGTGCTGAGGGCTTCCTGGGAGGCCGAGGTCCCGGCCACCCAGTCCTTCCCACGTGGCTGGACACGCCCGTCCAGCTTCCCAGGACGATACCTCTCAGGGATTCATCTCCTCCGCTCTGAAAACAGCTGAACTACTAAAGGCATCCTCAGCATCGAAAAAAGGAGGGCGCTAGAGACCAGAGATGTTTCCAAGAATTTGTTTAGGAAAATAAACACTAGAAAGTTATTTAGAGGTTCAAAATAGAAAAGAAGAATAAAGATAAGCCTGAGTCATATTCTAATTTTTATAGGTACAATTTGTACCCATCTTTCAGTAGATGAGAGAGGTGGCACACAAGAAACGGATCATGAACCAGCAGTGTGAAACCAGGGAAATGAACCAGCTGCTGTGAAAGCCACCTCTCTTACTCTCTGAGAAAGTGGAGAGGGTGGGAGTGGGGAGGAGAGAGTGCAGGAGAGGCAGGAAAAAAGGAGCTGATTGTACCGACAGGAGCATTAGCTTAGAAGTCTGTGGACTGTCTTTCAGCTAGTGAACAGAAAATGTTGGATCAGAAAATTATAATTGTATGTGAATGATTTTTCATACTTATGAAATGATAATAATTTGTTCTGGAAGGGCCTTAAAGATCATTTCATTCAAGGCCCTGGTTTAACGTGACATGAAACCAAGGAACTGAGGTTGAAGGGGACTGACTTATCCTCACGTCCACAAGCAAGTTGGTGGCAAGAGCCTGGCCTCCTGGCCCCCCGCCTTACCGTCTCCACTGACCCAGGCTGCCTGGCCATCCAACAGGCCAAAAGGCACCAGAAAGCCCCTTTCAAGCAAGCAAGGAGGTACAGGGTACAAGGTGGTTGGGTTTGGGCTGTTTAGCTATGTTTCTGAACACACAGGAGGCACCCTCTCTTCTCCATCTGGATGAACCTATGAGACCATTTGGGTTGTTGACTAAGCATCTCACATGCCTCCACCAAGCCAGAAATACAAAAAGACCATAAAGTCCATTAAGAGCAAAGGAATCCAGCAAAAGGCCATGTCCAAAAAGTCAATGCAGGAAAGCTGCCACGTGAATACACTGTGTCCCGAGTCCAGGACCTCTGTGAAAGGCATGATGACAAAGATGGGAGAGCAACTGCTGTCTTCTGAGTGCCTTCCTTCCAGGTGTTACCCCATTGAGTCTTCACACACCCCTTTCTCAGATGAGACAATTGAGGCCAGAAGTGTTAAGTAACCTGCCTATTGCACAGAGAACCAATACTCCAACCCAGGTCCACCTGAGTCCAGGTTCTTTCTTTGAGATCCTGTTCCCTGTCTCTCGATAAGTGCTCTGCGTGAGCAATACAGCAACTAGGTCTTTGGGTGAAATGAGACTGTGGTATCAGCTCATAATTTACATCTTATTTGATTCATCCAAAAAATTCCAAATTTCTCTCTGTTCCTGAATGAAAAAAAAAGGCCGTCTCTTCTCAGCTTCCCTTTCTGATCCCACCCTGATACTTGGAAGAACAAAAAGGACAGCAGCCAACAGGAAGGAAAGGAACATCTCTCGGCTAAGACTGCGGTGCCAAAGAAAGCGAGAAAGCAGGAACAAAGTAACAAATTATATTGTCAGAGAAAATGTGAACTTTTTGATTGGGGATGACATTTATTTTAAGTGTGCAATGACGGCAGGGAATCTGTCAGGGTAAGACATGGCAGAGGTTTCAGCGTTTCTTAAGAGTGTCGTGGGAATTTAGCTAAAACTGTTAAAACTGACACCATTGGCTTTTGTTAACACATTAAGCATGGGAAAAGTGCCAGTCAGCATATCCTCCATAGCATCAGTTCAGTTAAATCATCTGGAAGATGCATAAAACTGGGGGGGGGAGGGGGAGGGGATAATAACGGCTACATTTTTCAACACATGGGGAGTCTGAGGGGAGAAGGCCAGTGCCATTTTGATAAGAATGACAAATGATTCCTTTAAGATATAGCTCCCTACAAGGCAGAAGGGGAGGGGAGGGCATTTTTATGGGCCCTGCTATGTTCCTAAGGATATTTTAGTATAGGAAACAAAGTACTGCATGACATTAAGATTCCCAGAGGAAAATAATCATTGATCAACACAGAGATGCGCACACGTGGATGTGGCTGAAGTAACCATGAAGGCCTGCCTCAAACTTTCTGCTTTAAAATAGACTCAATGATTATTTCAGAGTTAGGCCAAGTGAGAAAAAGCAGAAATTCCACTGTTTACCCAGTGAGATGAACTCAATCAAATGCAAAGGCACTATGGCTTCTCCATGAAATCTTCAAAAGAACCCAATAAACGGAACCTTGCCTGGACCTGATTCCTCTCCAGAAGCAGATCAAAAGAAAAGAAAATTGAAAGCTTGACAATGCCATGGTTTCCAACAGTTAAATGGGTCTGAGCTCTTGGTGACCAGAACGCTATGCTGAAATGGTAGCCTAAGCTTCTTGGACAAATGTTTTGATTGAAGAGGAAGAATTTCGTTCTCAGCACCCCCTAGCTAGTAAATGAAAAATTACATGTTGTGTCATAGGAAGATTTAAGAAAAAGAGCTCGGCGTTTATGTTTGAAGAGCACAAAAGATATCGTAGTCCTGCCAAATTGTGCTAGAAAATGCAATGCCTTTTACCGTAACTCCATCCATGTGCTTTGCGAGAGCTTAGGAAGTGAAATATTCCCTGGAAGTGAGGAAGTTCTCTGGGGGCCATTTTTCCTTAGGGCACAGCAAACTGAAATTCTGTGCTAGGGTCCCCTTATCGACTCCCGACTAAAGACAAGCCTTCAATTTGGCAAAACTATGAAGCAAATGACTTACTGCCCTTTGGCAGAGTCTGAACCCTGCATGTACCTCTGCGTCAGGATTTACACTCTTTGTAGTCTGCAGAGGCTCTGAGTTTGCTGGTCTCTGACTTGGGATTTTCCGGTCAGCTTCCAGGAGAATGTTTATTGTCCATAGGTTAGGGTGCCTTTCATTTAAAGCCTTTCCCAGCTCCCTGGTTACCCGTAAATGATTACTCCATGCTCAGATTTGTAAGCAACAGACTCTAATGAATGTAAATAAAATAAGCCCCAGTTTTCCAATTATAGCGCCGGGACCCCCTCTCTCTACATCACCACCGACTGTCGGTGACCAGTGTAACTTTCCAACATTCCATGTGCGAGGAAGTTTTTGCTCATTTGCGCCTGTCTGGTTTAGCTGATAAAACACAGACACAGAATTAAGGGCAAAAACATAGAACTTGGCTGCCAAGAACTGTCTTTCTACTAGGCAAACATCATCTTGTGTAGTTTAAAACACTAAACGTTCTTCCTAAATGGCTGCTTCCGTCGTCCTCCCCCTCGACACGGAAAAGGGAACATATGAGCTTGGACCAAAAGGATCCTTACTTTTGGCTCCAGAAGTGGAGCTGTTGCAGGCATGGCACCTCATCAAATACACCAGACTGTCACCACTTGGACCTGACCAACCTCATCTCCTAGATTCTTCAAGTCCTCCCCCTTATTGATCTTTGGCTATTACCAAGCACAGACACTCACCAGGCATGGCACCTGGGTTATTCAGACACACCACTACTGATTTTCGAAATTTAAGGGGGGAAAAAAAAAGATCAAGCGCTTGCCATAAGCATTGTCCAGATTCAGAAAATACTCTTATCCCCAAGTAAAACTGACTGAAATAAGGTCATTGGAACTGGCCTCACTATTGGCAGCCTTCAGTGGAATCATAGCTCACTAACACATGACCTAATTCTTAGCTCTACTTTCCTTACTGCCTACCTCAAAAGTTCCCGGACTGCTCTTCTGCAGACAAGGAGAGCAGGACTTTCATGGAACAGATGTGGCTTTCAGGCCTTAGATTGGCCAGGCAATGGAACCTTGAGAGGGCAAGCCCCAGAAGGGAGAAAAAATACAGGCAAGTGATCACAAAACTGCCATTTGTTTTAACCGATGCATGGGTACTCGGGTTGTTTTCTAGATTTTCACAGGTACTTTACAGTAGCTTTTCTTTTACATGTTATTGTTTAGCGGCTAAGAAAGGTAGCAGAAGCATTCATTAACATAAATTCTTTGCAAGACTTTGTATTAATTCCAGAAATAAAATTCAGGAGACAGTTACCTAAGAGATTTCTAATTCACGTGTGCCCTTTAGTTTGGTTTGTAAAAGCAATTCTAATTAACTATTCTAATAGATTATGGTAATCAGTTCCAAAGTTATTAATCTGCCTACAAACAAAATCACACCTGCTAAAGATGTTCACATTGTTATCAATAGATACGCAAATATTCTTGGTACTGACCTTCCCCTGACATAGGCTAACACAACTAGAAAACTTAATAAGCATCTAATGTCTCACACAACTTTGAAATGACACATTTGGTGTCAACATGTACTCTGTATCATATTTTCTACACTCTAATCCTCTTCTTCAGCATTCTCAACATAGCATTAAAGAGTGAATTTTCCTTAAAGCTAGTTTTCTAGCAAATATCCCATTCATGCTTTGTGACATCACAGAAATTTCCCTAACAACTGTGAAATCCTAAACAGAAATGTATTATCGTGTCAAGGTGATAATAAAAGATGAGGTCAGTCACAACTAGCGAGAAGCAAGAGTCCTGTTTTTTCAGGAATATATAGGCCTTCAGGTATAAAGAGATGAAAAATGAAGAAAAGATAAAGTGTGACTATCAGATGATTCAATGGATTTTCTTGTGTATCTCATAAACCAGCTCTGAGAAAAATTAAAATCAGACCTCTAACGGTGTTCTGAGCAAGCATGGTGTTATTTAGAGTAAGCTGATAGCCTTCAGTTGTGATTATTTAAAGAGTAACCTTCATTATTATGCATAAGTACCATCATTTTAAAATTAAAAGTGACATGAAACAAGAGTCTTTGAAAATGTCTTCATAAAGTTTTTTTAAGATACCTGCATCAAATATGATAAACAAGAAAACTAAAGTTTCCATTATTTTATACATTCCCATCATTTAAAATTTTTTAAAAGACAGAGGAAAAAGAAAAAGAAGAAACATTTTTCCCCCAATGCGAAGGATCAATAGATATTGAAAGTTGCCGCAAGTATCTACAATCAATTCAACCATCAAATGTCACATGACTGGAAGGAACAGAAATATTTTCTGAGGCAATTGTTCAATTTATCCTTTTACTAAGTGACGCAATCAGTTATACCAATAAGATGGTAAATACTTTCACTAGCCCATGAAACAACCTTTTGGTTGGTTTATAATTTCAAGAATGATGCTAACTCAAGCCCCTGCTTTGTTTCAACATCCCTTGTTAGTACCATAGACCTCTCTGCCTCTCTTGTTTTTCTCAAAAGCAATTTAGAAAATGCCTGTATTTTAGACAAAAGGAGAACATTTGGTGAAAGAAAATTCATCATTAGGTATCTAGAGGTTTGTTAATAGAAAAGGCAACTCCCACAGTGTATCCTAGTGCTCAAGCCAGACACACGTGCTCAGGACCAGCAAGCTGCCTTCACAGTGGGCCAAAAGTCATTATCATAATTTTATATTACATAGACTACATTGAAAATTTAATATATCCCAGCAAAAAGAGACAAAAGACATTTTGCATAATGCTTCTGCGAGCGCACTCTCTTGCTACTCTTTTAGCCACCCCATGCAGATAATCACACCAGGAAAAAGAAGTTCATTACCTAAGCCAAATCAAAATTAGGCTTTTCTTTTTGATAGGGAACTTCATTAGTAAGCCCTGTCTTATACAGCTGGGAGATTTGATGAATCTATCTTAGAGTAATAATTCAGTACAATCAGCCACAATTTTACCTTAAGTTTTACGTCTTTATTAAGAAAAGTAGAAATATATAAACTGGATACATGTAGATAAATGTTTAAATACGTTAAATCGAGATGCTAACTAAAATCACTTTTGGATATTTGAAATATTCTGGGGTGATAGAAGAAACCCAGGTAAGAAATGCACCTCTTTGCCAACTTAACTACCCATGATTAAGGCTTTCAAGGTAAAAAAAAAAAAAAAAAATTAAAGAAGGCAAAGCTGAAACACTTGGAGTTGAGGAAGGCGGGTATTTATTGAAACTATTCAAATGAAAACACCTTCAAATTTTAAAGTTAGCCTTTGATTAACAAGCAAACACAGGGAGAAAGAGTCATTTTAGATATCTTCTTAAGATAAAGGCTCAAGGTCCATTGTCCCTACATGCCATCCAACAAAATATCCACCGTGGCGCTGAGTCTCCATTTTTTCATACAAAACTCAGTTATCCCACAGACAGGGAACAAAGAGCCCCACTCTCCCCTTTGTGTGACCCACATATGTAAGTAAGTGCACCAGCATGCAGAAGCGCTGCTGGCTGCAGACGATGGTCTGTGGAACTCCTCCAAGATTGCATCCTTTCATGCTGAAAAAACCCATCTCCGTAGCCCTGGTCGTGGACATAGTTTTCTACACTGCGCTTGAAGCTAACCTTGACTTCTGTAACCAGACTGAAGTTTCAATATCATGCGGGGCTTCCTTGCCCATTGTCCATTATACTTTCTCTTAATCATACAAAGCCAGCTCTCCTTCAAGGGAAATCAGTTTCACTTTGCCACTTCTTCCTTCTCTTATTGGCATCCATGAATTTCCCCAAATACTTACATCAATCCTATTGCAGGAACGAGAGTCCTGAATTCCTGAAGGTTAAGACTTTTTGGAACAGAGAAGATTACTTAATTTCCTAGGCCTCTTCAGTGCTATCAATCTATATTTTTTGTTAACCCTGGATGGAGGGCAAAGCCTACGGCAAAACAACAACAACAAAACCAAACCAAAAATCTAACCTCTTCCACCTGGTAATAGATGTCACTTCACCCATATCTGAATGGTAGGAGCACTCAAGAGACAAATTCCACTTGATTTAAGCTTGAACTGGTCATGGAGCATAAGTGGTCCAAATGGACCAATCCTGACTTCCAATATTGTAATGCTCAACAACCTCTTTTTGAGAAAGCACAAAAGACTTAAGAAGTCCCTGGTTTAAGAGGTAAAAGCTAAATACTTTCGTTCATTTACAACTATTTAAATCGTACGCTCAGAGCATTCTGAAACATGGATAGCATTCTGAATTCTAGCTTCCCCATCGGTTTAATTGAACTTTTACAAATTAATAACATAGTCTATTTTATTCCTTTCTAATGTTTCATCTTCTTCTGAAAACTCTACAGTTCCTGGTGATTTGCTGCCATGGGCAGAAATAGAAAGTGGAAATGAAAGAGTTTCAGATATTTTAAGATATGACAACATAGGAAACCTTTAGAAAGGAACATGATTACAATCGCTACCATTTATAAAGTTTTAACTGTGTACCCGTCATGGTGTTAGATATTTTCCCCTCAAAACAACCGTATTAGTTAGCTACTACTATTATTCCCATTTTATGGATTAGGAGACCGAGTTTTTGAAAAGTTCAATAATTCGCCCCAGTCACACAGCAAGAAAGTGGAGACGCTTGGATTTATACTCATTAATTTGACTCTAGTGCCCATTTTCCTAATCACCGTGTTCTCCAATCCTCCCAAGCAAGTCGTGAGCAATAAGAAATTCCAGGAAATAAAAAAAGTTGCTTAATTCTCACACCTGTCCTCTAAGTCACTTATGAAAATGCCCTTCCAGGTGTCCTTTGGGGACAGGAGCTATAAAAAGCATTTAGACATAAAGAAAACAGGCAGGGAGACCTACAGGAAACTGGGAAGGGTATAGAAAGAAATATACGGAAATATGGGCATATTCTATGCCATAATTTTGGTTTCTCTGAAAAAAAGACTATTAATCACTCCATTATCTGGTTTTATAAAAAACACTTGTATTAAAAAAACTAACTTGTACTTTCATAACCCTTGCTACTTGGCCACCTTAACCATCACTAATACCTCTTTAAGGTCTTATGAAAGTCACACCACGTCATTCTTCAGTTTTACTTTCCCTACTCAAATAAAGTTGGGTAGATCATGGCCCAGTGTAGGTCTTCTTTCGTCTTGGCTGACTCAGCTGTACTGTTCTTGTCTCTAGAATTTGTCCTTCTCATTTGACTGTTTATCCATGTTACATTACATTGTGATACACGTGATACGGGTGATATATACATGTAGATGTGATCATCTCTTTATATGTATGCCCGGTCAGTCAACTACAACCAGATTCCATACTCCTTGAGAGCAGGAGATGCATCTCACGTGTTTGTAAGTAAAAAGCAAAAAAAAAAAAACCAAAAGAACTGGATGCTTAAAAACTGTGTGACAAAGAATAGTGGGGGTAAGATTACACAGGCATCTTTATAATTCTTTCTGCCCTGGTTCTCTTCTTCTGAATCTTTATAAATTCATTCATTTATTTATTTATTTTTGGCTGCGTTGGGTCTTCGTTGCTGCACGGGGGCTTTCTCTAGTTGCGGCGAGCGGGGGCTACTCTTTGTTGTGGTGCGTGGGCTTCTCACTGCGGTGGCTTCTTTTGTTGCGGAGCACAGGCTCTAGGCACGCAGGCATCAGTAGTTGTGGCTCACAGGCTTTGTTGTGGCACGTGGGATCTTCCTGGACCAGGGCTCGAACCCATGACCCCTGCGTTGGCAGGCAGATTCTTAACCACTGTGCCACCAGGGAAGTCCCTGAATCTTTAAAGAATACAGAGCAGGGCAAATATTCTAAAATTTGAGATTTACAAAGGCACCAACGCATACCAGTGCACAGTTGACAAAACAACTGCAAAGACAGTGATCACAAACAAACAACAAATGCCAACAACAAGATCAAACAGAGCAATAATATCAACAATTAACAAAACAAGTGAAAGCAAGGATCGTGAGATTTATCTTTTATATTAAGGTGTAATAACATAGTCTAAATAGGTATTTTTATATATTTTATAAGAAAGCTGTAGATTATATAAACCCTGGACACTTGGCCATAAAAAACCAATCAATTATCATCCTGAGAGGGACCAAATAGATATATTTTTAAAATTCCCCTCACATTCAATTGCAATTTAGTCCTAGTTCAGAAAATCCAGTTCAGCTATCCTCTTTTTCAACAGATTTCCACATGTTATTAGAAGTACACAGTTAACCAGGTTTCATGCAGTAGACAAAATGGCATTGTGGGATTACATTAGTTCGACAGCTGCTTTATGACTATAGTTTCCAGACCAATTTATTTAATATTGATCTTTAAACAAACATCAGTACAAATAAATTTGAGCACTCCAGTCCCGAGATTTTATATCTATAAAAGAGGCCTATGTTCAGAGAAGCAGGGCTGCTTGTATTTCTCCTTTGATTCTGTTTTCTTTGATCCTACCAGGTATCAAATACATCAATGCCAAATTAAAACAAATCCATCTTCAGATAACACTCTGTTTATAATCTTTCGTGCAGAAAGAATTTTTCTATCAATAACTTCCAGCAAGCGTTTTAACCGATCTTTTTATTGCTTTATTCTGACTACTACAAAAGGCAGCAGTGCCTGGTCCTGACTTGAGCTGTAGACCTGGCTCTCCCTGGAATATCTCCCAGTAAGGGCTGAGGCCCATTTCCCCATCTCCAAGCAGTTTGCTCTCTTTAACAATTGCAACCTGGCGGCAGGGATACACCAAGATCCAGCTGCCCCTACTGAGAAAATTGCTGCACAAAGCTAGGGGTTCCGAAGGCCAATCTCAAGATTTTTACGGGACTACAGTTGACCATTCGGAGGAGGGGACAGCTGGGTGCTAAATATAAGTGGGAAAAAAGACTTACATAGGGAAATAGATAATGAATCCTGGGATTAAACACTCGATTCAATTAGGTGGGCATATCTGAATGTGAGGCATAAATGGACCCAACATAATTATTTGCACAGGACTTACTTGTGCTCTTTCTTAGTTATCCTGATTGAGTACAGATATGGGGCTCACCAGGGAATGGATACTCCTGGGGTCTGGAGCTGGGATCAAGTTCAAAGGTTTGGGTCACAATTCCTTCATGTCTCTGTCATCTGTTTTTATGTTCATTGAGGTCTACGGATTATATTGATCTTTTGAAGAAATAAAGTTTCTTTTCTGTTCTTTTCTCTTCCCTCCCTCTTCCCTCTTCCTCTCCACCTCTTCCTTCCTTCTTTTCTTTTAAATAGGAATATTCTGGAAACAGAGTAGGTCAGTGGAAAAAGTCTTTGTGGGAAATTAAAAATCCCTTCAGCAAAATATTCAGGTTTTTTCCAGACACCTTGAAACTGTACCATCAAAGGAAGGTATATCTGCTCTGAAACTGTAAGGTAATTGTCTACTGTGAGTTATGAATTCTGGTCAGTGAAGGATTGTTTTTAAGAACATTTGAATTTTTTTAAAAAGTCTTTTCACTCTGTCATAAATTAGGGCTCAAGGAGCGACTGAGGGGACACAGTATTTTTATGTTTAACATCAGAGATGCATAAAAGATACAACTATTCAAGACTACTATCCCTCAGCCAATCTAATAGCTGGATGCTATAAATAAAGCAACAAATCTATTATTTATATAAGTACTAGCTTCTGCTATGCCCCTTTCCAGTGCGCTGACTTAAATGAACTTGGAGCATTAAACAAATGTACAGAATAGGAACCACATCTATTGCATTTTCCTAATTTGAAAGGACTCTTCTTCTTTGTTCACCAAACCATTAAAACCGTACATATTCTAGAGATAGATGAGAAGTGTCCATGTGGCTACATGTGGCTACTTTCCTGCCCCTGAGGAACAGGGTGAGATATAAGGCACAGGGTTTTGTCCACAATGCTGCTGAATCTGAAAGAGGAGGTAGACCCTCCATGTAGCTGGAAGGCGAGGCTTGGCGCTGCTCCGTAACCTCTAAGATGCTACGGTGGGACCAGACAAAGAGGAAGGTTTTCTTTCAGCTGTGTGCGCTGTGGGATGGGTAGAGAATGATTTTTTCCCTCTTAGAATTATTGAGAGGATTAAATGGTGAAACACAGGCGAATCTGCTTTGATAACCAGATATCAAGCCAACATAACATTCATACTCTTTCTTAACTCATAATTATCATCATAAGATATCTAGGAAGGTCACGATTTTATTAAAGGAAGTCCACCTTTTATGGCTAATATCAGCTTCTATACTGGCTGACCAAGGGCTGGGACAGGTGGAAGAGCTAGTCTTCTCTCTTGGTGCCTCGCTTAGCATCCCTACCCACACCCCAATGTTCCACCAACACATCACTAAATGAATTCCCTTAAGGCATCATTCTGATTGAGAACTCTATACATTTTGTATGTCATCCCCACTGCACCCTTTCACTGGCTAATTCTCAAGGAGTTAACGCAAAAGAAGGGAAGATATGCCCCAGTCCTGGGTGCTCACTTCCATTGGGATAGTCTGTAATGAGAGATGAGTCAATGGTCCTAATGAGCCTTTGCCATTTGGGTGAGCCATGGGAACTGATGGTCTAAATCTCAGATATCAGCTATGCTCTGGGCAGAAAAAATCCTGAAAAGCACTCCTCTACAGACATTCCATTAAAACCTTTACAACAATGAGCATGTAATTATTCACTTCTTGCCTTTTACCTACTGACCGTGAGCATCTGAGACATACTCAGCATATCTTTGTATCCCCAGTCGGTGACAGAGTCCCTGGCATGAACAGATGATGAATGAATGAGTACAGGCTAGAGGAACAAACTCAGAGAGGTGATGATGGTTCTGAAACCATGACATACGAGCAGAGTTTGAAGGAAATGGTGAATGTTGATCTTGGAGGAGAATCAAGAGAAGAGGCATGTCAGCTGCAACAAAATATATGAAGGACTTTATGGCGGAGGAAGGATTTGTTTCTCTCCATGTGGACCAGAGGGTGGAAATTTCAGACAGGATTATAGCATCCTGAGACACCTGCCTTTCCTTCGTCACCCACATCTTCGGGTCATAACTCCTAAATATTTCTGTGTTCCACTTCTTCTCCGTTTCCCTTGCCAGAGTCCTGGTTCTGACTCTCATCTAAATCTCTTGGGCTATTTATACTTTGCTGCATGTGGTCTCTCACTCCTTTACTTCCATGCTCTAGCCTGCCGCAGGTCTTATTATGTTGTCCCCTGATTAAAATCTCTTGGAATCCTCAAAATAAAACTCAACTTCCTTGGCTGGGAAACAGGGTCTCTGAGGATCTAGTTGCTCCCTGAGTCTTTAAACTCCATGCTTTAGGCATACTCTTCTCTCTGACTGAATACCCTTCTTCCCTGGCCCTCCTGAGGGGCTTGGACTCATCATTCAAGATTCTGCTCAGAAGTACCCGCTTTTATAAAGTCTCACTTGCCTCTCACAGGCATGTTCATGTAGCCACTTCCCTGTCTTCTCATAACTAACACCTTGTGGTTTAGTACATTTCAATTATTTATATTTTTATTACCTTGAGGAAAGGTAACATTCTATTTACCTTTGTATCCCATTAATTTTGAATCCCATTTATTCAACATTTTATTTACTTTGTTGAGTAAATATATGAATGACTGGGCGATTTACTCTGTAAGTGGATCTTCAAAACTAGGACCAGGCTCTTTGGGGAAGTGTTGATTCCTTCACCAGCTGAACCAGGTGTTCAGCTGGTAGGCTGGATTAGACTTCTATAGGTTCTTCCAGCTTCTTCCCTCCACTCCCACCCCCTTAGGGCTTGGTGAGCAATGGGGCAGGAGAGAGTCGAGGCAGGCACGTGTGTAGAAGTTTAATCAGAGCTTTTCTGTTCAGGCAAGTAGACTAGTCAGAAAAATCAGAGCTGGCTTCCACTGTTCACAGATGATAAACTAGTCCAGGATCTGGGTTCAGTACTGTAAAGCCTCCCCCCCAGCCCCCTGCCCAAGCGAAGCCTATCAGGCACAGTGAGAGAGGATTTCATTTAGGGACTCATGTTACACAAACAAGCAATGATTTTGATAAACAAAAGGGACATTTTGATAAACAAAAGGGACACTTTGATAAACAAAAGGGACTTTTTTTCCCAAAGTCCTTTCTTGCGGGATGAGGGTCAGCACATTTGCGCCCTTGATGTTGGTTCCTAATGATTATTTCTTACATGAGAGAGTATAAACACTAACACATCATTCCACTGCTTGCAGAGATCTCCCGGAGTATTAAAGAGCAATGATTTACAAGTACTACTTTTATGAATCCACACAGTGGAATCTTTCTACACATTTGTAAGCACTAGCCATCTGGGAGATCACAGGTCTGCAAGATCACAGATCATAGATCACAGATCAATGTCTACGTTTAGGCATTTACTTAATGCACTCCAAGGGCAATTTAGAAAACTGTACTCTAGTGGTCCCCCAAACTCAATGCCCCTCCCTAAGTGCCTAACCAATTACCAAGGGGATGCTTTTACTGCTAGAGAGAATTTAACTTTTAAAAAAGTTTTAAATCTGGTACTACTGATAGCCTGGAAGATTATGATCTTGTGTTATGGTACAAGGAAGAATGCCCTTTTACAGAAAACTGCTCTCTCTGCCTAAATTCAACTTAAAGTTTTGCACATAGGTTTAAGATCTCCTTCAAATTTAATTTCATGAGGCGCGAATCCAAACTCTCTTTTCTACCCTTAAACGTAGCGCTTGATTATTTTTTCATACTTTGTTGGCATTGGTGAAAACAGTGTAACTACTAGAGATAAGGTTAAAATGCAAAGTTACAGGTTACTACAGTTCTATAAGAGTCACTGGGACAAAAGTGATGGAAGTTACTCTTACTTAAATCTGACCAAAATACCCCCAACACTGAAAAATGTGTAGGTGCCTTTCCTACCACACAAACTACAAGAGCTTTTAAAAATAATTACCTACAAACTGTGAAGAAGTCAGTTAGGAACAGAGGGTGCTTACCGTTCTGAAGTGAATTTTTTTATTGGTTCTGATAACTGTGTTTATTATGTCTTTTGGTACATGTAGTGATATTACTAAGTGTATCTTTTTTTTAAATAGATCTTTATTGGAGTATAATTGCTTCACAATACTGTGTTAGTTTCTGTTGTACAACAGTAAGTGTATCTTAATGCCGTCGGTGTGGAGAACGTCGATCAGCTAAAATTTCAATTTGCATGTCATCTACACTAATATTTTAAGCAATTCGTTTGATCATGTAAATGGGAATCATATTGCCACAATTCTCTAATAAAAATCTGTGCTTTTCAATTAAAAATCTACTTCCTATACTGTCCATAAAAATTCCCTCCCCATCAGGATTTATGAAGTCATGGGGAAGCCTGCGTGGTCCTGCCCCCTTTCCTGTTATCTTTTGGTGCCAGGGATAATGAGAGACTTGACAACGTGGCTTCAGGTTGGAATTAAAAGCCTATAGCTCTTCCCACTCTGGTTTTATGGGGCCTGGCTGCTGAGACTTCACAGGACCTCGCTGAAACGACCTGTCTACTTGAGCGCCACCTGGTCCCACCCGGCGAGGCCTTTGGATCAAACCCTTCTCGTGTGAATACAGACAACGTCTGGGAAACCGTGGTGCGGATGTCTCCACAGAGAATCACAGATGCTGTCAGGACCTAACTTCACACTCAGACATTTGATGCATTTTAAAAAGGGATTCAGCCTCAGACTCAAACAGGCAGATGGATGGTCTAACACTTCAAAGGCTTTAGAGCAGGACTGCCGTTTTTTTTCCTTTGTCCCATAACCCGTTCTGCTTCTCCTCCTTCACCCCAGCATGCCTCTGCATGGTTCTGAAGGAAGGGACAGTCTCACCAATCCTAACAGAACACCACAGAATAAGCACCGATCCATTAATTCCCTTATACAATCCCGAGCTTTTCCAGTTCTAACATCAATGGTTCCAAGCAATCAGGGATGGGCGCAGGGAGGAGTCACAGAAACAGCGACAAAACTAAAGAAGCAATAAGACAACACCCAGTTCTGTGTTGTGCTGTGGCTGGGAAACGGGGAGTATCTTCCAACTTGGAACCTGCTCCGCCCTCACAGTCGATTCCTGCCAGCAAAGTGAAGGTATCCTAGATCGCAGGAAAGGCTGATTGCATTCTGGTTCAGCCCATCGAGGAAAAAAGCCCCAAGTCCAAATTGACCTTTCCCTTAAAGGGTTTATTTTGACAACTGACAAAGCAATTATTAAATCAGAAATATGCTGGCAACTGAAGCTGCTGATGTCTACACCAGTTCAAAAATTGCTGCTTTTCCATTAATTAATTATGGGGTTTACACAAGTTGGTCAACTGACACGGAATGTGGACAAAGGATTTTCCCCTGAGACATCCAGAAACAGGTGCATACCTGTCTTGCCTCTAATCCTGATGGAACCTGATGCCACGAAAATGTTGAGGGTTCTACAGAAGCCTAAGGTGGAGGTGAAGGAAAGGGGGGGGGCAGAATAGGCAAAAGTGGGCTTCAGAAGTTTTAATCAATCAGTCAACACATTCTTATTATAAGCTAGGGTGTCAACTTCACCCCAAGTTGGAGAAGATGACATTATGTACCCCTTCACATTTTGAAATTTAATGGGAGAGTGGAGACAATATTTACCTATGTGAAATCACTTGTAAATAACCCAAACCCAGTTCTGGATGGGTTAGGATTGCCAGGAATAGGAAAGGGGAGACAAGCTGCATCTTTAAAGAAGAGCATCTATTTATAGGTATGGTGGAATATACCTGGGGATAAACTCAGAGAAGATTAAGCTGAAAAGGACCTTAGAGATTGTCTAATACAAAAACCTTCACATAAACCTTCACATAAACCTCTTTATAAATAAGGTGAAATGGACTTGTTTATAGTCTTTCGGTTAGAATGGCAGAGCTAGACTGACAGTCCAGTTCCCATCAACAACCTGCCCTGTGATCTTTCCACAGTGCCCTTTCTCTATGTATGTTCTGTACAATAACCTACATGTCGATGTTCTCTATTTAATAAGCAACATTTCCTCATGCTTGTTCATTTCTTCAAAGCAGAGATGCACATATGCACACACGTGCATATGCACATAAATAGGAAGTATTTAAAAAAGTCTAAGAAGCTAAATGGAAAGACTGGACCTGGCTTAATCCATTCGTGTCTTGACTTAAATTTGATGTGTTGTCTATATCCATGTTTCAGGCAAGAGTATTTTCTTCATCTGTTGACTGTTGTAATTTGCAAAGGCTAGTATCCTTTATATACTACACAATTTAAAATGTACATGCTACATTCTCAAATAGTTAAGAAGTTAAAATATATGTACATTAAACACCACTAAAAAGAAAAATAGCAAAAAAGTGGAAAAATAATGTTAAAAGTCAAATATCTCATAGCGTTAAAATATCTCATAGCGAAGTGTTCTTTTAAGTCAATAAGATAGTGACAAATGCTAATTTTTAATGGCCATAAGGCATGAATAAGTTCTTTCTAAAATACCAAATAAAAATGGTGAATAAAAGATGAAAAAATCAATCTCACCAGTAATAAAAATGGAAAATTAAAATGAGGCATTGTTGGTATGTATCAGATGGAGTTTTCTAATAAAACCGTCTATTTTTTAAAGGTCCATTACTCAGTGCGGTCGAGGGCATGAAGACATGGGTCTTCTCACACACAGAGGGAGTTGTATATCAGGACAACTTTTCTGACCAGAAATCTAAAAATTCGTATGAAGAGCTTTAAGAATTTTCCCATACTTTCTTATAAGAATTTATCCTAGGACCTTCCCTGATGGTGCAGTGGTTGAGAATCCACCTGGCAATGCAGAGGACGCGGGTTTGATCCCTGGTCTGGAAGATCCCACGTGCCGCGGAACAACTAAGCCCCTGTGCCACAACTACTGAGCCTGTGCTCTAGAGTCCGAGAGCCACAACCACTGAGCCCACGTGCTGCAACTACTGAAGCCCGCACACCTAGAGCCCATGCTCTGCAACAAGAGAAGCCACCGCAGTGAGAAGCCTGCTCACCGCAACGACGAGTAGCCCCTGCTCGCCGCAACTAGAGAAAGCCTGCGTGCTACCAAAAATAATAAAGATAAAAAATAATAATAATTAAAGAATTTATCCTTAGGAGGTAATCAGAGATTGTGGAGGAGAATGTTCATGACAGTGCTGTTTAGAAGAGCAACATATTGGTAACAATTCAAAATGTCCAGCTCGGAACGTCCAAGTGCATTGCTTCAATAAAGATGAGCCTGAGTATTTGAACGGTTATTTTATAATCATTAAGGTACATAAAGAGTCAGTGTATCTCAGTGGTTTAGAACACAATCTCTGGACCTCAAACTGCTCAGTCCAAATCCTGCCAACTGTTAGCTTTGTGTCATTGGGCAAGTTACTTAATCTTTTAGTGTCTCAGTTCCCTCAAGTATAAAGTGGGGGTAACAGCAGTACCTGTCTCATAGAACAGTTGTAGCTTAGATAAATGGTTTCACATATTTAGTCAGAATGGTACTGACAAATTATAAACACTCAATAAATGTTAATTATATATTTGATATATTTGAAGAATATTAATGACATGGGAATATGTGCATTATATAATAATATTAAAAAAGCAGAAAGCACTCAAAATGTTATATTATATGGTAAGATCACATTCATATTTAAAGTATATACATCTGTCTATATATTTGTATAAATAAAGGTCTGAAGAAGAAAAATTTGAAGAATATATACCAAAATGTTATCACTTGGTTCTTAGAGGCTGTAAGTAAATAATTTTCCTTTATACTTTTCTGCATTTTCCAAATTGGCCATAATCAGAAAAATTACAGATTATTCAAAGAAAAAATAGAAATAGTTTTTCTCTCTCTTTAGTCTTTGATTTTCAGGGAAGGAATTTTCAGAGGAAAGGAAACACCACTAAGTATGAAACAATTAAAGCACGGAAAGAGAAGTTGCCTAGGACAGTAAAGGAGACTGAAAAACACAGGGAAGAAGGGGGGAAAGGAAATGAAATGAGGTAAGTTAAGAAGAGATGAACAGGGCTTCCCTGGTGGCGCAGTGGTTGGGAGTCCGCCTGCCAATGCAGGGGACACGGGTTTGTGCCCCGGTCCGGGAAGATCCCACATGCCACGGAGCGGCTAGGCCTGTGAGCCAGGGCCGCTGAGCCTGCGCGTCCGGAGCCTGTGCTCCGCAGCGGGAGAGGCCACAACAGTGAGAGGTCCGTGTACGGCAAAAAAAAAAAAAAAAAAAAAAGAAGAGATGAACATACCAAGCAGAAAAAATCAAGGAAGGAAATAGGAAGCAAGTAACTGTGCAAAGACCTAGGAGATAAATCAGAACAGAAAATGCAGAGGAAGCCTGGCTGACTGTCACACCTCTGCATGTCCAGAGTGGTTGGCCAGGTCACCGCTGCTCACAAGATCCTTCTTTACAGTGAAATGTGAGGTGCTGCATTACAAGAAAATGGTTAAAGGTAACCGAGAAGCTGACCATTATCAATTAAGCCATGCTCACTTGGCCCGGAGGGGTGTATCCTACAAAGTGAGCCAAACAGTTTCTTCCACAATTTTATTTTTATTTTCCTTCATAGTACATTTATTTGCTGTGTTACCCAAAGTTTGGATAACACCAGAATCCAGGTATATCCTCAGGGCAGGGGAGAGAGAACAACGTGATCTAATGATCACCGCCTTACCACACTTCAGTTTCCTTCAATTACTGGCTGAGGAAATCATCTAAACGAGGAAATGTGTGAAGGCTGCTTTCTACAGAGGAGAAATGATTAATACTGAATAACAAAAAAGAAGCCAAAGAATTAAAATGGACTTTTTAGGGTTGTAAAATTGAAGATGAATTACTGTCACGCCTGTGGATAACAAGGGGCTGTATTCAAGTTAGGTCTGCATCCATTCAGCGGGTCAGTGCAAAATTCAGAGTCGTCTGGTCCAAACAGGAAAGACTGGAGAGAGAAAAGAAACCCTGAGACTTGATAGGGACCAGAAAGAATAAAAGGTCTTAAAGTAGGGGCCACTTCCACACACACAATGTAGAAATTTCGTATCAAGGTCAACTGAATCACACTTGCCAGGAAGGGCACAGGACCCAATATGTGCCTTTGAACAAGTTCCTCGGCCTCCTCACTGTAAAACCAGGATAATAATATAACCGGCTTACACTGGAGGATGAAGTGAGACCACCCCTGTGAAATGCTAATCTCGGTGCAAGGTATTCTACAAGTGATAGCTGAAAAATAGGATAAAATTAGCAAAAGAAAAGGGGTTATTATTTTGTAACTATATCAGGAAATGCTTAAGGAAATACTCTGGGAGGATCAGAGAGAAGAAACGAGGATGTACAGAGGCCACCAGACAACCCAGCCTCAGGAACAGTCTTTCGGCTCAAAGGGGAATTCTGTTAGACACAATCTGAGTCAGCCCTCAAAGGGTTATTTTAGTGGTGTGTTATTCTATCCATCTTTGCTGGCAGGGCAACATTAAATGCAGAACTCATGAAAAGGAAATTCGGTAAGCTTTCACCCATCCGAGGAGAGTGGGGAAAGTACCTTTTATGAGTAGTCACCAGTGAACTATGGGAATGTCCTTTAGGATGGTGACCTAGATATGTTCCCAGGTGAATTAATGCTTTTCTGTCACTTTTACTGTCCAAGGGGTGCCTAAATGAATGAATGAATGGCATACATTCTGCTGGGTTCCAAGCTTCCTGATTAATTTGAAACAAGTGATGAAGAGCTTATTTAAGAATTTAGTTAGAAAAGCCGGGTTCTTTTGCACATGACACACTTGCACACCCCACAGACACAGACACACACACACACACACACACACACATATCACCAGGTTTCCTTATGACACCACTCCATTCACAGGAACTTAATTTACTACTCTCATTGTCAGGTTTGGGAGGAAAATTTCCATAGGTAAGTTCACACATACGTGTTCTTCGCGTTTCGTGTTCTTTACAGCACTTCGTACATTCCCACAGTGAGGAGAAAAACAGAAACCAAGGTGAGAATTCTTTTGCTATTTCCATTGCTTTTCAATGAAACAAACAAGCCACATGTCATAATGGGAATTAGAGATGGCATTTGGGGAAGTTCCCGCTTTTGAGGGGAGTGTACGTGTGTGCGTGCGTGTGTGTGTGTTGTTTTCTGCTAGAGTTACTATAGCAGATAATTCAAAATAAAATTCAGCAGGTCCTGATGTTACATTTGGGGCACCAAACTGAATTTAGGGAGAGCAGGCGTACCAGGCCTCTCTGGGGAGGTAGTCTAATACCTCCTGAGGCCCCTGGCTCAGCTGTGGCAAGCTAATAAGGTTACCCTGAAGCAGATGCAGTTGTTAGTACAGATGTGGCATGGGACCTCCTGAGGCAGGTCACAGTCATGATAACTCATGGTCATATGCAGGATACTCATTATGAAAGCTTGTGACGGGAGACCCTCAGACTGGAGGTATCCCAGGGCGTCATGCTCTCTTTGTCTCCTTTTCTCTCAGTTCACCTCACCGAAGGCAGGCTAATTATTTTTCACACACACACACGCACACACACACACACACACACACACACGGTGTTTGGGGAGAGTTGTTTGGGACACTTTCCCTTCAACGCAAAAATATCGTATATTAACGCATATACGTGGAATCTGAAAAAAATTGGTATAGACGATCTTATTTACAAGCAGAAATATAGACACGGACGTAGAGAACAAATGTATGGATACCAAGGGGGAACGGGGGTAGCGGTGGGATGGACTGGGAGATTGGGATTGATATATATACACTATTGATACTATGTATAAAATAGATAACTAATGAGAACCTACTGTATAGCACAGGGAACTCTACTCAGTGCTCTGTGGTGACCTAAACGGGAAGGTAATCCAAAAAAGAGGGGATATATGTATACGTAGAGCTGATTCACTTTGCTGTACAGCAGAAACTAACACAACGTTGTAATGCAACTATACTCCAATAAACATTAAAAACAAAACACACAAAGGACTTTAAATCATTCTAAGGCAATTCGAGTTATGGGGCAAGTATGCACAGAGAATATCACAGAAATCGAGTGTGACAGCTGGTGTGGGTGTCCAGAGAAAGGAACTGCCCCTATTTATGGACACAATGGCGAGGAATGGTGTTGGCAGCCAGTTTCAAGGTTCATGGTGTGTGGTGAAATGGGTAATCCTGCGGGTGAGGGCTGATTATAAAGAAAACACTTCCCACTACTCACAGTCTAAAATGACGCTTTGGAGAAGACAGATGAAAACTACTGGATTTAATTTTACTGAAAACCCTTCCAAAGAGAGTGAGCTGATCTTACAAAATCACACAATCTCCTGAATGAATGGAAGGGTGCCCGTGCAGTTTGCACGCTGAAGTAATAACTTGAAAATTGCATGCTGGTAACCTGGGTGAATGCAGGACAGAGTGGAATACTGTACAGAGAGTAGCTTAAGCACCGAAAGAATCTGATTTGTTCAATATTTTCAGACTAATGGAGCACTGCTACTAATGTTCTGATTTCCAGCCCGAGAAGACAGACAAGCAAGCTGACTTCTGAAATTCCCCAACCACTTCGTTAACAAGGGCGGTGGGTTACAACATGATAAGCAGTCGCTTCTGGACACACGGGGGCTGCCTTCTGTGGGGTTTCCAGTCCCAGGGGGAGGAGAGGTGCAGGACAGTAAATGGAGGTAAAGTTAAATCTCCCCCGTGCATCATGTTTCCCCAAGAGGAACTCTATTGCTGGGGTCATTCTTTAGCTTGTCTGAACCAATTTTCCTTCCTCTATAAGTGGTCATGAAGAGAACAATTATTGTGTTCCAGTGTGAAACCAAATACTGTTACAAATAGCTTCAATGAAGTTACAATGTATGGGACAGAGGTCCTACATTCATATGTGAGGATAACTATCATTCTAAGATTCTTGCAAATGAAGACCTACAAAAAAATAAGCTTTAATCAAACTAAAGATAAAAAATAATGATAAGAATAAAAATTGAAGGACATGAAAGCAAAGTGTGATTTCAGATGATACTAGAAGAATGTATGGGAATGCGATTCTACGATCATCAAAAGGCAATGTTTCGGGCTTCCCCGGTGGTGCAGTGGTTGAGAGTCTGCCTGCCAATGCAGGGGGCACGAGTTCATGCCCCGGTTCGAGAGGATCCCACATGCCGCGGAGCGCCTACGCCCGTGAGCCATGGTCGCTGAGCCTGCGCGTCCGGAGCCTGTGCTCCACAACGGGAGAGGCCACAACGGTGAGACGCCCGCGTACCGCAAAAAACAAAAAAACAAAAAAAAACCCAAAAAACAAACAAAAAAAGAAAGGCAATGTTTCTAAATAACTTCTACGTCACTAGATCTCTATTTCCACAACACATAAAACCACTGGAGATTTTACTACCTAAGTTTACTCATTCATTCATTCAGCCCATTAATCAATCATCCGTTCAGCAAACTTTTGTTGCCAGCCAATACATTTTTCAGTGTTTTCTATAAGATATCAGAGATTGTAAACCAAATCCAATAGGGCTTGGCCATCAGACCACACAGTCTGTTATCTGATATAAGAATGTAGTGAAGATGATTGACAAAGATGCTTCAATAATTAAATCCATATCAAACTTGGGTATGGGTTTAGGGTTGGATGTGGCTCCTGAAAAAAAAAAAAAGGTAGAAATTGAAATAAAGTCAGTTATCTCTGTGACTGGACTATGTCTATCACAGAACCACATATTCATCACAGTTTAGGTTCAGTTCTTCAAGTGTATCTTACAGCGGGCATTACGTCAGATACTTAGTCTGTAGTTAACAAGACCAGCAGGATTTAATATGCTAAGACCTGACTCACCAGAGCCTTAAAATACATTCATTATTTATTTCAACTATTAATCTAAAGATTAAAATAAGATAGTACTTGTATCTATTTTTCTCAACTGCCCCTTCTTAATTTTATTCTTTCATTAGTGGGGAAACAGAGACAAGAAGGGACTATAATTCAGGATCCCATAGCTAGTTAGTAGCTGAATTAGATCTAGAAGGCTTGCGTTCTAATCAATGATCTCAGGTTTATACACCTTAGGTCATACAGCTTTGACAGATTTTAAATTACCAAAGTTAGCGCAGGAGTCAATACTATCAGAGGAGAAGACACAACGTAGCATGAGAAATAAAACGGATCCACATACGTTCTGGGCAATGTAACTATGACCTGAATCACACAGAAGTATGCAATATGATAACCACACAGATAACAGTGTTCTTTCAATTCATAATAAATTGATAGCACTTTTTTTATGACAAAGATAGTTCAAAGATTTAAAAGTTGCCGGACACACTAATTAGAGTCAAGAGCAGCTTGGTTTATATCTAGCTCCTTTTTAGCACCGTTTTATTGGTTTGGTCCGACACCATCCCCTGCAGTGTGTGGAGACAGGCCAGGAGTATGAGGGCTGCAGAGCAGAAAGAAAATCAACTGTGAAATTGGTAATTTTATTGAGTTTCACGGGGGGCTTTGTTGTTAAGGCACAATGCAATTGGAACAGAACGCCTATGGTAACACCACGCACACGGTGACCATTTCATGGCCAAAGGTAAACTCCCCCTAACCAAAAGCTACACGTACACACACATCCCCCCTCAAAAGTACTTTGCAAGGTAGGAAAAGAAATGGATCTGGTGAAGGATGAATGGTTATGTTGCAGGTATGGGGGTACCACCAAAGCACAGGCAGAATGGTTTTGTGTGGAGTGGTGGGTGCGTGTGTCTTTCCCTCCCAACATCTCAGAAGGTTCCTTTTCTGAACAGGGCCTGCTGGTTTGCGTTCAGGGAAAAGCTGTCCTTTTACTATAAATGGTAAGAAGGTCCCAGAGGGGTATGTGAGGAAGACAGGGGCAGAAGGAGAGGACAGACCGAAATGTAATGCCTGAACAGCTGAAATCATTTGGTACTCTCAATCCCCCAGGTAAAATAAGAATTAAACATAGCTAACAGGATATTACTCCCAGTTGGAAAAGATCTGCTTGCTGGCCATGTGAGAGTGAAGTGAACAATTGGTATTTGTTCTAGGGTGGTATTTTCTTTTCCCCTGAAAGTTTAAAGCAGGAATAGTTAAATAAGGTATGCTGGTTAACTGGGTAAATACATTCGCAGCTTCTGTGCCTTGCAGGGCTGTCCCTGTAGTGGGTTAATTCGGTTTCAGATGGAAGGATGCCGAAAGATGTTCTAGGCAGCCAAGATGGGGCAGGGCAGAGGAGGTTAAGTGGTGGTGAAAGCAGGAACACTTTCATTCTGTGAGAAGAGTGTGTGCGTGCAGAACACTTCTCCTCTGTAAAACACTTTCTCCCACACCAGTACACGAGTCTGAGCAGCGAGCTACCACGCCAAGAAGGCTTCATTTTTGTCATGCATTTGGACCACATTTTTGCAAGGGAAGAAATAAGGAAAATCAAAACAGTCCTATATGTCGTCATCAGTTTAATCTAAACTGTATGCGGGAGTGGTGATGCTTTGCTCTCTTATTTGGGGGCATATCTCAGGAGATTTTTGCCCTCCCCGGGGGAAACTAAGTTGTCATGCTTGGCTTCTTCCCACACAAGGGAAGCACGTGGGTCAGACAATGCATGAAGAAGGGAGGGAAAAGCGGTTCTATTGGCAGGAGGGGAGAGCACATTGCCACCCCTCCCTGGGAGGCTCCCTCCACTCCCGCACCAGGGAGAGGGCCGCTCAGTTCACCATTCATGCTGAAAGTGACATAAGACGGCCAGCTGGCATGTTTTACTCTTATTTATTTTTGTGTGATCGGGATAATAGCTACATCCACCAGCAAAGTATAAGTACAATACACCTGGATGCAGCTACACTTCCAGAATATGGAAGAGGGGTACTCATTCATTTTCCATAGAGATAACAATGAACGCTGATGTCCTGCTTTCCAAAAGATACAATTCGGGTTTTGTGTGTGTGGCCCAGGATGTCAAAGCATCTTTATGGACCCGTTTCACTTTCAAACGTGCATTAAAACAGAAGCGCCTCTTTTAACACTCATATGTTTTTGGTTTTGTTTTTTTTTTTTTTTTTTCCCCAATGCACTGTATTCTGTGCTTCTTTTCTTTTTCAAAATGCAATTAATATGGTTGTGTGTTAAATGATTCAGTGAAAGTAAATCTTTTATATTCAGGTAAGCAATTCAGCCTTGCACAGTTTTATGGGAATTAGGTTTTTTTGAAGTCTGGGTTGAGCATGCCCATAACTCTGACAGGGCCCTGCAGGCTCTTGTCTTCACCTTCAAATCATAAGACAGAGAAATCAAGCTCCCTCTGTGCTCTCAATTATACCAAAAAACACGGAGCAGAAGTCTTCAGTAATTCAATCCCTGTGGAAGCTTCTTCATACTGTTTGCACTGTTGGAACTGCTGACAGCAGCAATCTCACAGTGCCCCCTGGTAGACTGTCAAAGTTCTTCATACGGTGTGAGCGGCCCTGCTCTGTCCCATGGCTCCTTCTCCAGAGACCTCTAAGCACATGCATGACTTTTGATGCTCGCTTGATACAGTGGCCAAGAGGCCAGAACACATCACAATGCGGGTTCTCATACTCTTACAAGGTACTTTGTACTCAAACTAATAAGTTCTGTGGCTACATGTGGGCCTGAGTTGGTGTAATTTAATCACAAGTACAGCTGCATAAACACGGTACTGAGGAATGTCTGTCTGCAATTGGATTCTTTCTTTGAAAATACACTGTAGAAAATTCCTGAGTGCCATTTTCCATATGGTTAATGAGCAAATGTATCATGGCCAGCTTTTAAAAGTAATTGGAATTTATGAGTTGCAGCGATTCTAGCACATGTGCACAAGAAACTGCGTGCACCCTGGGCTCTTCCTTACCGTGCAACCCCACTTCATAGTTTTCTGCCAAACGACACCAAAAGAACCACTCTGTGTGTTTAATTGGCTTAAATCATCAGTAACAGCCTACAGCCAACATTCCGGCAGCCGCCAACCTCTTTCTAGCCTTTGCCCCCCAAAAGTGTTATAGGTAGGTTAGCCCACTTAGGACACAAAAGTGCCATTCATTTATAAAGTTTCACTTCATAAATATGGATTTCAAAGAAATCTTTTAACACACTTTCCCACCCGCAAACTCTGCTGTTACATCACATTGAAGTTTTTCCCATTCTTTTTAACGGAATAAAAGACAGAGGGTACAACAGCAAAAGTGAACTCTAATATAAACTATGGATTGGGGGTGACTATGATGTGTCACGGTAGGTTCATCAGCTGTAACAAATGGACCTCTCTGCTGGGGCTGTTGATGATGGGGCAGGCTGTGCATGGGTGGGGGAAGGAAGTATATAGGAAATCTTTGTAGCTTCTTAAATTTTGCTGTGAACCCAAAACTACTCTAAAAAAATAAAGTCTTCATTCGAAAAAAGAGAGTAGAGATTTTTTTACAAATCAAACCTGTTGCTGTATACTTTATCCCCTTCCCTTTGACTATAGCCCAAATGGGATGCATAAACAAAACAAACTCCTATCATGATACTTGAAATTCCAAAGTAGTTAAGTAAATTTGAAATTCACTAGATAAACAGAATGTGTCTCAATGTGTAGGCTGAACTTACTTGGATTTTTTTAGATAAGATTTTTGTCTTTGTTTCACCATAGGATACGTTTCTTGTTCTAGATCTTTATGCTGGGACATTAAAAATACTGAAAATCATTATTTTTAAAAAAGAGATAAAGATACACATGCACCCACGCTTTTAAAGATAACAGAAGTATACTTCATGGAATATATAATATCAGTTTTCCTTATTTTCGTTGTGGATATACTTTCAACGCAAAAATAGAGTTCAAAACTTTTCCCATGCAGGAACACAGCTGCTTCTGCATGGCAATGCCCCGAATAATGGCAGAAATGTTCAGGTCTCTGCTAGTTCGAATTATTACAGGAAACATATACCTGAATAACTGATAGAATTCGCTTCCTTCTGCAAGATAGCACCCTATATTCAAGTATTAACATGTATTTGTTTAATCAACTCCATCTGCAACTTTATGATCACGGGTCCACTATTTGATTGGGTTTGTACACTGATTTGCTGAAGAGATGGATTAATGAATACTGCACATGATTTTTATTCAGCTAACATGCTACTAGCATTGGAAAACAATATTTACATTTCCCTTCTTATCATTAACTAGTAACGAACTTTAATCCGCTTTACTTTATATATTTCTCATCGCTGCTTTTCTGCTGATTCAACCGTAGCCCAGCGCATGTTCTTTAAGGCTTGAGAACGTGATGGCTAATTGCTCTCTTCCTGTAGCATAGGTAACCCGGCTCACCTGAATGGGTACCTACCGTCTCAGAGGGAAATGGTCACCAAACGGTAATCAATGTGGTGTCATGACAGTTCACCCAGAAGCTCTGTCTTAAATGCAGCTTTGCTTTTTAGAGATTCACATTCACCACAGTTTTCCACATTTTTCTGTGGGCTGCTTGTCTCCTGACTAATCCAAAATTCACAGAATTTCAAAAAATACAAAAAACAGATCTCTTCTACTTAAGTACTCCAGCCTAACAATAGGCTGAATCGTTAAGGGCAGGGAGATATACTAATGCTAAAGGTAACACAGTCCAAAATGACAGAGGCATTTTAGGAATAAAATAAATCCAATCAAATTGGAAGACATTTTCAAAACTTACCTGTTAAAAATTTTTGAAAAAAGGACCACATCGAGTAAATTTGTATTGGGGTCATTTTCGGACACAGGTGGGTGCTTATTAATTTTAAACATCGGGGCCCTTCCTCGTCTTGTAACTGTAAAACTGATTTCCTAAAGCCAATCAGAAGAAACGTCCTAAATTCTAACCATTCATGCCAACATTGTTGTATAGGATTCTAGCTACCATTAAGCAGGCATTTGGTGGAGAAGGAGGGACTAAAAATTTATGATACAAACTGGAGTTATGGATTGCTCTGTGGCTTTGTGCCCCATCTGTCAAACTGGGGTGTCTGAACAGAGAGAAAGCAAGAAATTCCCACAAATCACAGATTGCAGTGCTGTTCGGCTCCCTCATTACTCGAAAGGTATGATTCTGTGTGAATAAAAAATGTACAGTTAGCATGCTGAAGTATTGAATGGCTTTTAAAAGCATTTAAAAAATATGTACAAGGATGGAAAGGTCACTTGCATCAAGGAGAGCACGCACAAGGTGAAAGCCTAATGAAACATTATGCGGCATCTTTTTTGGGGCTCAGAATAGCTCCAAGGTTAAGAGACTCCGAGTCAGTCTTCTGCAGATCCATTTCCTCTCTCCAGGCTTCTCATGTTAACCCAGTGATTTAGTGCTCTGCATTAAGAGCAATTCACCTGCCTCTCGTGTCCCTGTGGCCCATCCCTCTGGGGAGCGAGGTGGAGAATAAAAAGTTCCACATATGGTAAAGTCAAGCTGCTTGGAGCCTGCTGAGTGTCTGCTGTGGGGATAGCGGCTCCTGAAAGCCCCAGCTGGTACTTGGAAGAGATTCTGCATTACTACACCTCAGTGCCTGCCTGGTTCCCTTCGGAAACTGTTGGCTCCGCATACGACAGCCATTTTAGATCTCTTCAACCCTTTTCTCCCGGTTCTGTATCCAACTGAACAGTTGGTCCTCTACTGCTAGATAATCAAATTCTTCCATCTGGTCCCATCCCTGTGGAACGGAAAAGGTGTAGTATGCACCCGGTCCCAAACACATAGCAGGAGAGGCACAGACTTCCCAACAGAAAGCAGTCCACAACAGACAACAGCAAAACCTTGATTTTAAATCCGGGGGAGGGGGGGGAAGGGAGTTAAACATCTATAAAATTATCTCCGAAAGAGAAATCGTTGAAACCTGCCCAAATTACTCGACTGCATGAGCCACGCTGCTAAATACAACACGAACACGTGCCCAACACTTAGACCCTGGTGGAAGCGCCACGCCGATTACTTTGAGATACCCTCCAGGCACGCGAGGTACCCCAGACACAGGCCCCATCCCGTGACCACATCGGTGTGACTCACCAACACCAAGTGTGCACAGGCTGAGAATTCGTGCTAATCTTCCTCGGATTTGCTGCAGTTTACAGTAAGACTCATTACACAGCTTATACCATTCGGACCTACACCCACTGGTTTCTGTGTATGTTTGAAAATCTCTCCATATTTACATATAGAGACTTCATATGGTGTGAGGGAGACAAAGAGGAAATGTAACCGGTAATAGTTTCCAAAATGATGCCTCCTAAATGTTCCTGGCACTATAATTATTCCACGAACAGGCTAAGTACTTTGCTTGCTTTCTTGAGGTGGTTTCGCCTTAGTCTTTTTTTTTTTTTTTTTTGCAGTATGCGGGCCTCTCACTGTTGTGGCCTCTCCCGTTGCAGAGCACAGGCTCCGGACGCGCAGGCCCAGCGGCCATGGCTCACGGGCCCAGCCGCTCCGCGGCCTGTGGGATCCTCCCGGACCGGGGCACGAACCCACGCCCCCTGCATCGGCAGGCGGACTCCCAACCACCGCGCCACCAGGGAAGCCCCGCCTTAGTCTTTAACTATCTTAACCTTTAACCGTCCAACTATTCCTGTAACATAAAGCCGTCTTAAATCTAGCCTCACTGGTTCCTATGTAGCCTAGACATTTTTTGACAGCTTCCATTTTCCTATTGCTTTACACTTTTTTTTTTTTTTTTTCTGTACGCGGGCCTCTCACCGCTGTGGCCTCTCCCGTTGCGGAGCACAGGCTCTGGACGCACAGGCTCAGCGGCCATGGCTCACGGGTCCAGCCGCTCCATGGCATGTGGGATCTTCCCAGACCGGGGCACGAACCCGTGTCCCCCGCATCGGCAGGCGGACTCTCAACCACTGTGCCACCAGGGAAGCCCTACACTTTTTAAGTAACTTTAACACACTGTCTTAAATGATCTTCACGACACTTGTGTGAAAGTGTCCGGCATTGGTCTTTTCAACCCACATTTTACAGGTAAAACAATCGTCTCAGAGAGATGAGGTGACTTGCTGAGGGTGGACAGCAGGTGAGGGTAAAGCTTGTAACAGGACTCCAGCCCTCCTCATCCAGCACAGGTCCAGAATTTCAAGTTATTGATGAAATGATAGGTTTTGAGGGCAAAACAGGCAGTTTTCATGTTGAGATTTGTCTTACTTTTGCTACCCTTTATAAAAGTATAAGGTGAATACCAACAATGTCAGAGAAGACACAAAAAAACCCCAACAAAAACAGTTTAAAATTATTAAGTCCAGTCCATTTGCTTCATAGATATGGACACCCGAGGAGGACCAGAGACGTCAAAGGACTCGTCTAAGATTGTAAAATTGGTACCGCTCATATTTTAATTAAATTAGACTCTACAGTTTGTGTGATTCTTGAAAAGCAATTATCTGAACGTTGCTTCCAAGGTACAGGCTGTGTGTAAGGTAACTGGTTAGCAGTTTTAAAAAACTGAGTAAGAGATCCAAAGGTTAATCTCAATCAACTAATAAAGTCCTTATAAATCTTTACTGTATCCCCTCAGTGTGTATGTGTCAATTAGATTGCAATCATAAATTGTGCATCTTATTAGGGCTTTTTATGAAAGAAACTTAAAATATGTCACTACTTACTGTTTCATTAACTATACAATAAACACTGATTTAGGGCATCCTCTTTCCCAATAAGGAATATTCCCGTTTCAAAGAGCTCACGAGAGTTCAAAGTCAGCAGAACTAGCAATGCTTTAATTAAGATGAAGACGTTAATAGAAGTGGTCTTTATTTTTTTAAGAAAAACTCACTTATCTCATTTAATCACCCCAACCAAAGGTGACAACTGCTGCTCAAGTCACAAAATACTCTTTCTAGCTCCTGTCATCACAGAGTTGGAAAATCTTCACTAACCTGAAATGCCAGAACTAATGACCAGATTTAATATGACTTCATAAATAATTTAATAATAATAGACTTAGAGTATCTCATTCCCTATTCTGATTGGTGGAAAATCAATTGCACTGTGCCTGGAAATGACTGACTTCCCATTAGAGCTTTTTCCTAATTGCAGTCAAACACAACATCTTCGCCCTTCAGTGGTGCCAGACGGCACAGCAAAAAGTTATTTTTGGTATAAATTTTAGTCCTTGTAAGCCCTTAACAACAGTCATTCTTTATCTTTTCTAAATCAGTTGTGACTACAGTAAGTGATGAGTCTGTTGGTTCACATTCTCTCCGGTTTCGAGTGACAAAGCTTAGCACATGAGTTGTTAACTACCTGTAATGACACCTGGTTGATTAATGCTTCAGTGACACCCAATTTGATCTCATGTCCACTATTAAATCACAGCCATGTAATATAATTTAGTGTTCAGAGATTTTATAAAGGAGGCAAAATTGGTTTTGAAGGCCATTCACATTTTTAAAGGTAAGACTGATTATACAATGCAGGCCTATTTTTCCCTTGGAGTTTTAAGGAATTAATTTTTCACTAACATCTACCAGAAGCTGTATTTTGGCATTTGTGCTTACAAATTAATAAACTTCTTTTGTCTCTGAGTCAGTGGCTTTCAGTGGCTACTTGTCGGGGGGACAGTCTGATTCCAGTACTAGAAAGTTAAGGGCAAGAAAATATAACTGGCTTGGATCCAAAACAGGGAGAGGGATTGGCTATGGCCCCTTGTCCATGTCCTACATCTCTAGTTTGGACAAACGGGCAACTTACAAAAATTGCATTCGTAACTGTGCAGCAGAATTCATATATACACCAAAACATAAAATTTTATTTAGTGAAATGAGAATCCAATAAATGAGTATTACAAACCAAACAAAACACCAAAAATAAGAGTAATGAGTAGTGAACTACTGTGAATAACTGCATTCTGCTCACCTCACACAGAATCCAAATTAGAAACCATTACTGCATAGAAGACTTGTTCTCAATAGCAGTTAAGCTTCTTTGAATGGATTCCCTATTGTATAAAAAGAGTGCCAGTCTTTGACTGCCAAAATCAATTAGTCGCATTCATTATGCCTCTATTTATTAATGTTGTACACTTTAGAATGCACGTGCTGATGGAACAAAAGAAAGTTTTGAAATATCAAATATGTGTTATGATTAAAATCAGAGCAAGAGAAGAAATGATCTTTAGTCTCTAACTGGTTACAAAGCCACTGTAAAGATTAGATTAGTGGTGACAGATTTATAATCTTTTCCAAAACGTAATCCTTATAGTTCAGATTTTGCAACAGAAAAAGTATGCAATTGGTTACAGGTTATTGGCTCCAACCGTTATATTCAGGAGAATACTGTGTTTCTGTCTCCTGAAATCTAAATATATGATATAATCTTAACAGATGCAATTTTAATTTGTATTGCACTGTTATAATAAAATGGGGCAACATAAGGTTCTTTACTGATATAGGGTTCAGAGTTAATTCAATGATGCTAAGGATGACTGACTGGTATTAAAAATCAGCAAATAATTAAACCTTACGCTAAAATGAATGAAGAACAATGTTGGCATGCTGGCTGGGTAGATTCTGATGGAATTTACTGTCAAGCTGCCACCCTTAAACTTTCCACATGAAACAAAAACTGCAATTTGTGTCCCTGTAATAAGTAGTGTTATATTCTTCATTTTCCCTCAAGTGCTGCAGCACAAAAGTTGACATACACTGTATCATACGATGCCTACAGTTTCCCCCCACCCGCCAGGAGCAGGGGGCCAGGTAAAAGTGAAGGCTGCATGCATTATTTGTTTTAATGGGAAAAATTATTAATTGCTCTTTGCTATTAAAATTCAAATTTAGAGAGGGATAAGGTAGATACACTACCTTTAGTGTACTCAAACTTTACAACACTTAAAGTTTGAGGGGAAAACCACATACCCATTAAGGCCTGAAATTATAACAGACACTCAACAAATACATTTGTCATGCCTCCTAGGCTTAGCTTCTAAAATGCTGCTTGTGGCTCTACCCCAGTCGTCCCTACTTTCCAAAAATTCATTTAGTTCCCTGAGCCTATTTCCACTGCTGACTTTGGCAAGCTCTTCTATATTCCATCTACTTACTGTGTTTAAGGAAACTTCCCTTCGAATTGCTAAAATGTGATAGTCTGGTCCAGTCCTCCATTTCAGTCATGACCTCTACGCTTTCAAATTAGTTTCTACTTCAAAAAGCTTACTGGCATCAAACTGACTGCCTTTTAGGAATATTATTCCCTTCTACTAAAACCCCACTTAGCTTTCCTTTCCCCTGAGCTAAACAGACCTGATTTATCAGTCTTCAAATTGCACGCTTAAAGCACTTTTTAGTACCTAAGCACCCAGGTACTGGAGTGATAGACATGACTAAATGCGTTTCAGAGTAGATAAGACAGGAAAGGGAATGTGTAGGAAGCTGACATGCTAAACAAAATTTCAAATATAATCGGAAAGAGAGTTCCTTTACTTCCATTTCCATTCTTAGTAGCAGCGTATCCCATTTACTCCTCAATCTTCCCTCAAGTTTCCGCTGTCTTTTCTGGGCTACACAGTCATCAGAACCAACTTTTGAACATGAACTACGAAGCTTATTCAAGGATGCTGCAGGCAATATAATACACTCTTACACAGAAAGTCCCCCACTATTAAGCAGACATCCTGTTCAAGTTGTGTGAATAAAACTCCCAAGGAACTGAAGCCGCACGGTGCTGTCGGCTTACAGCTTTTTATACCATGTAGCTGAAGTATGCAAACAGGTTTTTACAAACAAATCTTGTCACAAAATATTCCACACTCTTTCCCAAATTTATCAGAGCCACTAACTTAGCAATAATGCATTACATGCCAGCAAGAATGATAAACCTGAGTGAGTCCTGGAGTGATGCTGTGGGATGTATACCCAATTTTTATTAAAATATGTACATTCCCACAGCTCGATTTCTTCCAGGCCCAGGGCTAGTGGGCCTGTGCTAATTTACATGGCTGATGGAACTCACAGGTTAATCAGAGAGTAGGTGCTGGCTTGATGAGCCCCCAAGGAGGCCTGTATGCAGTCAATTTCTGATTCTTTTCACACATTATTTGACCTATGCATAACACCTCTGACCTGGACACCTCTTCCTCATCACACATTCCATCCCAAGCATGCCTCTTCCAATCCCTGGCTAAATTCCTTTGCGGCCAACCATCCAAGGCCTCTTTCTGTTAAGGAGTGAACTCTGGGAAAAGGTTTCCTTATTACCTGACCATCTTCGAAGAAGCTTTACTAGTGGCCTTCTCAGTCTGGGCTGGAGGAACTATAAATGTAGCTTCAGTATGTGGGTGTTTTATGAATACCATCTGTATAAAGTGTTTTAGATTATCCATGCTTACTAACTAGTATGAATGGGGATAATTAAAAATTGGCTGCAGGAGGAAACGAGATAAACCGGAGTGGGGGAAAAACATAAAAGGAAGTTATGCAATAGCATTAAGGAAAAAAGGAAAGAAAATTTAAGAAAAAAATCAGCCATTTTACAGGCCTATTTCTTTAACATAAGGACATCCACTTCAAACAATGAAAATATTTTGTCATATTATTAATTTTTAAATCGAATTCGATATTTCTTCTTTATTTCCTTACTTCAGCGATAATCCTCTGTATAATACCATTACTCTCACAGTATCAAAGGTTCATCGCTTTCATTTTATGTAGCAAAAGATATGCTTTCTGAAACGGTGAAATTACAGGAAACTAATTAACTCTAAAGTTAACATTTTTTTAAAATTTCATTTTTATGTTTTATGTTTATGTATGATCACGTCAACTTGTTTCTCTTTCTGTGAAACGACATCACAAGTATTGCGCCAATACATTAAAAATCCAAATGCTATACTTCTCTAGAATTTCAGAAAACAAGAAAATCAGATTACCAATTATTTTCTAAGCAAACATCAGAGGGCATTTTGGGGATTAACACTTGTCTGTGACAGTTCCCCCACGAGGAGGAGAACTCGGAAACTACTGCAGAGAGAACATATTAGCTTTTTCTGTCTTTCCACCCTGGTCAGGTGGCTGTGGTGAAGCTGCCTCTGTCTCCAGGGAGTGGAAATTCATAACAAAAAATCATTACACATTATATCACTCCATTCCACATGAACATTAGTCTCTACTCATAAGGGGACCCAGGACTCAAGCTAGTATAAATAATGAACTGCCGCTTATTTTGAGAGGGCAGGTGGGGGAGAGAGCAAGCATTTGGATTGGTTCAGGGGCCTTCGGAGGCCTGGGAAGAGCATGTTCTCTCTGCAGCTCAGCAAATGCCCAGAGTGGCTAACCTGGCCATCACTCCACCTTCACCGCCACGGACACACAGACGCGCCCAATGAAACTTGCCGTTACTCTAGATACAGTAATCCTAGCAACACAACAAGAAAAAGAACCACTTTTGTTCCAACTCTAAAACTGCAGTCAAGGCTCAAGAGACTATAAACAACGTCTTTCACTGCTCTGACCCCCATGCAAATTTAAATCCCCCAACCTTTCTGAGCACTGTTGGTGAGCAGCCCCATTACATCTTAATGACTGTCATTAATTTCTAAAGAGTGTTAATTTCAGATTTTTAATCACCCCTTAACTATTCAATTAAATTTCAATAAAATGTTAAGTACTTACAAGTCTTCTCATTTTTCCTAAAATACTTACCACATTAACATGACCGAGGTCCAGTGGTAAAAGCGAACAAAATTAGATGATACAGCACTATTACAACCCCTGTCAGTGAACTAGAAGTATCACTAAGTGCAAACATGTTAATGGAAATTCTAGATGGATTTCCAGGGCGATCTGAGGAATACAGAAGTGAAAAGGAAGCTAAGACTTTGAGTAAAACATTACAATTGTGTCTTGGGCATTCAAAAATGAAGATGTAATCACGGTAGCCCGATTGTCGTGGGAGATGAGGTGGCCAGTGTCACTTCCGATGTAGAAGTGTAGAGCCTCTCTTCCTCGGAGGAACCTCACCTGAATCAACAGGGGTGAGGGAAGTAATTGGAAATGAGAAGAATCTTTGAGGAAGATGGAGGCAACAGAACAATTAAAGCATGGCAAAACAAGGACTTTATAAGGCTTCGAGTTTATGAATGTTAATTTTTCTTCGAATTATTTATGCAACGTTGGGGTTCTGTAAAACGAGGGAGTTGAGATAGGTGAACTCATGCTCGGCTTATATGACTGAAGATGGGGGAACACAAGGTATTCCGTAAAGCTGTCACACTGGAGGATTTAAAAGTCAAGGCACTCTTTTCACTTATTGCTATTAATGAGCTTGAGTTATTTGAGACCAGAAAACTTGGATGGTCAGCATAAATATTGGTTGAGTTACAAAACTAAAAAGATTGAGATACTGGGACCTGTTCACATGTCACTTATAATAGACTACAAATTCTTTGACTTAAGTGGAGAAATTACTTCCCTCCCCACCAACTGAGCATGCTGTCACACAATCACATGGCCACTCATCATACCCTGTACCTTCTTGGTTCAATGGTTTTGCTACTGTACTATGGTCAATTCGGACACGCCACAGTATTGCTTTAAAAATGACACACGTAAAAGTTTCTGATGACTTCAAAGAGGGGGGGAAATGCCACCTTTACAAAATTATGAATTGTTTATAAATTAGCCTCTATGACTTACACATTTATGATACCATTCCTGTAAATAGTGAGGCCCATGCCTTACACACAATACAGCTAGAAACCACAGCACAGCTCAGTTTTAAAATGATTAACTGCTGCATACAGCTATGACTTTATTTGTAAGGAGCAGTTAGGAGAGGCAAAATGAGCGTGCAGCTTTCCATTATATACAGGCATATTTTCAATAGCCGTGTGAGTCTTTTTATGGCTCCATTTATGTCAATGTCCTAGTGTCATCTGTAATAAACTGGCAGCAATTAGAGCCACAATAAACCCCATAATGCAACACAAACAACAGGAAGTCTCCCAGAACCCCAATGCTCTAAATTTACATCTCCCCTTCGAAAGTCTATTTATCACCAGAGTTTGCAAGCCCGTCTGCTAAAGAGCGCTCTAATTAAGATGTATCTGGTGAACAAGTGTCTGCTTTTCACCCTACTCTTTTTAACATATCATGTATGCACTGAGCAATCTTCGTCAGGTCTCATAATGAGAAAACTGTGATATGCAAAAACTCTGTGAAATCTTTTATCCTCCCAGGAGACCTCCCTTGATGCCAGGCATTCATCATCTAGCCTCTAATATCAGTTATTTTGTGCCTCGTCTGCTTACACCAGAATTAATTTTTGCTTTAATTACTCTCTTCGCTGGAATGCTGATGAAGGAGAGGGACTCAGCATTTGGGGACTTGGGCCTCATTCCACTGCTTTAATTTAAATGAATTCCACCAGGAGAGGCAGGCAAACAACTGGCAGCGAAGCCTACAGGGGCTCGGAGGGATCGCAGCGCAGTGCAACAGATTACACCAGCTAGCCGGGGCCGTGCGCGTCGGCGTGGCTTCCTTTACAGAATAAATGACAAAGATGAAGCTGCTCCTGGAAAGTTCTAGATGCTCCTGCACGTTTACCAGCACACGTGCGCAAGCACGTACCCGCCCAGAAGCGCACGCTCGCTGGCTGGCTCCCACATTTGGCCCTGGCTCGAAACTCGCTCTTCTACTCCCAATCCTCCGGGGACCCGCGCCGTTACCAGCCCCCCTCTCCTTCTGCCTACATCTGTTCTACATCTGACGACCCCACTATGTAAAATTTTTACACACGGCGAACACTTTTAACCTCTTGCCTGCTAAATTTCGTGTCACTTTCAGTGATTTTTTTTTTTTTTTTTTACTGCCAGTTGTATGAGTGCTCATATTTTATTGTGCACTTTAAACTTTCCCTCTTTTATGACCGCTAGGTACAGAGGAAGGGTTTAAATGAAGAGATCTGAACCTCAAAGAAAATCAGGCGAGAATATCTTTCCTTGAACTGCAGAGATCAAGCCTTCTGCTGACCATTTGGCCTTCAGCTCTCCAGCAAAATTACACTTGGCTAAAGAGAAAAGTAAAAGAAGGGCAGTGGGGGGCGAGCCCTGAGTTAATTCACAGTCAGCTTATTGTGCCGTATTCATCACTCAGACAACTGAACTCAAAGAAAACTTGAGAAGGAAAAACTTAGTTAGCTTACACAGTACAGATCTTAATATGAAATAAATGTGGAGTTAATAGGAAGTTTAAAAATAAGAGTCAAGAAAGAATCTACACCTGTTCTGACTTATAATCATACAAACTTCCTGCTTTGGGAGGATATGTTTTTTTCCACAAGTTTGAGAAGCCTGCTGCCTGCATGCTTTTCTAGTAGGCAGCATTGCTGCCAGCTAATTGGATTGGTTTAAAATAAATTTTAGTCAAGCTTACATTCACTACATGGCCATACTTTTTAGTTAGGCAGAATATCATCTGTAATAAAAATTAAAATCAGTTTAGCAGCTCCAATTGCAAGAACACTTACAAAACATGGATGCATCATCATAATTTTAAGCTTTCTACCAGCACCAATGAAGAGTTGGCAATGACCTCACATCTAGACCCAGATAGCACTTTCATTTTACTGGCCATTGTTCCTCCTGGATTTGGGGAGGAAACCTGCACAATTTTGCTCTCGTTTTATGACTGAAATTTAGAGCATGTTTTGATTCCCTTTGCCCAACATAGCAGCAATATATGAAATGTACAGAAGTATTAACATAAAGAGCGTCCTTCTTCATTACTCCTTCTCAACCTAGTAACACATTTTGGCATCTAATAAATTGTCATTGGTTCAAAAGCCTATTTAAAAAAGCAATTGTGATAAACATCATAAATTGTATTGTCAAGCTGCATATAGTTACATCGACGCCTTTTGCATGTTTACATGAATGTGCAGTGACTGCATGACTCCCTGTACAATCTTCTTAAAGTGGACTCATGTATAGACACCTATAGAAAGAGGCTTGTAGAAATGTTGGGGTTTTCCAGGCAACTTCCCATTTCTGATAAAGATTAGACAACTTGTGCGATTAGGATGTGTCTGCAACACACGTGTGTTTTCATACACTATTCTGGATTCCAAGCACCATGCAGAATGAAGCTACCATTATTTAAATCTATGGACTCAACTTTCAAAGAGATATGAACATAACCACTTGCTATTTTGCAGAACCATGAGCATTCCTACGCTGCACTTTCATAGGTCAGTATGCCCTATACTCATGTCTCTTTACACTGAACTTACCCACTTTTGTCATTTCATTACCTATTTCCCACAATTTCCAAAGAATTCTGAAGCAGAAATATACTTAGCTCTTTCAAAGTAGTTTGGCTTAAGTAAAAAGAATAACCAGGCTAAGTCCTAAGTTACTGCTTTTAATGGAAATATAAATTGTGTCGAAACCAGTTAAACTTGTTGCCTAGCAAATGGCATCAGCATCAGGCTTTGATGCAATGATCACAAAGGAATCACTAAAAACACCTCAACCGAGGCTCCCAAATCGGACAACTTGTGAATACGGGGAGAGATTACTATTGCGTCTCTTGAAAGTGATATAGAGGCATCAAGAAAGTGTGTTTGTCTTCTTATACTATGCATACCAGCTGGCCCTGTATGTTGGGGTCAGATGCTTAAGCCTTGATTTCCTCATCTGTATAATGGGAAGAATGACGCAACCTCATGTCACAGCCTGAAGAATAAATGATCGAAATCTATTTGAGGGCAATATTGAGTGCACTTAAAACTCAACATGTTTGCTTAATTTTTGGTCCTCACCAAAAATAAGCCCCAGACCCTTTGAAATGTTTTTCTTATGATTTACACTTCTATATGTGATCATTTATCAATCCACTACTGACAGGGAGTAGGAATTTGGTTTGAGATAGTACCATACAGCATTTCACAAACCAGTTGTTGGTGTTGGTAGTGATGTGTATGTGTGTGTGTGCGTATGTATGTGTGTGTGCGCGTATGTATGTGTGTGTGTGTGTGTTTTAAATTGAGGAAAATCATGTTTCATGTACAGAACTGTCCTGGAATTTTGAGCATACAAGTTTGTTATTCCAAGCCATTTGATTAAATTTAACCACAGGAAACTCTTCCAAGTCCTAATGAAGCAGCATTTACATCTAAAAAGGGAGCCAAGCCAAAAAACATCCTTTTCTAATATCTCTGTTTCAAACATCAGACTCCAATATAAGCTCCATGGTTTTCATTTCACTTTTTTTTTTTTTTTTTTTTTTTTGCGGTACGCGGGCCTCTCACTGCTGTGGCCTCTCCCGTTGCAGAGCACAGGCTCCGGACGCGCAGGCTCAGCGGCCATGGCTCACGGGCCCAGCCGCTCCGTGGCATGTGGGATCCTCCCGGACCGGGGCACGAACCCGCGTCCCCTGCATCGGCAGGCAGACTCTCAACCACTGCGCCACCAGGGAAGCCCTCATTTCACTTTTATACCATCTCTCTGAGCTGCTGTAAACAGGTTAAACACAACACAGGGAGTGGTGCACCAGTAGGTCTTTGGTGAAAAGGGTTGGCAGCAGTTCTACATACAGATATGTGTGCATGTGTACGTACACACACACACACACACACACACACACACACACACTTAAATACACAAACTATAAAAATTTATTTTAAAGAAAGGCCATTAAAAAATTAGAAAACTATAGTTACTGACAGAAGATTTGAATTGGAATTCAGAAATCAGCCATATAATTTAAGACCTTTGAAATGAATGTACTTTTAGTTCATAACATAACACGTGAGAGTTCAAGACACAGATTAGGTAAAGCAGGCCTTTAAAGAAAGTTAAAATTACCTTTTCATTAAGAGAGAAAAGTTTTTTTGCCTCTAAACAAACCGATACAACTTGGAAGATTATAATTTTTTCATAAAAGACACATACACTTGCACACAATTTTATCGACTGTGTCACTACTAAGTTAAATTAAGCTGTTTCAATAACTGAAGAAGTCACAACTAACCGAAACAGCCTGGACATAGAATGCGATCTTATGATATTGCCAGGTTTCCAATATCACATTTATTCCATGCGATGGTGCACTTCAGCATAATAATCCTAGGATGCAGCAGACACAGAAATAACGTCAAAAGCAATTCTTCACATTTGGATCTTACCACATCAAGTGCAAATAACGAACTTAAACATGAAAATGCAATTTGCTCCTTTTAAAGTATACGTTTTAAACTCTTGCAAAAAACAAAAAAACCCCACCACATTCATTTCCAACGCCTCGAGGTAAGGAGGATGGCATCTATCACAAGTGCAGAGAATGTCTGAAGGATTTAGAAGCAATCTTTTCATAATGCTTCTTTGGGTGAGGAAGTAGAGTTATGAGTTGCTCAAAATTCATAAAGATTATTAAGTTTACATCCTCACAGAAGATCTGCCACCATTGCATCTCTCAGCTAGACTGTCAGCATCCCTGCCCAACTCTACTGAGAATAGGTTTCTAGTTCAGGACATTCATTCATTTTGTGGCATTAGTGCTCCAGTGTATAAAACAAAGATTCTGTCCCATTCAAAAATCAAACAAACAGAAACAAAAAAAACCAAATCGCCTCCAGTGGAATAAGGATACAATATCATAACAGAATTCAGGTACTCATTCTATCAATAACCCTGCATGGAAGTAACTTTAAAAGGGAAGCAAGTTTTTATTCCAGCAAGTTGATTCCAGATTATCAACTTGTGTGTCTGTGCCTGCTGGGCTATCTGAATGATTACTCTGTCCCTCAATGCCCTCAGCTATGACTGACCGGGCACCGATGGCCATGACCCCTCACGGTAAGGAAGCTTCCTAAACAACAGTGAGCTTTCCTGCTTGATGAATTCCAACCTCACAGCTCATCTAAACTGAGCCTATGGGCTTCACGGTTTTCCTTCTTACTCTCCGCATAGGTCTACGGGAAGTTATGAAACATATTTTTCTAGTCCTCCCAGGAGCAAGGCCAGGTTCACAACTTGACCTCAGAAACACAGCAGTCCTGCAAAGCCAGACAGCCTGATAGAACGGAGTATTAGTGTTCTCTGCCTGGCCCAACACAAACCATAACATGCAGCAGGGAGCAATGTTGCTTGTGGGAAATGACAAGCAAGGGATCAGTGGGAGAAAAATAATGGGATTTAATCACATAAAAATATCCCAGGCACACAGCTCCCTTTTCAACAAGCTGCCCACCTCAGGTGAGGGCACAATGTTCTTCTGAAACTAACTACTTACAATTTACAAGGGAGCTACCTAGCCAGATCTTGTGATCAGATTAAGTTATAGGATTCTGGGCACACCCAGAGATGTTCCTTCCCATCACGTGAGTATATGCACCTCCTGGAATAATTTTAAACACACATACAAAAACACCTATGTACGCATCACAGATGTCTTGGATGTGTGAGAAACGATCCCAGGAACAGGGCAGGCTCATGTGAAAGACTGTCACAGACTAATTAAGGACACTGCTGCCGAAAAAGGAAGGGTGACCCTGCAGTCTTATTTACACAATCTCCAGCCAGAGGGCTGTGAAGTGGAGCCCCAGAGGGGGCATTTCTATCTGAAACCCAAGGGCACCTGCATTAAGGAAACTGGTGTAAATGAATCCCTTTGCTCAATGACAGAAGGAAAGACACCAATACTTCAATTATCTTGGTATGGAATCTATGTGCCGACCCTCTTGGATTCTACATGACAAGACACAGTTCTCTTATTTTATTATTATTTGCACTTCACTCTGCACTCATTTAGAAGGAGGACATTTTGTGGCAAGAACAATAAAGCTTTTTAGGCAGAAGGTAGCGATTCAAAAATTGCAAAACCTCAGCTTTCAAAAATAGCCTAAGTGACCTCTTGCAGTACTCTGGCCACTCCAGCAAGCAGGAGGCAACCCCTGTGAAGAGCGAATTCTGGCAAAGTTCTCTCTTCACAGATGATGCACAGCTTAAGCTATAATGAGTTTTTGGGTTACAAATGCTGAACGCATTAATATTCCTTGATGATAATTATCACAGTATAAGCACCTTTCCCAATGTGAGTAGCATAAAGCAACTGAAGCAGCATTTTTACTACATTTGAAACAAGCCGGAAAATGGGATTTTCTACTCTTGTAACCTGGGGTCAACATACATCAAGCATTGAATATTAAACACACCTCTAGATGAATCCAGCATCCCTTTCCTACCCCTCTGCTTCATGTATACCTAAAGCTATCTCCTTTATCCATTCTTCATTATGAAATTCTTGATATGAACATACATGTGACATATATAATTTGAAAAAGAAATGTGTTTCCCCCCAATCACGTGAATCCTATGTTTCTTCTTATGAGTATACAAATAGCACATAAGATCAGGAAGCCATGCTTTGCAGATGAGATGTGTCTCTCTGCAGTTTGAATGAATACTGTGGTCACTGGCTGCATATAAAACAGGATGAAAATTAGAATTGAGCAAACAGGCTCCTAGAAGAACCAAATGCATCACATGCAAGACAAACTACATACAGCCTTTAACTTTATACTTTCAAAACTCATCATACGCTTAAGCACTGAAAGGTTGACATGTGAATTCTAAGCCACCAACATGATAACAGTCATGATGTCAGCAGCATTATTTACTGGCAATAGTGCGCTAAGGATCCTGGAAACCAATTTTCACTCCAGATTAAAAGAACAATTATTGTTATTTGGATAATAACCATCAAATGTTAGAAGAAGAAATTGATAAAGGTGATTCATTATGCATTATATCAGCAGTATGTGTCTAAGATTCGGTGTTCGTCTAGCATACCCCAAACGGATGCTGTATAGACTTCACTTACTATACCCCAGTTGGATTTCATAATGTGCTCGGAATAAACTATAAATTGACTTTTCCTCATCTCTTTTTCTTCCTCTCTCTCTGTTTAGTGAAAAAGAAAAAAATGTCTATTTTAAAGCTCAACTGATACTAGGATGGCTCAAAATCATTACAATATAAGAGCCTCCTTTTTAAAAAGTACGCTATAATATCATTTTAAGATTCTATGTAAATAATCCCAACAGCACTTTGACTTAACAGTGACAAAATGAAAGCCAGTTCGAACTCTTAATCCAAAGAATGGGAATTGATTTAGGTATTTTTTAGGTGCGAATCTGCTGAACTCATTTGTACCGTGTTACCCACACTTCATTTAGATAACATGCCACGCTATAACTGCCTCAAGTTCTGTAACATCATTTTTACTTATGTGCTGCAAAAATGTCTTCAAATCCCATTTGAATAGAAGGCAGGGTTATGAGGGAACCTTTACTAAATATTTAACAGCACCATCAGCTTATTAAATACTATAATGTGAGAGCCATGAAAACATGATATACAGTGCTTGCCTTTTTTCTAAAACTTAATGCTTCTGCTCATTTTGAACACTCTGCAAGCCCATTCATCAGCAGAACTGATGCATTTTAAAAAGTCCTCATTTACTAGCAGATAAATGTGGTTAGAGAACCTTTTTAGTGTAGAAATGACTGGAAACCTACTTGGTTTTACTGTGCAAAATTTGCTTTGCTCTGGCCTAGGGAAAAAAAAAACCTCACAAAACATTTAAAAGGCTATTTTGAAAGAGCATGCCAAGGAACACTGTTTAAAATAAAAGAAAGTAGGGGGGGGTTTTGGTTCACAGGAATATAAATACACCAAAACAAGGCAACAGATTTACAGACAGCTGATAAAGTACATGTATTCATCGAATCTGGAAATAGTATCTCAAATACACATCATATAATGAGATTACCCATTGTGACGTTGCTTTTGACCATGACATTGATGGCAGATAATTTCATTTGCAACTATTCATAATTGCATTTTTTAGAAGAACGGGTTAATACAATTTTGCATTTAGTCTGTTAAGATATTTTTAACTAAAACTATGCTTTTTTTTAAAAAAAAAGTTAATCAGAAATTCCGTAGCCTGTTGCAGTGGGTAGAAAGTAGGAATTCTCTCTGAAAAGATATTTCTATTCACAAAGAGATACACTATAGTCTAATTTAAAGAACACCCCCTTAACACTGGAGGCCTGCAGAGTGAGCGTTTATCCTGTAAACACTGTAACAATGATTATCTGTCCTCCCCTGTTCTCAGTGGAGACTCTTGCTTTAGAAAATGTCTTGTGGTGACTTACTAAATTCAGGCTATTTCAATTAGTATTACTGCACATTAAAAATTAATTGCATTACTGAGTGGATTAAGGTTTAAATTTCAATTCTACAGTATGTGCACTAGAAATGACAGCTAAAAATCAATGCTCCTTGGCCCACAATCGGAAGTGTGTACACTTGAACAGCGCGGGCCTGGCGTCACCGGCCAAGCAGTTTTAAAAGACTTGATAGTTCAATTGAAGGTGTGTCAGCTCTAATTCTACATTTTAGTTTGAATGCTGCACAGTAGCTCAGCCTTAGAAAAAGAAAAACAGAACAACAGCTGACCTAATCATTTGGAAAAACAAATGGACACAGGTACTAAAATTATGACAACAAAGGGATTAGAATTCGCATATAATTATACCCAGGCTAAAACCTTGTTCATAACTCTGTTTAATAAGAACACAGGATCCTTGACTTAAATCCACACTATTTTTTTTATTAGTTACTGAGTGACAGCAGTCGGTTGGGGGCAGGAAACAGGCTATTTTGTAGAGACATTACTACTATGTACAACGCTCATAATAACTTTATGTTTTGTTTTGTTTTGTTTTGTTTTTGGCGGTACACGGGCCTCTCACTGTTGCGGCCTCTCCCGTTGCGGAGCACAGGCTCCGGACGTGCAGGCCCAGCGACCATGGCTCACGGGCCCAGCCGCTCCGCGTCACGTGGGATCTTCCCAGACCGGGGCACGAACCCGTGTCCCCTGCATCGGCAGGCGGACTCTCAACCACTGCGCCACCAGGGAAGCCCTATTCTATGTTTTAAAGAAGCCCAAGAAGATATGGAAAATACAAATCTTTTCCTTAAACAGCGATCCTATTTAAGCCCCCTTTATAAATTATTAAATCTCTTTGGGGGAAGGGACAAATGATTTGATCATCCTAACGACAAATTTATTACATCTAGATGAAACGTGGGAAAAGAAATGGGTCACTTTTATTCACAGTAAATTTGTTCTTCTGAGGAGATGAAGATGGGAAACATTACAAACGAAGTCCACAGAGTAAAGGAGGATCAATAAAGGCCCACCAAGCCACCCAGGGTATCTGGGTTTGGAACTGAATGGTGACTGGTATGTGCCTAAGAGAAAAAATGCTGCCTGCTATGTTCCTTAAGATGCCCTCTGCGGTTGCACCTGCACCGGTGGCCAAGAGCAAGTTCAGTGGCAAGAGAGTAAAGGAGATGGGAAGTAATAACAACAATAAAAAGAATAATCTGTTGCAAATGGACCCCGAGGTGTAGTAGTCATCCCCATGCAACAATCACCCTTCACTGCAAGTTACTGATGCGGCTTCATTACAATACAGCATATAAAGGGGCAACGTACAACGTGCACTCTTGAAAGCTATGTGGTTTGATGCAGCACACACCACCCTAGAAGGCACTGCTCGGGGAGCCAAGTCAGACTGTACAAAAGTGAAATTACCTGTAAAAAAAATAAATAGAGATGTAACATGTGTACAGCATCATGATACATGGGTGGGGGGTGGAAAGACGATAAAAGGTAGCAGGGAAAGGTGTTTCCTTAGTGAACTATTAAAGGTATTCCAAATTCATCTGAATTAAAACATCCTTTGAAGAGGTAACAACTTTTAGCTTTGTTAGAAGGAAAAGATAAAGGATATGATGTTTCCTGTTTGGGAGATAGAAGCTGGCACTCTGTTTCCTATTCTGAGTCTTCATAAAATGAACTTAAACCATGTTCTTAGGTGAACTTTAATACGGCACATTCAGGTTACTATTACGCAAAAGAAGAACACGATTCGCTTCTCCCATTCTGGACTGGCTGTAGTTCAAAGTCTTACTTTTCAGTCAGTGCCCAGAAGATGCTGAAGCAATGTGTTAAGGCGAAAAAAGAGCTTCTTTCCTCACTAAGGATCATTGAGTATGTCATTGGTTAATTCTTGTTCTATGATCCTCATTAGCATGACTCTCAAGTTTCTGGTTATCATATCCGAAATATTAAGACATAATAACTATGAAGGTGCAGGTAATTGGATATTAACCAGAACATACTTGACTGGGCAGGAGGTAGGGCCCTGCTTAAACTAATCCTGAAATATATTAATCACCAATTAATGAAAGGGTTTCGAATTCATTTTCTATTATAGAACACCTCCGAGTATCTAAGCTTTTTCTAACAGAATGACTTGGAATAACAGGATAGAAATAAAGAATATGGCCATTTGATGGTGGGCCTGAATTAATTCTTTACAGCCTGTTGTCAGGTAATCGCGAACACTATAGTTAAAGCCTTGATTACAGTTACGAAGCCTGATGCAAAGAAGAGGGGATACTTTTCAGTGTTCGGCGGCCTTCGTTTAAATTCCAAATTTTTTTCCTTTAAATGGCAGAGCCATAGCTAAACATTTCACCAGAGAGCTGTCATAATATTATCTGAGTCTTTCAGCCTAAGCAGACTGTAGCCCTCCAACCTAACAACAGATGTACTCTTAAAATAAAAACCAATTAATGGGAGCCAGAGAGACCCAGCAAGGGCATGCTTCTGTACATAGTAAACAGGAAGTAGTAAGAAGGTGATGAATATATTGAGGCATAAAAACCCTCACTAAGTGGTGGTTGAAAAGTCACCACCACTTAGATGGAAATAAAGTTAATGCTGAGAAAAGAAAATGGAAAAAGAGGAAAAGGAAACAGAAAGAGGAACATAGAGAAAAGGAAAGTCATATTTCTCTAAAATCCACGGGGCTGTGAGATTGTGTCTGATGTGTCACAGATGTTCTCCTAGTTTGGTTGTAAAAGCCCCCACTAAGCTCCCTAGAAAAACTTCTGCACCTATTTCACTGAGTTAGAGAAACTGCTACCAAAATGCTACTCATCTTATAAACATTTCCAAGTACAGTATCCTCACAAAGAAATTCTCATATCTTTTCCAACTTAAAAGGTGTGCCCCCCAGATTCTCCGAAAAAAACTTACATTTTCATATACACACTACTATATATAAAACAGATAACTAATAAGAACCTACTGTACAGCACAGGGAACTCTACTCAATACTCTGTAATGGCCTATATGGGAAAAGAATAAAAAAAAAAGAGGGGATATATGTATATGTATAGCTAATTCACTTTGCTGTACACCGAAAACTAACACAACCCTGTAAATCAACTATACTCCAATAATTTTTTTTTTTTTAATGACATTTTTAAGTCAGAGAAGACAAGGCGTTTGGATGGATGCAACGGAAGCAAAGGACTGAAATGATGCCATCTCTGTTTTTCCTGCCTTTAGTCACTTAATTTGATGAAAATAGTTAAGAAAACTCCTGTTATCTCCGGGTTTTTAAAACATTTCTGTTCTTTGTTGAATTTAATTTTAATAATTCTTAAATAAGCACTCACAGCAGATGAACTAAGATACACAGGCATGTCAGCCCTTTTATCAACAATTTTGCCATAGAAATACACAAACATTTCAATGGCTCTTCATTAGCAAACAAATCAACAAGTGATATTTTAATGCCTGACTTTATTCCATCTCTGTGGGGACCGTAGTTGAGAGTGTGATGTACAGTACAGGGAAAGGAATCATCAGCCACAGCGTCCCAGGGCTCTCTCCATTGAGGACTTCGAAGCCTCTGCTTAAAGAGTGCATTTAATTGACTGATAGACAGTAGCTTCTTTGTTCACAGAAGACAGCGAAGTAATGGCAGCTTGAAAATCGTACCATCTACAGGGTCTCCTGAGACTAGTAACAGGGGGATATGTGTCAGGAATAAATAAATAATCTAATTATTAAGCCACTTCCTGTCAAGTTAACTCCAATTTGTTGGCTTTTGAAGGCAACAAAACGAGGCATTTTTCCTCATTATGCTTCTCTTTTTATACCAGTGGTAATCACAGGCGGATTAAAGGGTGCCTGATTGGTTTTTTTGTCAAGGAACTGAGAAGCAGCCAACAGTACAGAAAAACAGAGTTGGGGTTAGAAGAAATTTCATGCTTGTCTCCTTTCCAGCTCCCTAACAGCCCACACGGCTGCCCCATACAGAGCCGCCAGCTGTACAGCAAATGTGTACCCCTCCAACTGAGGCCTGCTGGGCCACAGGCGCCATCCTGAGAGCCGTGAGATACCTTGCAATCTTGGCAGGTAGCTACTGCTGTCATAGGCATAATTCTAAAGGTGACCTAGGAAGCCCTATCAGCTCACCAAATGCAACAATATGAGCAGCTGAAGTTCAATGCCTACTCTCCATATTGGCTCCCTTTCCTTTGTTTACTGCTATGATTGCCCCCCCCCCCCAGGTAGGAAATAACCTATGGAAATAGGTCATCCGAGACCTTTTCTTTTTATGTGTCTGAGCCGATCCTGTGGAAATAGGTCACGATGCCTATGCGTATGTGGGCCTGTGTGTGGGCGGGGATGGATCTCTTTATCTTTTGCTGATGACTTTCCCTGCCCTCCATTGAGAAATGTTTTGCAAACTTCATGCAGAAACAGACACCCACACTTGATAAACAACATATCAAACTGGTGAGTGGAAACGGATATGCCCGTGGCATATCCTACTGCAAGTCAAAGGAGAGGACAAAAACAGAGCCAGAAGCCCTACCAACGTCTCTCTGACAGTCACATGGAACCTTCTATCTGCCACAGACTCTGCCCAGCGTCTCTGTATGGAGCTTAGGAAGGAAGGCTGGCATCCCGTAATTCTTCTTGGGAACAACGTTCTTCTGAGGTCTCTTTTAGGACGATGTGTTCTAAAAAGTAACAAGAAACTGTATCTTCCATCTGTCAGTGGGCTCAGTGAAAACCCCCAGGCTCACAGAAAATTAGCATCAGGAGAAATGTCTAAGAGGCTTTCTTAGGCGCTTGTAAATCAGAAACTCCACTAACTGCAAGTATTTTTACTCTTGTAAATCAAAGCTGCTAGGTGCAGGCTAAAACACGTAAACAAGGATAAACATCCTGATTTGTCTTTTAAAAGCTTAACACTGAAATAATAGAGAGGCTCCAAGATCTCCTTGAAAAGCTGCTTCCGAAATAAGAATCCAAATAATCAGGATGAGCTCTTGAAAACTGTATCTTATTCCAAACAGATTTTTTTTTCTTTGAAAAGATCCTTTTGCTTTCATATTAAATTGTCTTTGTTTTTAGAAAGGCTCACGGTAGCGGAGCTTGATAATTTCCTGTGCCACCACTTTGCACTTGGTAAACAGTGTAGCTATGTTTTCTATTTATGCCTGCGTATGTCCTTTCTGAATACGTCTTGAATTTTTGTTAAATTGTGCAGATAATTAAACCCTCTTCATATTTACAGTCTGCTTCACTGGTACCATGAATTCTGTTTTCAGTTACTGTCTGCAAATTCCCTCTCTGAACAATTTCATACGAAGCAATAACACTTCATTTTACATACGTTTTATCTGATGTCCCCATACAGAGCTGTCAGCTGTACAGCAAATGTGCGGTTCTCAAACTGAGGCCTACCAGGCCACAGGAGCCATCCTGAGAGCTGTGAGGCACCTTGCTGTCACTGGCAAGCTTCCTTGCTGTCACTGTGACCATCACTCCACACTTCATACAACTTAAAATCATCTGATTATTAGAATTTGTGGCCCACACTCCATTTTATCCTTTATTTAATCTATCCCCACATCACACATTTGTTTAAATGTTTTGGCTGCCTTACAAATCATGCAGCCATCTGCACGGTAGGTGTGACACCATTTTTCAGACAAAAGTTACGTGGCAAACAAAGATAAAGTCATTTGAAATGCTTTGGTGTTTGTTATTCTGCCTGGTTCACTTGGACCAACTCTAAGAAATAAATAGAATTATCTGTGTAAATCGATGAACGTCTATAAAAAACAACACCCAGCAGAACGCGGACCTTGCTCCATTACCTACGTTAATATCATGACAGCTGAGGAGAGATGACCTGGCCCACTTCTCATCTCTCCTGTACAGATGGCTATTAAAGAGAAAGTATCCCTTTTGTATGGTCCACGTAGAAACCCTTTATGGGCTTTTCAAATAAGCCAGCATTGCCCACATGAGGGTAGCTTTCTGTTACCATTAAACTGCCCAGATTTCGTCTTTTTTAATTCAGCTCCGGGTGAAACAAGCCAGTATTCCAACAAATTTAACATCAAATGCCTGTTTCTTACTTCCCCGAGTTTTGTAAGCAATCCACTGAAGATGACTTAAAAAAAAAATTCAATAGTCTTCTCATTTAGAATTCACGTAAACTCCAGAGAACCTAAGGACGTGGAGCTTCTTTGGACAGTGCAGGTGGACACATATCTATACACCCACACATATATGCACTATTGTAGATGCATTCTATTCATTTTTTTAAAAAAGCAGCCAATGAAAGCTGAGTGTGTAAAGTGCAACATGGCTCTTTATCTCCCTATGCAGAGATCCATATCTTTGGATATTTCCCCTTCAGACACATAAAATCCAAAACCATTACAGGCCTCAAAATATGGGTTTTAGTCTATTCTAAAGCAAGAGCACTCAAGCTGACACGTTTCAGAGGCGATGCTGAATGTCACAGAACTATAATGAAGATTAGTACATAGCGCACCATCCACTAAAGAAATGGAAATACCCTTTGTGACCCTGGGCACCAAACAAATCGCAGAACATACGGATGTCACCTGCCACAAGCACAGACTAAAATTCCACCACACTGTACAAAACTGGCCTATGCATTCCTTTTGTCTTGATATCAGTCCTTCAGAGCATGTGTAACATAATACATGGGTAGATATCTTCCCACATGCACTGTGGAAAGCTTGAATCTTTTCATGATCTTTTAAAAATTGTAACTATCGGGCTTCCCTGGTGGCACAGTGGTTGAGAGTCTGCCTGCTGATGCAGGGGACACGGGTTCGTGCCCCGGTCCGGGAGGATCCCACATGCCGCGGAGCGGCTGGGCCCGTGAGCCATGGCCACTGAGCCTGCGCTCCACAACGGGAGAGGCCACAACAGTGAGAGGCCCACGTACCGCAAAAAAAAAAAAAAAAAAAGTAACTATCCATAAAGCACTGAGTATTAGAGATTTGAATAAAAATAGTTAATACCTATGCATCTGTGTTTTCGCATTAGTTGTCATTCATAGCCCCAAATTCTAGCATTGCTTTTCTAAAAGATAAATACGTTTGCTCCATCCAAATACTCTAAGCATCGCCCTTGATCTGGGACATGTTTGTTAACGACTATTTGTGGATTTTCCTATTTTTTCGCAAAAGAGTGTACTCTGCCACCTTAGATACAATGTTGCTATTACATCACTCGTCTTTCTGATCAGATGAAAAACAGGAAAAAAAACTTATTAAGTAATCATCTCTAAGTCAATTTTTAACAACAATTCTTAGGTAAATGGTTTATATTCATTCCCTTCATATTCTCCATATGAGAACTATGAAAGCAAGGGCTGGAAATAGCCATAGCTATATAATGACCACTTGTCCTCCAAAGGCCATGACGGTAGCCATCAATTCCAAGGATAATGGTATTTCTCCCCTTTGATCATTTCTTTGTCAAGCTAACTGGCCTTCGATGGTGAGCTTACTGCCGGTTGTCTACCACCAGCCGCTCGCAATTTGCTCCCTCTGTTTCACGAGACAGTTGTCTGTGGCTGTTTGGAACACATTGGTCTCTTTGGGGATTTATGCGCTAGTTGCAATGCCAACCTCCGTAGTGATCGAAATTTCTTTCTAACTAAAATAGATAATTAGAGGCTGGTAACTATTGGTCAAGAATTATCAGAGTGAAAAAATTAAGCTTCTCATAAATAGTTCTTGGCAATGTCATCTCTTTGTATCGTCGCATGCTTAACAACCCTTTATTCAGAGCACTTACAAATTTGCTCTACTGCTGTTGAGCCTCATAATTTTATATGAGGCAATCCCTTTCCTGGGTTAAACACATTTATAGTCTCTGGTGCCATCACGATCTGTGCTAATCCATACCAAATAATAATAACAACAATGATAATAATAATAACAGAAATCTCAAAGAGGAAAAAAAACAATAAATATTTACTGTGCTGATAAGAAGAGACATGTGAATAATGAGTTAAAGGACACAGTGCACAATGGCTCCTTTCTGTATCTTCAGGTCAAAAGCCAATGTAAACTATGTGAAAGGAACAAAGGAAGACAAGAAAAAATTTCTCATCTGTGCAGACTTTAAAAGAGGGAAATCTTTTCCCCAGGAAAGCTGTTAAAATGTTTCGTAGCTCTTTGTGTGTGTGTGTGTGTGTGTGTGTGTGTGTGTGTGTGTGTAAAGAAGAAGAGAAGAGAAACCTCTAAATAGTCACTGGTCTGATTTCTTACTGAAACTGTGTCAAAATGCAATCCAGACTGAGGTTTTCTTTTTTTCCTTAATAGACATAAGTCAAATCCCGAATGCATTTTTATTGAGTAATTATTCCTGCAACTCAAACCATGTGTTCACACCTAGCTGCAAAATGGCACTTATGCAGAGCATCTCCAGTGTATACCTGGTAGAAACACTGATGGTTTTCCTTTCACAAATGTCCCTGGCCAAAAGCCTGAGACCAGCATATCCAGAAAGAAGCGTGGAGGTTCCCTGACATTGAAATTGCATTAAAATACGTGGGCTACGTAGAAGCAAATGCAAATGACTTGGTCAAAGAAGGGATTTAAAGTTACACCTCACTGAGTCATCTGCAGACCTTGTTTTCCATCAGGTGACATAATCTTTCCGCAGACTGACTGAAATGGAAAACAAAATCTGTAAAAACACTATAGACCCTCTTAACAAAAAGAGTAAGAGGCTTTTCAGATAGCCTCTAATCTCTCTTCCCTGCTAAATGTCTGGTTGAGATTATTTTTTGATTAGACAAAAAACATACAAAGATACACAACCTAAAAATACCTACCCTCAACGGAGGTATTTTAGCCAACAAAATCATGCTGCCTGCCTCATCTGAAAAACTAAGCATCACACTGGGATTTTAAAAAGGGATATCTTAGCCTTTGTGACATCCTCCCCTTACACATTCTCTCTCTCTAGATATTAACATTGTGGAGGAAGTGTAGGGACTTGGATGCATGGTCAACAGATGTAACAATTAAATGGATACTATTCATTTGTTTGGGCCTCAAGTGCAAGAGAATTACATATTTTATTATTAAAAAAAGCATGAATATTAACTAAGTAGGCCCTCTGTGAAAAGGAATAGAATTTGCTTCTCTGATGGAAGGTGAATTGTTAAACGCTCAGATCCCAAGAGGAGATGAGTGTCATATTAATCCACCATAAGGTAGAGGGGGGAAAGCTTTGGGAAAGCACTAATGATGCAAGGAATATTAAGAGAAATACTAAGGGAAAGGTATAAAGCAATTTAGAAAAAGGACCAGGACACACCAATGAACGTTTTGGACAAATGATACTCAAATCAAAAATTCCTCTCACGCTCAACATTCCATTCAGATTCTATGTGTGCAAGAGAACATTAATACTGTGTTGAAAATATATTCCATTTGTTCATCTGGGTCCTGGGATAAATAATAAATCCAGAACCAGAAACATGTTTACACAGAATAAAACTAATCAGAAGCACAACGATTCACTAACTTTTCCACAGGCTGCAAACTTCCAAGAAATATTCTCACTAAAGCCCATGTAAAACTATAGCATGAAGCAGAACCATTAACGACTCTCACCAGTAAACTCTACTCAAGAAATAAAGAGATGGAAAATATTAACACTCGTTATCTGGAAAGAAGAATTCATCTTTTCTAACCCATGCCGCCCCCCACAACAAGTCCATTTTGAAAGTTTATATAGAGTATTTTTTTGGAATCCAAAATAGAAAGGAAAATAGAAGAAACATTTCAATCTCTCTTACACATTGTCATTATCTTCTAAACACTCAGTAAAACTGTCAGTGTTATTCTGGCACATTTAATGTATAAGAATAGGCCATTTAATGTATAAGAAAATCACTAATAATATTAGTACTTAAATCTGGAAAATACAGAGATAAAGTGACCAATATTTTAGACCAATATTTTAGCTCTTAGGGATATGTTGCATTTTGCATAATTAAGCAGTTAGTCTTTTATAAACCATAATCCTCCTAAAGACCATCATTTGAAAACTATACAGCAAATCCTACTGAAAACCTATTAATAAAGTTTCCAACATACTTTTGACTTCATTTTCATTAATATCTACAAGAGCATTAGAAGTTTTGTTATAGCTGGTTTTAAGGATCGGTAACTATAGTTGGAGCAACCCTTCTACTGTACGTTCTCAGAATGCAGCTGATTAGTGTATGATAAAACTTGTTTACCCCTGAAAATGAGTTCAGAGTCTAAAATGTTGAATTTTCTTTCCTTTCTTAGAGTTTGATAGTAGGAGACCATGAGGTTGATCAGACTTTTAAAATACTATATCACAATTATTTACAATATTATAAAACACCATGAAAGGAGTAGGAAAGAAAAAACTCTCATAGTGTAAAAACACAAATGAATGACAAAAATAGTATAAAGTAATAGCAATTACCATTTTACTAGTAGAAAAAGATCTGCTTGATAAAGTTTAATTGGCTGATAAAATTCTTAGTGTTATTACTAAGTGCTTATCAAATTAAAAACATAGGAGGTAACCCCAGAGGAATTAAGGGATAATGGGACAATATGAGTAAGTGAAAAAATTATCCTTTTAGTTCTAGCCCATGTGATAAATGCAAAATCCCTGAAAACAGTGGCTTAGAGCGACTTCAGAGATCTTTACCCAAACTGCTTTTACAAAGATCTGTGTAAAATTTGGTGGGGAATAAAAAATGATGACTGAATTCTTTATGTGATCGTTATGATAATGATTATTTCCAGGCTGTTGAAACCATACATATAAAATTATTTTAAGGCAATTTCAATCATTTATGTTTCCCTATCACAAAAACTCACCACTCTACATTTTTTTTTTTTTTTGCGTTACGCGGGCCTCTCACTGTTGTGGCCTCTCCCGTTGCGGAGCACAGGCTCCGGACGCGCAGGCTCAGCGGCAATGGCTCACGGGCCCAGCCGCTCTGCGGCATGTGGGATCTTCCCGGACCGGGCCACGAACCCGTGTCCCCTGCATCGGCAGGCGGACTCTTAACCACTGCGCCACCAGGGAAGCCCACCACTCTACATTTTGATACAGATGCTTAAGCAACACACAGCACTGCCATTACCATAATAACTTCTGAAATTAAAACCCGTCTAAAACTCTATGGAAAGCTAACATCCAGTTCATTAACCATTCCTGTTAGTCTTCAATAATGCAAAAATGATTAGAAGTTTAATTTGTTAATCACCTGTGTTTTGACTGGCAGTAGATACACAATCCTCTCCAGAAGTCTAAACTAGCCCTTGCAGAAAATAAAATGTGCTAATGTCTTATCAGGCCTAATAATAGTAATAAAAAATCAATCATGCTTAGGTAAACCATTGATGGTTGAACAATTAATTCATCTTTAACTCTGCTTAATTATATAGGCACTGACGTACACAAGGAGGAGAAATATCTATGGGTAATAATGTTTAGAGTGTCACTCACCAATCATGTGATTTGCAACATGCACCTGAATATCCCATTCATTGTAGAAAACCATCTGACACTTGATGCACTGATAGGTCTTCTTCTGAGAAAACAAGCATAAACAGAATTACTTAGACACATGCATTTTTTAAAATTTTAATTTACATTTTTAAAAAACCCAACCCTACCTACTCACAGCATTTTCTTGAGACCTTGGTCTTATATATGTTGTTAACCAAGCTTCTGTGAGTCCACTTGGGCAAAATTCTATGTCCTTACTATGACCTTATGGCTTGATCCTAACACTATGCTTTTAGTTGCAAACAGTTGGAAGAAATGAGGGCACATAATTATGGCATAATATATGTTTAAAGATACCTAAACTCAAAAACAGAAGTTGGTATTAAAAAAATATCTGTAACACATGGCTGAGTTTCAGAAACCGATGTCTTTGAAGATCAGGCACACTTTCATTCTGACCAACATAACTGTAGTGTTGTTTCTAGATATTTTAAAGTAAAATAGCCAATAAGTTAAGATTCACAAAATGTAGCTAAGAGATGATAATTTTTAGGTGAAGTATGAAATTTAGATGATGTTTCAGAAATTGCTAAGTACTAGCATTTAAATACATATCTTCTATAAAGAAATCATGTCATATTGAACATTCTAATACCATTTTATCATTTTACACAAAAGTCTTGTGGATAGAACAGGATTTATTATAATTCTTGTATCATAAATAAAGAAACTGAGGTCCAGAGAAGTAGAAAAATGTGCCTGATACCACAGTGCCACACAGCTGGGAAGAGAAATAAGCTCTCTTGATTCTAAATGCAAGGCTCTCTGATAAAGGCAGCTTTTAAGATTTCACATCTTTATTATTGTGTCCCCTATACAGCTCCGTACATATTAGATGAACTCAATAAGTAAAGTACTGCTTAAGTTTTCTAGAACACAGTTACATAAATGCCTTTATGATGAAACTTGATATTTATAATTAAAAACCACCTTGGAAAACAAAATAAAGCCTTATGAAATAATCCATTTGAAACGCTCCCAAAAGTGAGAAAATGACATTTGTAAAATCACATCAATGACAGTTTGTTAAGGCATTCTTATAGAATTATCACTTCATCAGCAGTCATATAAAATTGTTTTACAAACAGTAGCAACAGAAAATACCAGTCTGTCGATTGCAATTAATTTTAAAGAACTCAACAAAATCAAAGTTAAGCACAAAAGTGTAAATGCTGTTAACGTAAAGTTTTCTTAATTATTGTCACTTAACGTAGTATTTGCTTCCGAAACAGAGGATGGAATGCCTTGAAAAACACAGCGGTGCAGGCATATTTCCAGTGGAAGTTTTCTATATAATCTAACAGGCTTTGTACATTAGGCATGCTGTGAATTGAGTGTGCTAGGTCTAAATCTAACACGGATTTGAAAAACCCTGACAATCACCAAGGAAGATTTACTGCGCTGAGCTGTTTACAAGATGCTTTTGATGGTAACATATAGAGCAACATGTGTTGCATAAATAACATCTATCCCTTTTTTAACAATATTTCCCTTTAGAACTAGTTAGAAAATATTTCTTACTCCCAGATGACCTACATTATATATTGTTTATTAGCATACTTCCAGCATTATTCCTGATATGTGATCTTGCTGAACAACAAAGAAACATACACTTAATGGCTAGTCTTTTCTCTTGTTAGCAGAGTAAAACATACAATATGTCGAAAACTGTCTCCAAAAACGATGACTGATGAATATGTTGGCAGAATATACTAGGGCTTTTTTTTTTTTTTCCTGGTCTAATAATAAAGAATAAAATGACTTGACAAGCCAAAATAATAAAATACCAGCACTTACTATTGCCTTCAAAATGAACTGACACGTTTGAAGATCTATGTTTATAAGTTTTCTTTTATCATTGAAAGAAAATGCTTTTGTCACTACTGATAATTCAAATACTAATGGTACTCTTAAGACAACGTCCAAAATGTTACTTTCTATTCTTATTAACAAAGTCATATTCTGATCTACAAGCTCCTGAATTTGGAGCTAGATGGAGTAAGAATTTAATGTGATCAAAAACAATATACCATGGTCTTAAAATGCTGCAGCTTAAACTTCATCTCACTGTACATCTCACATTTCCCAAATACAAAGCAGTGATACACCAATTGGGATGTGCTGTAGTTTTCTTTTTAAAGCCATGGTATAAAATTCATTTTTACCCTCAAATTAAAAAAAAAAAAAATTAAATGACCTTTAAAACATTCCTTATTGTAATTATAGGCTCTTTGCAAAATATCTGAAAGACCCCTGCCTGCCCGCTTCTCCCCCATACACCATCTTTAAGTAACGTGGTTATAACCTCTGAAAGTGTTGGCCTTGCGGCGCTCATTCCCTTGGAGGTAAGGCCATTCCAGCTCTGTACAGCTGAGGTTATGAAGGAATTCTTCCTCATTCTAGGCCCAAATCGACTTTTCACCCGTTGGTCCTAATGCTAGGCTCTGTAGCTATAAAGAACAGGCTGAACTTCTTGTCTAAAATGACAGTGACATGATGAACCCTTTTTCAGACTGAAGATAGAGTTATGGTGTAAGAAATGCTTTGAGCAACTTTCACTATCCCCGTTACTTTCTTCCAAGTCAATCTTTTAACCAACAGAACCCCAAATTAAGCATAATACTCCAGGGGTGCCCTGACCTGTGCAGAGTACAGGACTGTCACCTCCCTTAGAACAGCTGCTTCCATCTACATAGAAGACAACAACAAAAAAAAAGTCAACTGAGATCATTTCTTTTAAAAGCAGATAAAAGTAGAAACAGAACTTCCATTGTTTGGGTCCCAGATTGGCCTTTATCAACGCTTAAGTTGTCAATTTACTTGAAATGCTAATTTAGTACAATTTTTAAAAGAGACTTTTTTTCATTAGCCTTTTTTAATGTGCTACTTGGGAGTGGGGTTGTCATTTCCTGATTGTTCTCTTTTGTTTTCTGATACTGATAGATGTAATTATCAAGGATACAACTTTTTCCCAGCACCTCATTATTTTTGATTGATTTTGAGAACAATTTAAATGTGCCTTTTTGACACTCTTGTTTTCAGTGATACTCTGGTTAAGGTACTCAGAGACTTTCAGAAAAGATCATCTCATAAGTTAAAAAAAAATGATTAGGATCTCTAATAATGTATACTTTAAAAAACCACATTATTCTGATGAACCTCCCTCCCCATTCAATCTATATTCCATTAGGACTTAGGCTTCACATTTAGCCTCATCGAATTAAAAAAAAAATTATACTTTGTAGTTGTAATTACTTTGATTTTTTTAAAAAATAAAACACTGAGTATAAAAAAAAAAATCAATGAGTCCATAGCAATCCTCAAAAACAGAAAAGGAAAAAAATTTCAGTTGCTACCATCGAAGTGACTATTACATGAACCTCTTGTACTGCAAATTGGTAATTAAAGGCACAGAGCATCATGATTTTTCAGGAGGTAGTGTAGTTCATGCCTTTTTGATGAGGGAAAGCTCTTTTTTACCGAAGGCTGACAGTAAGGGATGACAAAATTAGAAATTCACCATTCTTCAATGCCAATAAAATGGTCCAGGATAATCATTAATGGATGCTAAAACTATTAGGAGAAAGGTTAGTCTCAGAGACACAATTTTCATCCTTTGATAACAGCAAAGAGAAAGATGTACCTTTACAGAGACTTATCTGGTAGCAATCACTGTAACCAGACTATTTAGTTTACTATTACTAATAATGGACATTATGTGTCTCTCAGTGTGATGCAGTATGAAGTATAATACATCATAATAAAGTATTCTTATCTAAAATGTATACCTGAGTCTAATTAGGCCTTTAGATGAAGCATTCTAATTTTGGGGAAATGCAGGGATAGAGGAACAAGTGTTTCTTTGAGGAAAAAACATTACACAAATCCAGAATAATCTTCAAAACAAATCAAGAATATTCTTGGCCTGTTATCTTCAAAAAGTTAACGTTTAAGGGGGAAAATAACTGGAGAGATTGTTCTCAAATGAAAGAGAGAAAAAAGACAACTATTTAACGTAGTGTGAGGTAAATATAATGTGTGGTTTCTTAACTGGGGAGAAAACAGCTATAAAAAGGTTTTTGAGGAAATTGGGGAAATCTGAATATCAGCTCATTATTAGACAATATTGAGGGATTACTACTGTTAACTTTCTCAGATGTGATAATGGTATTATGATTACGTGAGTAAATGTCCTTTCTGTTAGGAGATGCATACCGAATATTTAGATGTGAAATGGCATGATGTTTGCAATTTACTTTCAAAAGATCCAGAAAAAAAGAACATATATAGTCATACATAGATAAAGCAAATACGGCTAAATGTTAACAATTATTAAAACTAGGTGCACGCTTGAACATTTTCATAGTAATAAACAAGTGGGAATAAATGAATAGGTAATTCATAACATGTAGTTTTGTCAACATTAAACCCCATCCCCTCTGTTCATTTTACATTCCCACACTTGGTGTACACCAAAAATAATTTGTGCTTAGCTGTTATAAATACCTTTGCAAACATTTTTGTATTGTTTGGAGGGATTCTTCAGATGTTTGTTTTTTATGAATCTAATGTATAAACCCTAAGAGGGCAGGAATCATTGCTGACATCCATTTCTGTAGTAAAGTAATAACAATTCCTTACAATTGCATCATGCTTTACAGTCTATAAAAACTCATATGGGTGAAACTCACTTGCAACAAAACTGTGAGAATAGATAAAAGAGGGATTATTATCCTCATTTACAGATTAATTAAATGACTTGTCCCAAGTCATGAAGGTTGTGAATACCATAAGTAAGGCCAATATTCTACCGTGTCTCCCACCCACTGGGTTTTAACACAGTTTAAACTATGATCGTTTGCAGGCAAATTTACAATTACATTTTAGGTGCATTTTGGAAGAATGCTCTCCTTAGAATTGTTTAGTGCTTTGGTCCTTGACAATGCCAGGGATGGTATGAGACTAGCTGATGACACTGAAGGAACTGTTTCTAGCCACTTCCACCGTAGGCTCCCAGTCCCAGACCCTTGACCAAGATCCACCGGGCAGAACTGGCTCCCCAAAGTCCCCCAGTCTGCTTCAAGATTTTCTTTTGCTCCCAGTGTCTTGAAGTTTTATTGTCATATTTTCAACTGTATATTTATGTTTATTTGTCCTGCTCAATACTTGAAGAACAATTTCAATCTGAGGGTTCAGGTATGTCTCCAATCCTGAAATCTTTCAGTGACCTTTTCTTCAGTTTTTATGTATCTCTCACACACTTTCCATTCACTGCCACTGGAACTCCTGTTAGACACAGACTGGAGCCTCCCAATCTATCCTCCATGTATCTTAACCATTTTTCCATTCATGTTTTAAAAATCGGCTTGTCCTCTATGTTCTGGTCTAAGTGATTTTCTCTGTACTTTTACAAACCATTGGTTCTCTCTTCACTGATGTTCAGTCTAGAGTTTATCCTAACTACTAAAGCTTTTATTTCAATGACTATTTGTCATTTCTAACGTTTCTAATTTTAAATACAAGTGCTCTTTTAAAAAAAAATTTCTACTTGGATTTGCTCCAAAATTTGTCACTCCTTTTAGGGAAAATCATACTTTCATTTTTTCAAAGTCTTTGTCAGACTGCTCGTCTGCTTTACTCCATGAATCTAATGAATCACTCACATATTTTGGAAGCTTGGTTTGAAGCCCATTTTTAATGAAAGGTTTTTATTCTGTGTGCTCATTCCTCCCTTTCCAATACTTTTGCCATTGCTTCTACTAGGCCATCCAGGCTACCAGACCAGGCTAGGTCACACAGGGGCACTTCCTGTGTATTTGCTGTGCTACAGGGATGTCAGAGACGCTGTGAGCTGAATCACAGGGCTAGCATGTGGCTAATTCAGTTTTAAGTCACAAACTGTGTCTCTCTTCCTACCCCTTTAACTGTACAGCTCACAGGCCCTAGATCCATGTATTGCTCAGCAACAGAACCTTTATTCTAGTTTCCTGTCATGAGCAATGAAGTTTCTCCCCAGGTCCTGCTTTAAGCAGCAGGTCTGGCTTTGTCCCATAGGTAATGAGAACTCTAGATACCACTTCTTATTTCTGGAATAGAGTCCAGGAGACCCCTGCCTTCAACCCAGATAACCACTTGGTTTTTAAATTTGGTTCTCAGATCTCAAAGATGGACAACTGTTTTGAGGCTGACTAAATCCATTTGGTTTTCTAACTTTCTATTTTGTCTATCATTGGTATATGTTTGGAGCATCAAAGCATGAAGTTACAGAGTCATTTTTCAAGGACATCCCACAGCCCTCAGGCCTATGTCACCAATCCCAAAGTTTGGCAGTGGCTATCAAGGAAGAATTAGTCTCAGACTCAATCGGGACCCCCTGAAATTAAGATGTGCACAATGACGCTATAAAATACCCATTCCAAATACAACCACCAGTCTTAGTAGGGAAGCAACTTTAGGATTCTCCTTCTGCAATTAGTTACTATGCAGTGGCCTCATCATATAGCTGTGTGACAAATCCCTTAATGACCCTGAGTCTTAGTTTCCCTCCCTGTAAATTAAAAATAGTAAAACTTACATTTATAGTTGATGTGAGAAGCAAGTAAGAACTATATAAAAGTGCTTAGCTTAGTACCATGCCCACCATGTAGCATGTCTGCATTAAATAGTAACTACCTTTATTACTTTTTTTAAAATTTATTTATTTATTTATTTATGGCTGTGTTGGGTCTTCATTTCTGTGCGAGGGCTTTCTCTAGTTGTGGCAAGCGGGGGTCACTCTTCATCGCGGTGCGTGGGCCTCTCACTATCACGGCCTCTCTTGTTGCGGAGCACAGGCTCCAGACGCGCAGGCTCAGTAGTTGTGGCTCACAGGCCTAGATGCTCCACGGCGTGTGGGATCTTCCCAGACCAGGGCTCGAACCCGTGTCCCCTGCATTAGCAGGCAGATTCTCAACCACTGCACCACCAGCGAAGCCCCCTTTATTACTCTTTACTTGACAGGTTATTAAGGGGATGAGATGGAATACCCGATGAGCTGTATGGCACAATAAAGTTGCTTGTCAAAGATTATTTCTCACTCTTTTATGTGGACTTTAAAACCATATTAAAATTTCCCTAAACTAGAATCCAGTAATTTAGATTGTATGGAAATTAGCAAGGGCCAAACAAATGTTTATTAAATAAAGCTTTAAAAACTAATTGCATAGGGCTTCCCAGGTGGCGCAGTGGTTGAGAGTCCGCCTGCCGATGCAGGGGACACGGGTTCGTGCCTCGGTCCGGGAGGATCCCACATGCCACTGAGAGGCTGGGCCCGTGAGCCATGGCCGCTGAGCCTGTGCATCCGGAGCCTGTGCTCCGCAACGGGAGAGGCCACAACAGTGAGAGGCCCGCGTACCACAAAAAAAAAAAAAAAAAATTAATTGCATAAAGAATGTCACAAGTTGGTGACAGGGTTGTGGGGTGGGAAGGAAGAGGAGGGTAGAACATGTGAAAAAAGGTGCAGCCTCGCTTGGAAAAAAGCTGTTTTCAAGGTCTATAGCAACATCCATTACCATTTCAAGAACAAATATATTAATTACAGATGAGACATATATTTAAGATCAGTGGCACCTTTACTTGGCAGTATTTTGTTGGCAAGCAAATGGATATTATATGTGAATGAAAATAATGAACCTACAGCTTTCCACAAATACGCAATACTTCAAACATTTTAGTAATTTGGTTTGGTCATTTTCCAATTCTGAATTTCTATGAAAATAAGTCACTGAACAGAGAGGGAAAAAAAATGGGTGAAATTAAATGAAAGCTACTAATGATGAAAAGCTCACCCAAATAATTCATTAAAAAAACACCAGTATCAACTTTATATTGTGTGTTTTCATGGTGGTTAAAAGGAAGACATTATTGTCTTACAGATGTAGTTAATGTCTAGACATTAAGCACTATATAACACTTCACACAATGCCTGGCATGTACTAAAAGCTCAATAACCCAGGGGTATTACAAGGAGGAGAGAACACACACGAAGATTAAACTGTTATAAGTATTCAATATTTTGCCCACCTAACATGGCAAAGCACTAAATGGCAAACCAAGTACCAGTCAATGTTGGCAAGGAGAAGACAGTGAAAACATACCAGATAGGCATGGGTTAATATGGTCTACAAGAATCAGGAAAAGCTCCCTGGGAGAGTAAAGACTTGATCTGAGGTCTAAAATGGAAATAATTTCCTTGAGTTCAAAACCCAGATACAAAATGTCTAGTACATGCCAGGCAAGTTGCTCACAGTCTGGTGGGGGTATTTGGTGGAATGAGGAAGGTAATTCAGAACAGAAGAAGGGCTAAAGAAGATTGCTCTGGACAGGAAAAAGAGAGACAACAATCTAGTCAGAAAAAATCTGGAAAAAGATTTTTGCTTTAAATGATTCATAAAAATGCATTTTTTTCTTTTAATTATAGACAAATTTTGCACAGGTGCATGTACTATAAGAAAGGAAAAAATATTTATCTTTACAAATAAAATCCAAAACTCTATGAAGATATGAATTTAAGCTACTAGTAACTTTGAAATCAAGGGGTAAAAAAAGTTGAACCATTTTTCAGCTTCTCTTGAGTTCTCTTTGAATATTAGATAAAACAGCATTAAAATATTTTATTTTCAGGGCTTCCCTGGTAGCGCAGTGGTTGAGAGTCCACCTGCCGATGCAGTGGACACGGGTTTGTGCCCCGGTCCTGGAAGATCCCACATGCCGCGGAGCGGCTGGGCCTGTGAGCCATGGCCGCTGAGCCTGCGCGTCCGGAGCCTGTGCTCTGCAACGGGAGAGGCCACAACAGTGAGAGGCCCGCGTACCACCACCCCCGCCGAAAAGAAAAGAATCCGCCTGCCAATGCAGGGGGCACGGGTTCGAGCCCTGGTCTGAAGATCCCACATGCCGGGGAGCAACTAAGCCCGTGCATCACAACTACTGAGCCTGCGCTCTACAGCCCATGAGCCACAACTGCTGAGCCCACGTGCCACAACTACTGAAGCCCACATGCCTAGAGTCCATGTTCCACAACAAGAGAAGCCACCGCAATGAGAAACCCGCGCACTGCAATGAAGAGTAGTCCCCGCTCGCGGCAACTAGAGAAAGCCTGCACACAGCAACGAAGACCCAACGCAGCCAAAAATAAATAAATAAATTTATTAAAAATAATAAAATGAATTGTCTCCTAACACATTTATTTTCCTCAAAATGTGCATTTTTATGTTCTTGAACTTGATGTCTAACATTAAAAACTGAATTTAAGCCCAAATTTCCCTTGGAGAGAGATGCTTTATTAGGCTCACTTATTCATCTCCAGTTCTCAGATTTCTCCCAATTCAGCTACTGGAGTCTCTTCCAAGGGACCTAGCTTATCTCCCTTACTAAGAGATCTTCATCTAGATGATCTTATTTAATGTTATGCATTCAGTTGCTGTTTCTATGCCATTGTAAATTTACCTAAATCAATCTCCTATAATGTTATCCATAAAGTAAACAGTCAATAAATTTTGTTCACTGATTGTCCAATGGACAATCTTAAAGAGGCATCACACATTCATCACCTTCATTCCTAAGGTACTATTTAGGACTTGTCTATTTCTGCCTGCAAATCTCTCTTCTACCTTACACAGCACCAGTGAAGTGGAAGAGGCTGAATAACACAAACTAAATTATTGCTGTAGTAAAGGTTAAAGAAAAAAACCCCACCAGAGCATGCGCTGATTCTTTTTGAGTTAGGGAGTTTGCCCCTAGTTACCCATGACTGTAATATTTTGCTAGTTCCTAGTATGAACTAGGAACATATGAAATTACTATGACTCATAGTAATTAACTTCCTGTACTGTTCTGTAAACATTCATATCATTCAAGAAAGCTAAGAAATTGGGACTGGGGGAATAGTAGTTTGAATAATGAGTCTTTTATAAACATAAATCTGAGGAGGAAAAGAAGAAGTCAAAATTCTTGCCTTACACCAAATTAGGGTCAATGTTCCTTGCCAGTTATTCCAACCATATACTGATCGTTTTCACCTTAAAAATCTGAAACCTCCCTTCTGTCTCACCATTTTCAAAATGAAGAGGTATGGCTGGTAAATATTGGGGATATACAGTTAGAGAGATGAAGGAGTAGGAACATTAAGTACTGTATTGCAACACCACTGAATTGCACTGTATGCCCACGGAGATCCAATCCCGAAGGCTGGTAATACAATTTAAAATCCCACCACAGACCAGGAGAAAGTTCTGTGACAAAGAAAAAAAAAATATTTTAGGATTCATTAAGACATATTTTCTTAAGTATATAACTTCTGCCCTCAAAGCAAGTTGAGAAGGTAGACAGGTTTGTGAACTCCTTACGAGTACTAGTACCATTTACTAGAGACTCGTCATACATATCAAAAGGCTGACATAGAGAGAAGCTTTATTTAATATTAAATCATAGAAGTTTCCTCTTGATTCTCTTATAATTCAGTACATGTTGTATCAGAATTATTTCAATAAAACCGATTTATCTCTAAAGGGCTGTAAGGGTAGGGAGAGGGCTCTGTCTTACCCATCTTGTATCTATGCAATACATAATGTAAATATTTACACACAATCAAGCAATGTGTGAATGATTCATACCTGTTCATTGTAAAATAAAAAAATCTTTGCTTCCTTCCACTTCTCTTTAGATGAAGGCTCCTGTGGAGTCACAGTGATTCCCTTTTGTTTATATTCCTAATCTATCCTTGTAGCTATTCTTCTGTAAAAGGAATACTGCACATTCTGGTAGTTTGTGTTTCATCTACAGAACACCCTCCCTCTTATTTGGGTCATTTCAGTTACCCTGTATGTGGTACACAAGATATCCTTAGATTTATCCTTAGATAATATCCTTAGATAATACACAAGATAATCCTTAGATTTATCTTAAGAGGAGTACATTAACCAAATCGCCTGGTCCTTTATCACTCTTATTCCAATGAGATATATTACCTCCTGTCCTCCTACTCCCAGCAGTTTTTTTTTTCCGCTTCTCTCTTCCTCCCTATTTTCATTTCGGGTTCTGCCTTCTCTTGTCCATCCCTTCCACTTGAACAGCTTTCCTACTGAAGCGCGTCACACCACCCTTCTCTTCTCCTTCAGATTGCTTCTAAAATCCCACCTGCTCCGTAAAGCTTGTTAGCAATAACACCCACACAACAAGGTGGGTGTTTACTTCTTTATTCTTGTTGTTTGTACTCTTCAACAGTAAGTTTTTGAGGATAGAGGTCTGTTGCCTTGACTTTACCTATTCTAAAACATACTGTGCAGTTACCATGTATATAAATGTATAGGTGGTAGGGTTCTTTTAATCCCTTGATTTAACTGAAATTATTTGGATTTCTTCAATCCTTCCTCATTCATCATTCCAAAAATATCTTTTAAAAATAGAATAAAATGCCACCATATTCTTTATATTTTCAAAGGTACTAGCACAAGCTTATATAGAATATTGGGGAGTTTGAGAATTGAGAGGGACAAGTGACTATTTCAATTTCCTCATCACAGACAATCAAAGTGAGGTCCCCAGAGAGATGAAGTGTCCTTGTCTGTGACTCACAGAAAGTGACTCACAGAAAGCTCTAGCAAGCCTAGAACTCTGGGTCACCATGAATACACCCACATTTATATGATGGGTGTGCACATTTACAAAAAGGGATTGGTAACTACTGCCACGCTGGCTCGTTATTCTGCTTGAAGCTTACTGTGTCTCCTCCTGGCCCTGTGCTGCAGGATGGCTTTCATAGCCACCTGTCCATCGCTGGTTCTTTCTACTACCTGCTGCCTTCTTTGGGGGGTTCTCATTTCTCAGTGTCTACTTTTAGCCTGGAATTTACTATATTACATTCAAAGCATCTATTCACATTACATTCTAAGGTCTCCTGTCACTTAAGGAACTATGTCTTATTTCCCCTCTACAGCTCCATCGCCCAGCCCGCTGCCTGACATGGAGCATTTATGAAGGAGTGTCTGAACGACACAGAAGAGAACCGATTTGGGCTTTTTATAAGTATACTCAAGAGTAAGTGTTTTCAGAGAAATTTACTGGAGGGAACCAGATTGCTGCCACCAAAAATACCTAAATTCTGCATAGTACAACCAGATAAGACCCAGCCTTCCTTCAGATTATCCCGGAAAATTAAACTGTGGACCTGAAAAACCTCTGCATAATTATTACTGATAATATATCTTATAAAGCTAGACATTTTTCAAATTAAAAATATCCCAAAATATAAGCTAAGAAAATATGGGGCCCTTTCCCAACAGGGTCTTGAGAACATTACTCTACAGTATAGAATACGAGGGGGAACATTAAGAAAAAGATGGTAATAGCAAATTCGACATTTTATATAGAATCTGTGCAAGGCAAGCACTGTAATATTTTCTAGATATTCTTTAAAAGTCCAGGTGATAAGTCAGTCATTCTTTTAAAAGACATTTTGTAATTTCAATGTGACTATCCTTACGAGACATTTGAGAATATCCCTTTTTCCAATCCTGTCAACTCCTTACCATCTTAATATGTACATGATTCACTATATGAGGGTACATCTGCTTTTAGAAGGTTTAATTCTTTGCCAAGAGAAACATGAAACAATATCTATGATGTGTGCCATTGTGTACTCAGTGTCTTTGCACAATGCCTGCCATGTGTCTGAAACTCAATAACTGTTAAATGAATGAATGAACTAGATGCAAATTAATATCAGCAGTTGGGGAATGTCTGCTTTGGAATCATTTAAATTTGTATAACAAAATGATATCAATCCAGATCCAATTAATGGTGCTAAAAGGGTCTATCTTCCACCAAAACGATTTCAATTTTCCAATCCTAGTGGGTATAGACATTAAACTTAGAGGGCTTCCTGCCAGTTTTTCAACTATCTTATTTAGTCCTCCCCTCCCACCCTTCCTTCTGCTCCCCCCGCCCAACTCTTTCCACTCTTCTGTTCTTCCTCTTACTTTTTCTTAAGAAATGATCTTTATTAAACATGTGGTTGCTTTCATAATCAAATTTGTATTTCTGGACATTTCTTTATCATGAGCTCTTATGAAATCAGGAAGCTCATTTTTGCTTCCCTACTGTAAGCCACACTTATAAAATACTTAGATTTATCTTAAGAGGAGTACATTAACATCAGACTTTGTCAAGCTAGGTTTATCAATGCCACTTTGATTTCTAATCATGGTATATTTTTGCTTCAAAATATCTCTCAATCACTTACTAGTAATTTTTTAAAACATAGTACTCTATTACAAAAATAAATCAAGAGGTTATGCATCTAAATTATAAATCCTGTCCAAGGACAAAAACAAAAGCAAAAATTTCACCACTTTTCTTTCCCCAGAATGTAAATATATTTGATCCATGAAGAAAATGGCTAGTGAGTTTTAGGCAAACAAATAACAGTTCTTTAAAATTAACCACCTCTCAAACTATTCACTTGCTTCTTGAGTTTAGGAGAAGGTGTCTTATTTTGGTATTCACTTACTATGCCTTTCATTTACAATTTTTAACTTTCTTAGATATTATTTCCCTAAGATTTTTTTTGCTCTCCTGCTCTCCATGATATGTTTCAATCCAATAATACTATTGGACATTTTCGATTTCTTATCTATAATTCCTTTTTCCACCTATATACTCATCTATTTACACGTTTTTCTACCTTTTATATTTATTGTTGCCTGATGCTGTCTCTGAATAATATTTTATCTTTGTGGCTTTTACACTCTCTTTGTCCCTTGGATTTCATTGCTTCTATATTTGTTTTTTTTTGTAACTTTTTTTTTTTTTTTTTTTGCGGTACGCGGGCCTCTCACTGTTGTGGCCTCTCCCGTTGCGGAGCACAGGCTCCGGATGCGCAGGCTCGGTGGCCATGGCTCACGGGCCCATGGGATATGGCATATGGGATCTTCCCGGACTGGGGCACAAACCCATGTCCCCTGCATCGGCAGGCGGACTCTCAACCACTGCACCACCAGGGAAGCCCTATATTTGTTTTAATATTTGATTATGCCTTTCTATATAATCAACTTTGTAGACATATGATGACTGATTTCAATGCATTTTCACCAAATAATCCATAGTTCTAGCACTAGATAAAATTATTCTAGATTATAGTAATAAATTAACTGAAGCACATTTTAGATATAAATTATATGAATGTGTGCATACATACATAGGGATATGTGCTGACTTATACACAGATATTATATAAATGATGTACCATATGCAACATTTGTCAGGTGCTTCAGTGTACCAAGAACTTTCTTACAAACATATGATCTGCTCTTTACAATAACACTATAAAGTAGGCAAAATATGGATTATGCCCATGTTAACAATGAAGGAACTCAGGCTTAGGAAAGACTGGTTAAGATCACACAGATGCTTCTGTCAACTGTTATTTGAACTCGGTTTTTCTCTAAGTACAACATTTTCTTCTATTACGTTATGTGGTTTATGCGTAAACTCTCCTCACCCATAGAGGCAATCTCTGAATAACAAATCATGTTCAGACTCAGTTGAAGGCTTGCTTATGTAATATAATGTTTAATTGAACAAAATCAATCTTTTGCCTTGATATGGGGATTTTTTTATAGGATTACACCTGCCACTCAATCTCTTTATGACACGAACTGCATAGTCTATTACATACTTAGGAGAAGTCTTATGTTCTATTTATGTGTGGTTCCTTCTTTGTTTCTTTTTCCATTTGTTTTAATCACCAGCTTTCAATTATTTGCAAGTGTTGACTAAGAACCTATGATGTGTTAAGAAACTCGACTGAGAAACACGGAGGATACCATGTAACCCTGCCTGCATCCCTCACTCTGGCTCCCTCTGCTGCAGCCGTGCTTACCCCCTTGCTATTCCTAAGCCTGCCAGGCACACTACTGCCTTCGGACTTTTGCTTGGGAGTTCTTTCCATTTTGCTTGCTCTTTACACAGATACCTGCAAAGCTAACTCCTGCCTGGTTATTTGCTATCTCCTCTGAACTACTTCAGCACTTCACTAGTACTTCTATTAAGGCACATATTCCATTCTACTTTATACTGTATTTATTGCTATACATTAATTTATTCCGAGTAAACTATAAGCCCTCAGGGGGCTATACTGGGAAGAAAGACATGTATTCAAATAACCATATGCGTATAATGCTCATCCTCTTTACAAACCTGATAGCCTAATGCCTGGTACATTGCAGGAAATGAATAAATTTATCTTAAGTTGAAGCACCAGACGAGGAATAAAAAGTTAATGCTATAGATTAATGTTCTCCAAAGTGTGAGATATGCACCACCTCAACTATAAGGCATGGATACTGCTCTTTCTAATTACACAGAAGAAAAAAGTCTGACTAAGATGCTAATATGTCTTTAATACCTCTACAAACCTTGACAAACTTACTTGTAACAATGAAAGAACAGGTTTCAGACTCACAAACCTTTGCAGGTATGAGTATAGCTAGAATTTTTAAAACATTATTTTGTATTAATTGTATTACTCTTATATTTATCTTATATTTATAAGTGATACTGATTGCATATTATGGTTCTGATTATTTTGCTTTTTAAGTTAAATATTAAATGCTTACAAACAGTAAACATAAGTAATATATAAATAGTAACTATTAAACAAATACCTGTGTGCCCAACTTAGCTTCCTGTGTGCTCTTCTCAAACCATCTATTATTCTCTGTCTGAATTTGCATTTCCCATATTACTGATGAGGATTAAACATTTTCACATGTTTACTGGATCTTCATGTTTCCTCTTTGTGAAATGCCTGTTCATGTTAATTTCATATTTTCTTATTTGGTGATTTGAGTTCTCCTGTTAATTTGTGGCTATTTCTTTTCCATTTAGGAAACTAACACTTTTTCCAACTATATGTGTTATAAATATATTTTATTATCTTGGAGTTCTTATTTTTGCTCACTTTATGGTAAATTTTGGTAAACAGAAGTTATTATTTTTAATGTAGATGAACATATCAATCATTTTATTTGTGATTTATACTCTCTGGGTCTTATTTGAGAAATCTTTCCTTAATCTAAGGTCATAAAAAATTCTCTATATTTTTTTCTATGATTTATGGTTTTGTTCTTTCTCACTTTTTTTTTTTTTTTTTTTTTTTTTTGGTCCCTCTTTTTTTTTTTGTTGTGGCCTCTCCCGTTGTGGAGCATAGGCTCCGGACGCACAGGCTCAGCGGCCATGGCTCACGGGCCCAGCCGCTCCGCGGCATGTGGGATCTTCCCAGACCGGGGCACGAACCTGTGTCCCCTATATCGGCAGGCGGACTCTCAACCACTGCGCCACCAGGGAAGCCCTTTCACACATTTTTATACACGTGAGTAGGGGCTCAATTTTATTTTATCTTTCTCTATGGCTAAGTTGAATACTCCATTCATTCCCCCACTGAGATGCAAAGACAGCTCTACTATATTCAGTCTTATATCTCTTTCGGAGAATCTCTATTTTGTTCTGTGGACAAATATCATGTCATCCTAGTTACTGCAGATTTATTATAAATTGACTACAGAGTAGGACAAATCCTACTCTGCCTGCTCCTTTTCTTCAAGAGTATCTTTGCTATTCTTGACCTTTCGCTCTTCAGTATACATTTTTTAATTTTTTTTTTAGATGTTGGGGGTAGGACTTTATTAATTATTTATTTTTGCTGTGTTGGGTCTTCGTTTCTGTGCGAGGTTGTGGCAAGCGGGGTCCACTCTTCATCGCGGCGTGCGGGCCTCTCACTATCGCGGCCTCTCTTGTTGCGGAGCACAGGTTCCGGACGTGCAGGCTCAGTAGTTGTGGCTCACTGTGGGCCTAGTTGCTCCGCGGCATATGGGATCCTCCCAGACCAGGGCTCGAACCCGTGTCCCCCGCATTAGCAGGCAGATTCTCAACCACTGTGCCACCAGGGAAGCCCCAGTATACATTTGTCAAATTCCAAAAAATAAAAATTTTTTTTTAAAACCTGTAGAAATTTTCATTAGAATAGCTGTGAGTCCGCAGATCAAATTAGGGATGATTGAGAGCTTAACAGTATTGAGTCTTCCTATTCCTGAACAAGTTAAATCTGATCATTTATTTAGGTCTTTAACAATATCTTTTAATAATGTTTTATCATTTTCTCCATAGTCTTGCACACCTTATAAGTTTTATTTCTAAGTACCTATTTTTGAGCTTATTATAAATGGAATTATTTTAAAATTCATATTTTCTACCTTTTTTGGTAATGAATAAAAATCGAATTAACTTGTATGATTTGATTTGGTAGCCAGCAACTTTGCTGAAGTTTTATTCATTACAATAGTTTGTCTTTAGATTCTTTGGATTTTGTTTTACAAACAAACATATGACCTCTAAATGACAGTTTAATTTGGTTCTTTTCAATGTCACTGTTACCTGTTTTTTTATTAGTAAATTCATTTTTATTTTATCTTACATTGTTGGTTAAGTCACCCAGGAAGCCTTATTAGTGATTTTATTATAAAATAATAATTGCATTAAAATTTCACCACTAATGATGATGCTTGCTGAAGACAATATTTTAAACAGTCTTTATAAGGGTAAGGAAATTACTGCCTATCCCTAATTAAGTGTTCTTTTTGATCACAAAACTATGCTGAATTTAGTTTATTCTGCAACTCTTGAGATAAACATATAATTTATCTCCTTTAAACAGTTAACGTGGTAAAATTAATTAATTGATTTCCTGAGGTTGAACCCACCTTGTATTCTTGTGATAAAATCATTTTGGTTATAGTATAAAAACCTTTTTTTAACAGTGTGAATTTAGTTTGTTTACATTTTATTTAAAAGTTTAAAATGTAAAATCATGAGTAAAACTGGCCTAAATTTTCCTTTTACATTTTTGTCTGGTTTTGACATCAAGATTATACTAGATTCATTAAAGGAACTGGAGTGTTCCCTCTTTTTATACTTTCTGGCTCAGCTTTGGAATTATGTGTATGTTCTGGTATTTTCTTTGTGGGAAGGTTTTCAACAATTTATTAACTCTTTCATGTTTATGGAATCATTCTACTTCTTTTTTTCTTGAGTCAGCTTTGGTAACATATCATCCTAAGACTGTTCCCATATAATCAAAATTATCCAGTTACTACCATAAAGTTCTTCATAGTATTATCTTACTCTTCTTTATTTTGTGTGTTTTGGGTGCATTTTGTACAATTTTTATTGAGAAATAACATATGTATAGTAAACTGCTGTAACCTTAAGAATACGCCTGATTTACGGAATTTTACAAATACCAGTGTAACCACCACATAGATCCAGATATGGAATATTTCTAGAATGTTCCCTTCCACCCTTTCCTAGTTGATACCATCCCAAAGGTAACTATTCTGACTTTGATTATCAGAAATTAGTTTTACCCATTCTTAAATTTTATATGAATGAAATTGTGTAGTAGGATGTGTGTGGTTCCTTTTTTTCATCATTTTGTATGTGAGTATTCCAGGTTGTTACATAGCAGTAGTTCATTCTTCTTTATTTCTGTGTAGTAGTCCATCATATGAATGAAATAAAATTCATATCATTGTATGAATATATTTATACATTTATTCTATTTTGACAGACACTTCGACTGCTGCTTAAAGCTTATATGCAAAAGCTACTATGAATATTCTTGTTCATTACTTGTTAAACATGTGCATTCATTTCTCTTAGATATAAACCTAGGAATAGACTTGATGGGTCATAGAGTAGGCTAGTAATCAACTTTAGTATATACTGTCCAACAGTTTTTGAAAGCAGTTATACAAAATTATACTCTCACCAGTAAAGTAAGAGAGTTCCAATTGCTCTTCATTCTTGCAAAAATGAATTTATGTATTCTTTTTTATTTCAGTCATTCTGATATGTGTAGTGGTTCCCCTACTATCTTTTTAACTTCTGCACATGTGAAGTTATGGCTCCCCCTTCATTCTTCATATTATTTATTTATTGTTGCTTTACCCTGATTAATCTCACCAGAAGTGTGTAAACTTCGTTAGTCATTTCAAAAAATTGCTGTTTTACTTTGCTGGCCTCCTTGTTGTTTGTTTTACATTTCATTACTTTCTGCTCTTAGCTTTACTATTTCCTTCGTTTCTATTTTTTATGGGTTTGTTTTCTTGTTCTGTTCCTAATGTCTTAAGTTTGATTTTTATCACATTGATATTAAGCTTTTTAAAATTTTCTAATATGTATTTTTATGTTCTAATAACTTTCCCTCTAAATACTGCTTTAATTTATATCTCACAAGTTTTAAAATATAGTTGTCTTTCAGTTTGAAGTGTTTTTAACTGCTATTTCCATGGCCTCTTTGTTCCATGGGTAGTTTAATTTTGAAATGTATGGGGTTTAGGAAACTTCCCTGCTGGCACAGTGGTTAAGGATCCGCCTGCCAATGCAGGGGACACGGGTTTGAGCCCGGGTCTGGGAAGATCCCACATGCCACGGAGCAACTACGCCTGTGTGCCACAACTACAGAGCCTGTGCCCTAAAGCCCGCGAGCCACAACTACTGAGCCCGTGTGCCACAATTACTGAAGCCTGCGTGCCTAGAGCCCGTGCTCCACGACAAGAGAAGCCACCGCAATGAGAAGCCCATGCACTGCAACGAAGAGTAGCCCCCGCTCGCCACAACTAGAGAAAGCCCATGCGCAACAGCAAAGACCCACCACAGCCAAAAATAAATAAATAATGAATTTATTAAAATAAAATTTATGGGGTTTTAAAAAATATTTTTATTTATAATGCATTTGCACTGTGGTCAGAAAATGTGATTTGTGAGATCCTAAACTTCTAAATCTGTTGTGAATTATGATAGGAAGAGAGTAAAAGAGATCCGTTAGTTTACAAGGATAAGACTTGCACCAGAGAGAGAACGCAGGAGATGCAAATAGAAGAGAAAATACAGCACCTCAAGAGTGACCAATTCAAAAGGTTAGGAGACCAGACAAGATTTAGGAGATACATACAAAGTTTCAGACAAGAATAATTAGGAGAATCATGCAACACAGACAAAAACTGGAGAGGAAAAGAAGGAAATTATGATTTGATTTGATCAAATGGCTAGCACAATGTTCAACGGGTAATGTCAGACAAGTTAATTGAAAGTCTAAGATGGGACAACGAGAGGTTACAGGTTGGAATTTGATATTTCACTCATCTGTATGGGATAATAATTCCGTAATAGGAAATGAGGGTAAGGGAAGAAAAAAACATATTAAAAATAGAACCCTTAGAAACATGCATATTTAGGGCTTCCCTGGTGGCGCAGTGCTTGAGAGTCCGCCTGTCGATGCAGGGGACACGGGTTCGTGCCCCGGTCCGGGAAGATCCCACATGCTGCAGAGCGGCTGGGCCCGTGAGCCATGGCCGCTGAGCCTGCGTGTCC